>NC_040020.1:21973656-22294864 GCF_000972845.2 Larimichthys crocea | reverse complement strand
CAACACAAACTACATGGAAATATAATGCCAACAAAGTCTCTGTTGCACATTTCTTGTACTATTTATTTACCTGGATATTATTTATTTGCATGATTTATTATAATTTCATTTTATTCTTCTTTTGCTTTGTTTGTCAAATGTTGTTTTGCCTGTTTTTCTTCCTGTTCCTTGTTCCTGAAGAAAAGTAAATCAGGAAACCAAAGGTCAATTTACTAACTCGGTTTTTTAAAGTAATCATGTTCCACACGCAGTGCCACCACACCATCCACGTTTTTCCGTAATGTGAGAGGTGTTTTTGAATCCGGCTTGATACATTATTTGTATTTCTTTCTTATTTTGTAACATAGCATAAAGTCACACTAACACATCCTCACATTTGTATAATGCTTTTCATTAAGACGTCATATCCTCGAAATCTGAAATATAAATCTAAAGTTTATTGCACTGAATGGCCAAAGAACAGTAACACACATTTTACCAAAAGACTTCAAACACACACTCATATTTATTTAGTCAGATCCACAATCTTTTGTAATTTTAAGAAATCGCCCACACATCATGGATGTCTTTTGTAAGAATAGTTAATGCAGTGATATATATATATATATATATATATATATATATATATATATATATATTGTCAAATTAAAAAGCATTCTGAAACACTGCCTGTGAAATATACACCTGCAGGTATAGTGCAATCTATGAAGTCATGGCCTGTAAAATGATGTTCACTCACCAGTTCCTCTCTTAAGTGAACTTTTATGCCACCCTGTGGCTGTGGCTGACCATAATAATACTAATAATAATGTGAGGTCGCTAGAGGGATCTAAAGAAGATTAAGTATTACAACCCGTGTAAAGAAAGGGAGCTGAATTTTTGACTGAGTTTCTGAGGTGCTGATACAGAATGTCTTCTTCTGACTACACGCAGAAATTCAAGGATGCTTAAAGGTGCTGAGGTCGGACATTTTCTAAACTAACTAGTAACTATTTGTCAGATTAGTGGAGTAAGATAAACAGAGATGACTACTGAGCCGACCGTGGCATTCAGAATAAACTACCTACTGTAATCAAGCCAGTGGGGTCAACAAAAGTAGCCAAGCAGATACAATGCAGATACAAGGGTGGTTCAACCAATGAGTTCCGCTCTGCGTGCATAAAAGGCAGTTTAAAGGTTAAGAGTGGTGTCGCCTGTCGGAGGGGCCAGTAGCCTGATACTTACTGCAGACGCTAATGATTTAACATGATTTAGCAGAATACTGGGCTTGCTCACTCAGCTTTTGGCACATTTTTACTGTGGATTGATAATAGTCAGCACAAGTACCTATTGCTCTATTTATACAGAAATACTTTGATAGAGCTGAAGTTAGCTGCATATGGAATAGAATAATAAATAGCTTATTGTCTACCTTTGTATGCAAAAAGTATATTTTTCTTTGCTTTGCTATTTAAAACATACCACATCCAGACAAGACAAAACACATTTACATAAACACACAGGAAGGCTTCATTAAAAGTACTCGAAGGGGAGGCCTGAATCAGGGTTAAGTCCTTACTGATAAGATGTTTTATGGCAACAGGGACGAAGGATTCCCTAGAGTGTTTTTCTTTGCACAGGGGACTCCGTGCAAAGTGGTGATTCAAGGGATGTCTGTGGTCACCACTTAAGTGTTGGACGCTTTGCCATGGACAGTTTGGTTGTTTGTAGCCTGTAATCAATTTCCCAGTTTAACTACTTTGGAGAGCTTTGCCTCTTTTATTTTTGACACTGAGGTGCTCCAACCAGGACACAATGTTAAGATAAGTACTTTTCGAATAGGGAGTGGTGTAGTTGTTTTAAGTGTATTGACTGAGTGTTGTTTTGTCGGAGCCATTTGCATTCATGTGTTAAAAAGCATAATCAAAAATAAAAACAAAAAAAGTGTAAGCCCAGCAAAAAGCAATGAAGCAAAACAAGCCAAGTCTTCTTATTTAGAGTTTGGGTTTGTGTTTAAAAGCCTCCGCAACTCCACCCTTCTGCTTCTTGCTGGGAAATAAACCATGAATACGGAGACCGTTACACACCTATCAATTTTACCAGGAAAGCGAGGCATGACAAACTACAGGCTCACTAATGACAAATATATGTCGTGCATATTAAGTGAAGCTGCATGCTGTCTGCTCTATGACGCTGAAAAAATATGACTCATTTTAAGACCGAAATTTTAAAAATGTATATGCAAATTAGTTTTAAAGTTTTCCTCCCATTCACTGCTAACCTGCCCTGTGTGAATCACAAAACCTCTAACTCTAACCCTGCTCAAGCTTTCTTTGAACACTATGGTCGGACAAATGGTAACGAACCCTCAAAACACATTTAAAAGGCTGGTTCGCCCAAATATATATAACTTTACTTTTCCAGGAATCCAAGAGATTTCAATGTTTGGTGCACTGAAATGCAGTCTTCATTGGGACAATTTCTGTACAACACAATGAGGTTTGTGAATATCATGAGTAACAGAGACACTGAAGTTTTCAATGCTGTGAGAACTACAAATTAAAAAACATTAACCATGTTGCACTTTGGAAAAACACGGTAGAGCTATGAAGGAAAATGTGTTTCTTTTAGTTGACTGTTTAACTGATTGACAAGAATTTAGTTAATTCTAGTGTCCATCCAGCATGTGCAGATTCATTGCTACTTTATTTATTCCACATACTTTATGACACTTCATGGACACATAGAAGATTAATAGAAAATGAATTGATCATAAAATCACTATAATTCTTGTTTGTAATTTGACTGACCCTTAAACCCTGCCAAACGCGCAAGATTATAACACACTAACACAAGAGTTATTGGTGTTTCATCATCACTTTTGTTTCTGACAGTACTCTTAAATCAGATTAGATACAATGTCACGCTGATCAAAGTGATTCAATTTGTGTATGTTTATTTCCCAAAGATCATGAACATAATGAAAAGAATGGAATGTGATTAATACAAGCATTTCATATAGAAAATGACCTAGTACCAACATGAACCCATCCATCATCTGTCATGAACAATGAATCTTCTTTTCTTCTGAAAATATCATATAGATCTGTTTAAGTCTTTGAATTTCTGACACAGGCTGGTTATCAATAAGATTTACAGGAATGGCTGTGTGATATCACTGCTGTCATATTGAGATTTGACACCAAATTTTTTTATGAGAAAGGATTCCAGATCTATAACCACAAAAACGTCTGTATAAATATTGAACGTTTCTGTTCCCATAAATACTAAAGGTTTTTTGTGCAATTTGTTGTTGTGCAAACGTTCCTACTCATCAGAAAACTATTCATTCTAGACATTCTAGAAACCAGAAACGAAATGAAGTTTATATTCACGATAAAACAGACACTTAGCTGCACAGAGATAGCAATACACCATAAAAGAAGACTGCATGAGAAACCTTTTTAAAAAGAAACTTACAGTGGCACTAAAAAGCACACTGGCATATTTCAAAGCATGTCAGTGCAAAAGGACGCTCTATACAAAAGGTGCTTTGTACTGAGTTGTTCAGGGCTACTTGGTCATCGTTATCTGAGCTGCAGAAACAAGGACATTAAAATTAAAAAGGAATATTAATCACTGCTGAAATATATAAGAAAAAGCTGTTATCACATTGAGGCCATACTTACAGTGATATAGGCTATGGCACTGCTGACCCCACCGCTCCGTAGTGTGCTGGACCTGAATTCCGAATCGTGCTAGAAAATTGAAGATTTGAGCAACTTGTTCGACTATTTGACATAAAAATGTTTTTCAAAAAAAAAGACACCTTTTGGTTTTCAAGTGAAATCTCTCCCACTGTGCACAGAATAGCAGCAACCCACAATGGACAGTTTAGTTTGACACAGCACAGATTAAAGCATTAAACCCATGCTCGTGATTTTAACAGGATGTGTTCTCAAAGATTCTAAAGAATATACAAATAATCAATGATAGTGTTTTAAAATGGTCTCCTTGCTCTCTAAAGATCATAAGGCTGGCATGAAGCATACAAACACATCCTTGCTGGTATATCAAAAAAAAATCACAAATATTTGATGTATTGTATATCATAGAAATAAAGTTGTTTTTACGTTTACAGAGAGACAGTGAAAAGGTGAGTTCCCAATCAAAACAAGAGTTTCTAAAAATGCTACTTGCTGGGAAACAACAATCATTCCAAAGTTTCACGCTGAAGTCCTTAAAATACAGATCTGTTTGTTGAACATGAGTTAGAAACGACAGGCGACACCACTCTGTAACCTTTAAACTGCCTTTTATGCACGCAGAGCGGAACTCATTGGTTGAACCACCCTTGTATCTGCATTGTATCTGCTTAGGCTACTTTTGTTGACCCCACTGGCTTGATTACAGTAGGTAGTTTATTCTGAATGCCACGGTCGGCTCAGTAGTCATCTCTGTTTATCTTACTCCACTAATCTGACAAATAGTTACTAGTTAGTTTAGAAAACTGTCCGACCTCAGCACCTTTAAAGCATCCTTGAATTTCTGCGTGTAGTCAAGAAGACATTCTGTATCAGCACCTCAGAAACTCAGTCAAAAATTCAGCTCCCTGTTCTTTACACGGTGTAAATACTTAATCTTCTTTAGATCCCTCTAGCGACCTCACATTATTATTAGTATTATTATGGTCAGCCACAGCCACAGGGTGGCACTAAAAGTTCACTTAAGAGAGGAACTGGTGAGTGAACATCATTTATACAGGCCATGACTTCATAGATTGCACTATAACCTGCAGGTGTATATTTCACAGGCAGTGATTTCAGAATGCTTTTTAATTTGACAAAATATATATATATATATATATATATATTTTGTCAAATTAAAAAGCATTCTGAAATCACTGCCTGTGAAATATACACCTGCAGGTTATAGTGCAATCTATGAAGTCATGGCCTGTATAAATGATGTTCACTCACCAGTTCCTCTCTTAAGTGAACTTTTAGTGCCACCCTGTGGCTGTGGCTGACCATAATAATACTAATAATAATGTGAGGTCGCTAGAGGGATCTAAAGAAGATTAAGTATTTACACCGTGTAAAGAACAGGGAGCTGAATTTTTGACTGAGTTTCTGAGGTGCTGATACAGAATGTCTTCTTGACTACACGCAGAAATTCAAGGATGCTTTAAAGGTGCTGAGGTCGGACAGTTTTCTAAACTAACTAGTAACTATTTGTCAGATTAGTGGAGTAAGATAAACAGAGATGACTACTGAGCCGACCGTGGCATTCAGAATAAACTACCTACTGTAATCAAGCCAGTGGGGTCAACAAAAGTAGCCTAAGCAGATACAATGCAGATACAAGGGTGGTTCAACCAATGAGTTCCGCTCTGCGTGCATAAAAGGCAGTTTAAAGGTTACAGAGTGGTGTCGCCTGTCGGAGGGGCCAGTAGCCTGATACTTACTGCAGAGCCTAATGATTTAACATGATTTAGCATGAATACTGGGCTTGCTCACTCAGCTTTTGGCACATTTTTTACTGTGGATTGATAATAGTCAGCACAAGTATCCTATTGCTCTATTTATACAGAAATACTTTGATAGAGCTGAAGTTAGCTGCATATTGGAATAGAATAATAAATAGCTTATTGTCTACCTTTTGTATGCAAAAAGTATTATTTGTCTTTGCTTGCTATATTAAAACATACCACATCCAGACAAGACAAAACACATTTACATAAACACACAGTAGAGGCTTCATTAAAAGTACTCGAAGGTGAGGCCTGAATCAGGGTTAAGTCCTTACTGATTAAGATGTTTTATGGCAACAGGGACGAAGGATTTCCTCTAGATGTGTTTCTTTGCACAGGGGACTCCGTGCAAAGTGGTGATTCAAGGGATGTCTGTGGTCACCACTTAAGTGTTGGACTGCTTTGCCATGGACAGTTTGGTTTGTTTGTAGCCTGTAATCATATTTCCCAGTTTAACTACTTTGGAGAGCTTTGCCTCTTTTATTTTTGACACTGAGGTGCTCCAACCAGGACACAATGTTAAGATAAGTACTTTCGAATAGGGAGTGGTGTAGTTTGTTTTAAGTGTATTGATCTGAGTGTTGTTTTGTCGGAGCCATTTGCATTCATGTGTTAAAAAGCATAATCAAAAAATAAAAACAAAAAAAAGTGTAAGCCTCAGCAAAAAGCAATGAAGCAAAACAAGCCAAGTCTTCTTATTTAGAGTTTGGTTTGTGTTTAAAAGCCTCCCACACTCCACCCTTCCGCTTCTTGCTGGGAAATAATACCATGAATACAGGAGTCCCGTTACACACCTATCAAGTTACCAGGAAAGCGAGGCATGACAAACTACAGGCTCACTAATGACAAGATATATGTCAGTGCATATTATAGTGAAGCTGCATGCTGTCTGCTCTATAGACGCTGAAAAAATATGACTCATTTTAAGACCGAAAGTTTAAAAATGTATATGCAAATTAGTTTTAAAGTTTTCCTCCCATTCACTGCTAACCTGCCCTGTGTGAATCACAAAACCTCTAACTCTAACCCCTGCTCAAGCTTTCTTTGAACACTATGGTCGGACAAATTGTAACGAACCCTTCAAACAACATTTAAAAGGCTGGTTCGCCCAAATTATATATAACTTTACTTTTCCAGGAATCCAAGAGATTTCAATGTTTGGTGCACTGAATAATGCAGTCTTCATTGGGACAATTTCTGTACAACACAATGAGGTTTGTGAATTATCATGAGTAACAGAGACACTGAAGTTTTCAATGCTGTGAGAACTACAAATTAAAAACATTAACCATGTTGCACTTTGGAAAAACACGGTAGAGCTATGAAGGAAAATGTGTTCTTTTAGTTGACTGTTTAACTGATTGACAAGAATTTAGTTAATTCTAGTGTCCATCCAGCATGTGCAGATTCATTGCTACTTTATTTATTCCACATACTTTATGACACTTCATGGACACATAGAAGATTAATAGAAAATGAATTGATCATAAAATCTACTATAATTCTTGTTTGTAATTTGAGTGAACTGACCCTTTAAACCCTGCCAAAGCTCGCAAGATTATAACACATCTAACACAAGAGTTATTGGTGTTTCATCACTTTTTGTTCTGACAGTACTCTTAAATCAGATTAGATACAATGTCACGCTGATCAAAGTGATTCAATTTGTGTATGTTTATTTCCCAAAGATCATGAACATAACATGAAAGACATGGAATGTGATTAATACAAGCATTTCATATAGAAAATGACCTAGTACCAACATGAACCCATCCATCATCTGTCATGAACAATAGATCTTCTTTTCTTCTGAAAATACTCATATAGATCTGTTTAAGTCTTTGAATTTCTGACACAGGCTGGTTATCAATAAGATTTACAGGAATGGCTGTGTGATATCACTGCTGTCATATTGAGATTTGACACCAAATCTGATTTTATGAGAAAGGATTCCAGATCTATAACCACAAACTACGTCTGTATAAATATTGAACGTTTCTGTTCCCATAAATACTAAAGGTTTTGTGCAATTTGTCTGTTGTGCAAACGTTCCACTCATCAGAAAACTATTCATTCTAGACATTCTAGAAACCAGAAACGAAATGAAGTTTATTCATCGATAAAACAGACACTTAGCTGCACAGAGATAGCAATCACCATAAAAAGAAGACTGCATGAGAAACCTTTTTAAAAGAAAACTTACAGTGGCACTAAAAAGCACACTGGCATATTTCAAAGCATGTCAGTGCAAAAAGGACGCTCTATACAAAAGGTGCTTTGTACTGAGTTGTTCAGGGCTACTTGGTCATCGTTATCTGAGCTGCAGAAACAAGGACATTAAAATTAAAAAGGAATATTAATCACTGCTGAAATATATAAGAAAAGCTGTTATCACATTGAGGCCATACTTACAGTGATATAGGCTATGGCACTGTCTGACCCCACCGCTCCGTAGTGTGCTGGACTGAATTCCGAATCGTGCTAGAAAATTGAAGATTTGAGCAACTTGTTCGACTAATTTGACATATAAAAATGTTTTTTCAGAAAAAAAAGACACCTTTTTGGTTTTTCAAGTGAAATCTCTCCCACTGTGCACAGAATAGCAGCAACCCACAATGGACAGTTTAGTTTGACACCAGCACAGATTAAAGCATTAAACCCATGCTCGTGATTTTAACAGGAATGTGTTCTCAAAGAGTTCTAAAGAATATACAAATAAATCAATGATAGTGTTTAAAATGGTCTCCTGCTCTCTAAAGATCATTAAGGCTGGCATGAAGCATACAAACACATCCTTGCTGGTATATCAAAAAAAAATACACAAAATATTTGATGTATTTTGTATATCATAGAAATAAAGTTGTTTTTACGTTACAGAGAGACAGTGAAAATGGTGAGTTCCCAATCAAAACAAAGAGTTTCTAAAAATGCTACTTGCTGGGAAAACAACAATCATTCCCCAAAGTTCATCGCTGAAGTCCTTAAAATACAGATCTGTTTGTTGAACATGATTTTTCCTGGAAAGAGTACCATAATCTGTTTCGATTTCGCATTTCTAACACTATTTTTTCATGACATACTTTAACTTAACTGGTATAACTAATTATCTGTTCACCCTAATTCTGGATACCTGGAAAGTCTTGTTCCAGTGTTCCCTTTTCTGATGACCGTGTGGGGGAATGATGGAAAACAAGAAGAATGGAGTAAAGAAAAAAGGCACACCAACTCCCAGCTGAGACTAAGGCAGATGTAAGAAGCAGAGATGATTGACAAAAGAATTGCCTGAGCGTGGGGAAAAGTGAGTTCAGAGTCAATCACAGGAGTGGGTGCACCATTTGTGCTTATGTTTGATTGCAGCCACCAGAGGGCGACATGATTACTTTTCCTCCCCACATCAGCAAACCAAAGGACAGAGCGGAAAGAGGAAATCTTCCCAGTCTACTCTACATCTGAGGCATCGCTCTCAGAGAGGAGGTAGTTACTGCCTTTTACCCGGATGTATTGGACTTGGTTGTGGCCGGATGAGGAGGCTCCACATGAGCAGAGCGGTCTGTTGAACAGGTTCTCGATTTCCTCCAGCTGCAGGCCTTGGGTCTCTGGGAGGCAGCCCTGGACAAAGAGGAGACCCAACACCACCAGGCCTGTGTACATGAAGAATGCCCCTGGAAGATAGACACACATGTACACTGTTAGTTACTGAACTGTGGCTACCTTGTGTATGCACGATGTGTGAATGAATCCAAATAAAAATCAAAGTTCTTAATTGATGTGCACATCAGAATGAAACTGAAGGTGAAATGTCAAAATGGCAAACCTAAACTTGAAAGTGCAAATGCAAACTCAGCCTTTGCCGGTCAGTTTCTATCACATTACGACGCTAATTCATATTAAGTTAAAAGGTAACGTCAGCATTATCTCAATTTTGTTTTGAATTGAACAATCACTCAATAACAGGACATTTGGGGTTGTTTATTATTTAATTATTGCCATCTGATAGCAGTTTGAGCTTGTTTCTGACCGGTCAATGCTTCCTTTGTTTGGGGGAATTAAATATATTAACTATTCATGTGTTTGTCAAGGACACTGACAGAATGCACTGTAGTTAACAGATGTTTGTTGTTGTGCAGTCTTTAGCCTGTAGACTTCACAGTCACCTTGATACACAGAGAGAGATTGCACCCACAGTTTGTGTGAAATGACTGAATCATCCTTATCAGACCCCTACCCTCACCTTGTCATGAAAAAAAACTTGCAGTTGGAAATTTCAGAAGAAAGTTTCACTGTGTAAGAGCTAAACACATGGTTGAAACGACTAGAATAGTTTCCTGTGCAGTGCAATGTCTGTTTAGGCTTGGATGGGGGAAAAAAAAAGATTATTGTTGTATCCAAGAACAACGTATAGACTTTATACTAAACATAACATGCAGCGTATGGAACATTAAAAGATAGCTTAGTGATTCAGGCAGAAAGATTAAATTTGTTGGATATCCAGAGAAATATAATTACAGTAAAAAATGAACAAGCATTTTTAAAACTCAGCTCGCTCTGCACCAGAAAAACATATTGCACTGTAAAAAAAAAAAAAATTTTTATACATATTGTATGTGTAGTATATGGTTTGGTTAAGTTTAACACTGCCCCAACAAAACTCGGTTCAGGTTCATCTCATCTCTCTCGCTGCCGTTCTGTTGCTATAAACAAGATGGTGTTTACAGTGACCACGCCTGGTTACACAAGGAATAAAAATAAAAACAATATTTCTGGATTAGACTGAAGCAAAAGACGCTTTCATGGACAGGATTTCTCTTTACAAAACTACAGGTATAAGATAAGAGAATTATTTGTAATTGAATTTGAAATGGCAAAAATACATTAAGTGCATTAACAATGCATATGTCCTAGAGCAAGCCAACGAGGCAACACACACACTGAGAAATAAAGACAGAAGCTCTCCCCTCGCATATAGAAGCAGTTAAAGGGGTGGCAATGTATTAACCATATGACCTCTTACCATAATATGTCAGAAACTCTGCAACATGAAGGAAGGTCAGAGACACCAGGACGTTGAAGATCCAGTTGACCCCGGCTGAACAGGCATTGCCGGTGCTACGGGCCCACAGTGGGTAAATCTCTGAGTTCACTGTCCAAGGCATTGGGCCCATACCTGACACACAGAGGCATTCTTTAATATTCACACACATAACATAAGCTGCATGAATCATTTCTTGATATCAGGTACGTAGCAACATATTGGGTATTTATGGGTATATGAGAAAGTGGCTGAGACTTCCGGCCCAAGATAATCATTAGGTGATTAGAATGGAGAAGACCAGGCCATCTTCTAGTTAGAGAGGGGGACAGTATATGAAAGATGTGTGATATTGTGGTGGTTGTCTGAGCTGAATATGATTTCTATCAAGTCAGTATGAACTTTTTTGAAACATGGAATCTAGTTGCCTATCATGAGACGATCCATGTCATAAGATATCAATGACTCATCTATAATTCACAGGAAGACTGTTAGATGTTCGATAAACGTTGAGAACAGTGTTTCAGACCTGGAGCGAAGAATGCAAGGTAGAGTATGAGGCCCAACAGGACGATCCAAGAGTAGGATGTTGGACAGTAGTTGTAGGCCCAGATCGGGTTGTCAGTTCCCTCTGTTTGGTTGGAACACCTGGACAAGAGAAACATTGCAGGAAACTAAAAAACTGCATTTCTTCACAGGTTTTACACATAGACCTATTTTAATTCAATCTTGAATAATACAGCAAAAGAAATCTGGTTTGCAGGTGATTCGGTGTGCATTCACTTTACAAAGGGGGGGGGGTTACTCCTTCAGGTTGAGCTTTAAAGGACCAGTGTAAAGAATTTAGTGACATCTAGTGGTGATGTTGCAGCTTGCAACCAAATAAATACCCATGGATTCACACAGGATCAGGGATCTCTCTCTCTCTCTGTCTCTCTCTCTCTGAGTGTCTGATTGGCTTGTGAAGCGTGACCTGGGCCTCCGTTTTCCCGAAAAGTTGGATCTAGATCATCTGATCCTGTGTGAATCCGCGATACTACTGCTCTTAATCTCCCCTTCTTGCCTGAAGGCGCGAGAAATACAAAATGGCACTATCTAGAGCTGATGGGTGCGGTCGAATAATCAAATTTGCTTAGGAACCTTCCTAACTGAGTGAAATGACCCAGAAGCCTTTCTTATCTCCTGTAGCATAGGATACACCGGACTAAAGGAAAGGAGGTAATGCCGTCCCACAATTCCTTGCGGCAGCAACAAAAAATCAGCACACCGTTCAGTCATTCACAACCAGAAAACATGAATGTATTTAAACAGTGTGACGCAGCCTGCAGCAGAGAGAGCGTGTGAATATGAACATACGTGTTGACGTGATGTAAAAACTTGTGTTCTGTTGTTGACTGTGGAGCTGCGTTCACACACAGACTGTTTGTAACTGTGCCATCCAGCGTCCTGCACATCATCATGAAGTTACCGTTGCTGATTAATCATATATCTTTGTCTTTATGTGTTTCCATATGAGTGGACAGGAGGGTGAGCGACCATACCAGAATAACAAACACTCCATCTGACTTCTGTGACAGGTGGACGATTGTTTATTATTTGAATTCTGACGTTGATAATGAAGTCAGATTTTTCACCGGGTTGTCCACGTTTATATTTCCTGCATGAAGCAACACAATCAGATCGCATGGGAGTATCTATTAAGTATCTCAGATGCGAGTTTTGTAGTCCATCATCTGGTCTTTGTAGTTTTAACACAGGTCACGTGAATAACATTCGCTGTCGCATGATGACATAGTCTAAGTGTAAGTGCAGTTGGATTCTCTGAACACCACGGTCGTCTTTTCCTAACTTCTTATGAATGTGAAATTCAACCGTACCCAATGTTTTGGCTACTGTAGAAACATGGCAGTTCAACATGGCGGACTAGAGCAGGTCATAGAGTGGTGGTTCAATTCTCGTCTGTATGTTGAAGTGTCCTTGATGGACATCTGCGCCATCGGTGTGCGAATGTGTATGAATGGTTAGCTCCTCAAAACTAATGTATGTGTGTATGTATGTGTAATGTGTGTGTGAATGAGATATGTAGAGTTCAGTTTCAGTTCAGAGTACCGTTCATTTACCATTTAAAGTGACAGATGATGATGTTGTAAAGATAGTCACATGGCAACTGGGTGTTGGGAGTTTTGTACTGTGACACACTTCACTATCTCTCAACCTCTCACTCACTCTCTGTCACACAGATTATCAGAGTCTGACCTTCCCCAGGCGGCGTGATCCGTGGACACTTGACTGACAGGAACACAGGAGGCATTGTACACCCCGGAGCCGTTTTCACGATAACAAAACCCACAGTTTGGATCCAGCATGCAGAACTCACAGGACCTGGAAGACAGAGCTGAATGTAAAACCTCTTTTTAGCCTTCACAGGATTGTTTACTGAGCAACAGACAGACACACATACCACACTGTCAGCAGTGATAACTCAAGCCTTTGATAACAACAATGATAGTGAAGCTTGAAAACAATGTCCGTGAACTCAAATCATCACACAAGTGACTGCAGATACATCTTGAGGAGTACCTAACTTACATTTAAGTGCTGTTCTTTTGCATTTTGCTCTAAATGGCTAATCACTGGTGAAAATGTTTTACTAAGTGAACCACACTTAGGCAGGGTCTGGGGGATCACTGCATTTTGTGTTGTGTGTCTCACGTTCATAGTGTGTTTTTGTGTCTTATCTTGTCACTGAATTGAATAGCAATTAAATACCTGTGGGATTAGCAAGAAAGTGGCTTTAAAATACAGACAAAAGCAGAGTCATGTAAACAGAAAATAAATATAGATTTAAAATATATACAGTTTATACAGAAAACAAATAAATATAAAAATTATATATGTATGTATTTATTATTTTATATTTAGTTGTCTCTATATGTCCACATTTATTCATTATTCATTTTTTCAATTATTATTTAATAAATAATGTTTAGATTATGTATTCATTTCCGAGTTATGTTGTCTGTATATGTAAATTATCTGGATGAAAAACTAGAAACAAATGTCTCAAACTGAAAACAAACCGTTAGTGGTGAGAAATGAAATGACTGCATTACAGCTGTGGTGCGTTCACTTACCCATATAGTCTGCAGGTTGAGTTCTGAGAGTCGACCGGGTGAAGGGTGATGGGTGGAGAATTCTGGGCAGACAGCAAGAACCCGACTGCTAACAGAGTCAAACTCAGACCAGTACCTGCATTAGAGGAAATAAAGATACAAAATTTACCCTGAGAGAAAAGTAAAATTAGGAAGATGTCCTACAGACTGGCCATATATCTCTGAGTGACATCAATAAACATGGTAACATGACACAAAATATATTAAAAAGATTACTGTCTCAATAAAGTATTCAATTACTGCATTAGTGTTATTGTTTTATATACCAAGTGTTACCAATTACAGCAAGGGTCATTATGTCAATGTAACACGTGAATGATGTTAGTGCAGTGGTGAATGGGCAAAACATTCCTTCACCTCTCAGTTTCACAGATAATCACTCTGGGAGATGGAGGAACTGGTATTTTGGTGTGTTTAGATAAAGTCAGTGTTGTAGTCAAGACCTCCTAAACCGAGACAGAGTCATGAACAAGACCAGAGAGTATACATGTGGCTAATATTCATCAACTCTCTCTGGGTGGTCCCAGCCCTCTCAGTAAACATCACATTGCAGGATCACAGACTGTTGTGTGTGTTGTTTTGGAAGCTGTTTTTCAGATAAACTATTTTTGGTTTAAGAAGCCAAATTTGATTACAGGACATTTCCCTGTCATCTCCTCCTAGACAGTCACAGCTTCTTCTCCTGGCTGGGAGGGAGTAACAGCTATTTACAGCAACAAAAATGTCAAATTAGAAATGATAAAAGTTAGTGGTTATATTTGAAGCAGCAGGCTTTACATCAAATCACAGTATTTATTGATATCTTGTCTTGATCAGTCTTGAAATAAAATCCTGAACAATTTGGACTATAAGAAAAAATGTGAACGTCCATCACAAGTTATTTTTAAAACTGAGAAATGTCCTGTAACTTAGTCAGTTTGTGAAATCAGTAAAGCATTAATCAACTATCCAAATGACAAACCTAAAAGACTGCCCAGGGTCAGCTTCCTTCGGCCCACTCTCTCCACAAGCCAGACTCCAACCACGGTGAACACAAAGTTGGTTGCAGAAGTTGCAGCAGCCAACCAGATCGCCTGTTTATCATCCCGCACCCCCGCCATCTGCAGAATGGTTGCACTGTAATACCTAGATAAGGACAAATCAATTTACTTTTTTCCCCCCAGTGACACAGGTCAGGACTTTGGTTTATCACTAGAGCTTTTACAAAAGTGGTGATGTTATCAGGCAGTTTAGGAGATAATTAGCTGAAGCCATTACAAGATAAATAGGTAACCTACATGACAGTGTTTATCCCAGACAGCTGCTGAAACATCTGGAGGCCGCAGCCAATGATGAGAGCCCTGCGAGTCGGACCATAGCGAAGAATCCGTAAAATGACAAGACCTCCTAAAGAACAGGCAATCAGAAAACAATATTTTATATAATGCAGATAAATATTACTAATTCACCTCACGTACCTTCATGTCTTTCTAATGTTTGTATAAAAAAAGTTTTGTCACATCTAGAGACAACTTTTCAAAGAATCCTTTCACCTCCTGCCTCTTTCTCCTCTTCCTCGATGTTGGTTCTGATGGCGTTGTACTCCGCGTCAATGTTCCGCCCTCCTCTGATCCGGCTGAGAACTTCACGGGCCTCTTGGCTCCGGCCGTTTTTGAGAAGCCAGCGGGGGCTCTCCGGCAGGAAGATGAAGCCGATGAACTGCAGCACTGCTGGGACAACGGACAAACCCAGCATGTACCTACAGTATGGAGAAAATGCTGAAGGTCCATTTCAAGCTACGTCACCAGTGTACAAATCATGAACTGGGGCAGAAAAGACACACGGGTAAGGATGTTCGGAGGTGATCCACAGGATTGAAATCTGAGACAATATTTTGGCTTTTCTTAGCATCATTATCACCCTTTTAAAACCCAATCCATTTGTAATGCTTTGCCTGAGTGCTGCTCTTTTATGTGCTTGTGTACTTGCTGTGCAACAAATTGCCCTTCAGGGTTAATAAAGACATCCTTGATCCTTGAATGTGTGCTGGGTTCTGAGCCTGAGCCAATACCGTGCCTCGGTGTAACCTGTGTAAAACACCTCCTTCCCCACCTTCTCTCATACAAAGTTATTAACATAGAAGACAGTGTAGTGTCGAACCGACGTGTACCTCCAGCCGTCGTGGCTTAGGTAGCTGAAAGCGCCATCGACCACACTGGCAATAAACTGGCCACCAGTGATAAAGAGCGAGTTGATAGTGACCAGCTGCCCTCTCTGGTGAGAAGGGGAAACCTCTGCGATGTACACAGGGACTGTCATCGAGGCAATGCCTAATAGGGGTGGAAAAAAAAGAGTGCATTTGGATATACACAGAAAAATTATCCTCACACTTCATACATGCATTTTTTGTTGAATAACATTTTGAGTCAATAAGCTGTAATTCTATTCTGTCACATGATCCACAGTCCTAGGCTTCATCCAGGAGAATTTGAGCAAGGAGTAGTACTGGAAAAGCAGGTCAGGTTGGTGAGAGGCTGCTTTCGTATTTACTCATAACTTACATACAGGTTAAAACACAGCAATCTAGAGTGAGAGAAATAAAATGGTTTGATGGACTAACAGTGAAAAAGTAAACAGGAACTGAGTATCATTGAACATTTTCAATATCCTACAGCCAACAAGAGACAACAAACACTGACTCACCTATGCCCAATCCAACTATGATTCTGCCCACAAGAAACACCACCTTGTCGGGGGCCAAACCCAAGATCACGCCACCAGCGCTAAAGATGAAACTGGCCAAAAGGATGCAGATCCTGCGCCCCAGCCACCCATTCAAGTATCCTCCGCTCAGGGCAGAGAGAGCGGCAGCCCCAACGGTACTGGAAACCAGCAGCTCCTGCCACAGTTTGTCCAGGTTCATCTCCTTCTTTATGAGCAGCATAGCCCCGGAGACCACCCCGGTGTCATACCCGAAGAGGAATCCTCCCAGGGCAGAGAAAACCGCCAACACGTAGACAAAGCATGGTGTGGATTCATCTTGGTCCAGGAGATTCCCACCAGTGGCTCCGGGGTATCCAGATGGAGGTCCAATGAGACTCTGCTCTCCATCGTCCACTGCTCTCTGCCTCCTGCTGCCCATGAGGTTACTCATCCGCTTCAAGCTGAATCCATCGTGGCTGTTGGACATAGAGGACAGCAGGAGATCAACTCACCTGGGGTTACTTTGGACACCTGCAGCGTCTTGTTCTTACTCCTTTACTCATATATCATTAGTTGTGGCGCATTAAACTCCCTCAAAACAGAGCAGAGCTGAGGAAAGGTGGTCCCAAACAAAGGGAGATCATAGAAATGCATTCTTTTAAACACTGGACTTCCGACCTCGGCGTCCGGCACGAAAGAAGAAACAAGGAAGTGGAGATTCAACTTTCAAGGTCTCGTGACAAGCCGCGGGCACGGTTCTGTCAGCACGGCACATTTTAAAATCTGTCACGTGACAAATGTGTCTAAAACAAGTGCTTTTAAAAGCTCCAGAGTGACGTCATACAGCTGTTTACCTCTGACTGCTACCACTCTGCTCTGTGCGTGGCCATGTCTACGTGACGTCAACGTCACCGGAACGGAAATAAAGTGAAAGAAATATTATTTCATTTTTTAAAATGTGATGGTGAAAATGTATGCACTACTGTATTCTATTATGTTTTGTTCATTTGTTTATCATATTATATATTATTTTTTTTATTTTAGAAAAAAAGGCACTTTTCGGACACGTTTCTCTAGAATGTTCCGCCAGACTCCGTTCATATTTGAGTCATTTTAGTGAATCATCTTTATCAGTAAAGCTTATACGTGTTAAAACAAAAACTCAGACCATGTACTGGTCTCCTCGTTAATTCGGCATAATACGGCAGACAAAATGTATCTCATTTTTCCCCATGTAGCCTATAAATCATTAACCCTGCACACATTGCTCATTCATTCAGAACATGCAAATGGAGAGAAAACTGTCCACTCAGATCATAACATTGTGCATCCACAGGACACTTCACTTGTCTTACCGAAAGCAGCTCCCCACCCCCACTTGATGCATAATACCCATTATGCACCTCATTGGATTGTTTACAAATGCATTTATCATGACATGTCATGTGCATGAACAGTTTAATAGTTGTTATTTTACTAACAACATTTACACAATCAGTCATTTTAAATCAAACTGTTCCCAGTTTTAATCAGTCTGCTGACAGACACATTTAAAGTAAATATAGAAGTGTAAATATCCTAAATGCCAGTATTTGAGAATGTACTAGAAGAGCACTGGGCTTTAATTATTGACTCAAAATGAACCTTTAAACTAAACGCTGCACCTTGAAGGTGGAAAACCACAGTATCAATCCAACATTCAGACTCAGTCATCAACTATGCCTATCTGCCCACAACATCTGCCAACAAGACTATTCCCCTGCAGCCTATCAGGATCGTCAGCTGACAGATACACGACAGAGCCTATCATCATAACAGATGAAACATTACAACGTCCGCATCACACAAACCACGTGTGAAGCAAGCAGATGTTATATGCGTAAAATAACTCCAAACTCTACCTCTGACGCTTGTTCCTGAGCAGTGCAGCAGCTTCTGTCCTCTTTCAACAAAGGGGAAGTTTGTCTGATGGCCTCAGATCACAGCTCACATGATGTCTCCGCAGAAGAGGAGGGACAGGGACACTCCCATTTACACAGCGATAATCTGCCTACCTGTCCTACAGGGATCCTCACACAGCACACAGCAGACAGCTGTGTTTACCGTATCCGCCCTGTACAGTAGAACAGCAGCAATTTGCATCAATCTAAATACATGTTAGGGTGTACAGTATTTGCAAACCACCACATAGGTACACATATTTGCATATCAGCTGTTTATTTTTTGGCTTTTGAAGGCTAATCTATGGTAAATTTGGGATTTATTTAACAAGTTAAGGGCATTTTTTAAAAGGAGATTGGACGAACAGTCTTTCTAATTGTTTTTAGTCATAGGCAAATAGTGTTATTTTGGTAAATAAAATATATAATAATAATAAAATAGTTTGACACATGCTACTATGTCGCATGAAATGTCGCAAGCATGACAGCAGGGCGACCCGCCGGCTGAATGCCGTAGTTACGCTGCTAGATGCGCAGTACAAACACGACGAACCGACATAAAGTTGAGTTTTTATGTTGAATTACCCGCAGCCTCGCGTGAAGTCATGCATGCCGAATTTACATATGCTTTCCGAGAAGTGGTAAAGAGTTTTTATATTTGCTCTACGGGCTTAGTACGTCTGTCCAATCGCAAACAAACATTATAATGGGGGATTTTTGAACGAGATACGGCGCAAATCAGTTCAACGCACTGATTTAAACACCGGTAAATGAGTAAGCTAGCTGACTTTAGACACCGCGGCGGGCAGACAGCTCACGAACGTGTTTTTTTGTTAAAGACACCCAGTCTAAAGTCGATTCGGAGATATAGTCCATGTAGAAACTTCACCCACAGTCTGAGTGAACCGCGGTTTGTCTGAGTGGCAGATGAATTGATAGTCCGTGACCGCCGTCCCCCCTTCAGTGCCGCTGCGCGGTGTCTTGTTTCCAGTTTCCTCCTGAACAAACGGGAAGTTTTTCTCTCGCCGGAGTCATATGATGTGACTGTAAGGAAGGAGAAGGAGGAACACGCCTGCCACAGAGGAGTATTTCCCACAGAAACTGCAGAAAGTCTCCAACTCCACAAAGAGGAACATGTTTCTCTGCCAGGGGAAAGTTAGCCGAGGACGGTGATGTCAACGTCGGAACCGAAACTCCGCCACACTGACAGCTTCCCCAGACGTGACCTGACAGCCACTTAGCTGTGCTGTGTCTAATACAACGTGATGCAACAGAGCTAATATTTAAAAATATGATGTGATAATACGAGTGGATACTCGTTTCTTCATATGCTGCCGTAGCAATCATGCCGCATTTTGCCCACTCGAAGCCCCCTTGTCGGTTCTGCTGGTCTGTTACTGCTCTGACCTAAATGCACGTCAACTCGTCAGCTGGAAAACAGTATTTCAAGGACCATGGTTAACAGGGAGGAACTGGAGGAAAGGCTGAGGAGACTCCTGGTGAGGCTGAACACACCGCAAGAAGACAGACAACTGTGCACACTGATTCAGATCATCCAGGATCTGCTTTTCCTGGCGCACACCGAGAATGGTAGGAAACACATTGTTCCTGCATGTGCATCATGCTTCATAAACAGGCACCATTTCCTTTGGCCATGTTGTTCCATATCCTTTACTTAGTCATAACACATTGTACAACAACGCCTTGTCTATTCGTATTATCAGCAAAGTGTTACTACCTATACATAAAGAAGTAGTTATGATGTGGACAAATGCCCTTTTAACCGTATATTATATTGGTGCATTGTTATTTCTGATGCATTAACACCACAGCATCATTTTAATGTTACAGTTGAAGCTGTGACAATGCATCATATTTTATAAGCTGATTACGTATGTGTAAGTAAGATTGTATAAGATACGAAGTTTTTTAAAAGTAAAACCACTTTATCAAATGCACTTAGTCACTGCTTTAGAGTGATGTGGTTTGGTATAAATACAGATACATTTGGCTTTAAGAAAGTTTAAGAGAGTTTGGGTTCCTTATCCACTATTTACTACATAGTTTTATACTGATCGATTAATATATATATATAATAAATATAGAGATATATATATCTATATATAGATATATATAGTAATTAATGCATTAAGTCTTTGGTAGAGGTGGTTTGATCCGACAGAGCACCATCACCTCATCTTATCATAATTAATATTTTGCTTTCTATACTCCAGCGAAACAGTTCATCAACTGTCAGCAAATCGTGCCAGATGCAAACAGATATGTCACACTTCCAGCTTCTCAGGGATTTTCTGTTGTTCTTTTTTTAGTGTGATAATAAATTTAATATCTCTGTGCTTCTGCTTTTATCGTCCATCATTGTCTTTATGTCTCACTTGTCAACTCAGTTCTACATCATTTCTAACTTAGTATGTCTCCATCATTGCTGTTTTGTTTTTTTTGCATCACAGTCACTGCGGATGAACACTCTTCTGATTGAATCCTTTTTATTTCTCGACTCTCCCCTCAGCCTCCCTGTCTGCATTTAGAAACAGAAGTCTGCGTGAAAGACTGCGTCTATTCCTTCAAAGCTAACTTCTCACATCATGTCTTCTTATCTGTTGTTCTTTGATGCAGCAGCCGAACTGTTCGAAGACAAAGATGTTCACATCCCCCTCATGGTGGTGCTGTCATCCTACGTGGGCAGCAGAGGAGTCCAGCAGGTACTTCACAAACTTTCAACTGTGTCCTTTAGATTTACTTTTCGCATCAGCACTGCGTTATTCTATCATAACAAATGTTGAACTGCCAAACAGAGAGAACAGATATCAAGCGGTGGCTTTAAACTACATTATGATACAAAATCATATTGCAGTTATTTTTCTTTATTGGGAATGATCATTTTTGCATCACAACTTTTTTATCTTTTTACAGAAAAAAAACGTATACAGAAATGATTTTAATGACAAATGTCTAGCATCAGTTTCTGGGGTGCTGACAGGAAACAGAATAGTGCACCATCTTACAGTGAAGTACACAAAGGTGTCCAACAGCATCACCTGCTCAGACCGTTTCTGCCCTGTGGACTGTAGCTTTAAAGTCATCCACAGCTGACACACGCCTATGCCTGATCGGGCATGTTTATGGCGTCTCATGACTACTGTATACAGCAGCTTATCAGAGGTGAGACTGCAGCATGGCAGAAAATGAAAGTCAGACTGTGACTCGTGTGTGGGCTTAGTCATAAAGGACTCATTTGAGGGATAAAACAGCAACACATTGCCAAAACATGTGCAGGTTACAGCTCAGTTCCACATTGTAAAGCATTTTTTCCTTCATCTATCTATAAATGATTATTTTCCTCAGGTTGGTTGGTCATTGTTGTGCCGGCTGATTGAAATATGCCCCCGTACGCTGGACCAGCTGACCAGACCTCTGCAGGAAGCCAAGGAATGGGAGGTACTGGGAGTCCACCAGTAAGTTAAGACATTGTACTGGGTGCAGTGGTGAGATGGGAGATCTGGCCAAAAAAATCATATCAGTGTCTGTGTTTGATTTTCACTCTCTGTTTACTGTAATGTAATGTAATGTTCACGTAGCGTGGACCTACTAGTAAATGAGGTTATGTGAAGTTTTGAAACAGAAGTAAGAGGACATTAAAAACCACAATAACTATGAGTCATCTGAGAAGTAGATTGTGGATATAAAATCATTAGGTTGCCCAACTCTTCTATGATGCACTATTATTAGATGTGAAGGAGTCAATTCATATGGCTCATGTCACATGACAATATCACACTGACATAGTGGATCTGATTATATATTTATGTTCAAATGTAGCCATAAATTCACGCAATAAGTACACAGTCTTTGTACATTATATGTTCATGTGCCAGGTTGATATTTTTGTTTGTGTTGGATGGACTGCCACGATTTTTGCACAAACATGCACACTCCAGAACATTAAAACCTTTTTTTTTTTATTTCAGTTCTCAGATGTTGCAGGTTCAAATTGTACTGAAGTTATTTTCAATTTTCAGTTCCTGTTTATTGGATACTCATACAACCTAATGTCAGTCTAGTTTTCAGTTCAGTTTGGCTTGCAGTCTCCAAATTCTTGATTTAAGCCATGTTTCCCCTCAAGTGTGCTTAAACAATAATTGTTTTTTGTTTTTTTTACCTAAAGAGGTCTGTAAATGAGGATGTAAAGAATTCAAATAATTTTAAAATATGCAGTATCTCAACAGATTTATTTAAATTTGCAAAGTTAGGGCCTTTCTTGCAGTTATTGAAATTAAAAGAAAAAAGGTCTCAGTCTTGAATTCCTTTTTGTCTTGTGTGTGTTTTCCAGGCAGATCCTGAAGGTACTGTCTCAGTACAGAAAAGACTGCAAAGTGACCATGGTTGGTCTGAGAGCGCTGGCTCTCCTGCTCAGATCAGGTACACAACCACACAGGAGATATGCTACAACACATTCACGGCACCTTTTAGGAAGAAATAAGGGTAAAAAGTCAAGTGAAGAGAAGCACGCAGTCCATGTGTAATTATCTGCCCATAAATCTGTGTGCGTAACAGTGTTTTCCTTATGTGGTATGTAGGGGTTCTCCTTTCAACATTAATTCAATAAAACCCATTGTCTTTTTGAGATGTATTTTTAGAACGACTTTCTTATCTTGTTCCTCTTGGTTATTTCTAATGTGCAGTGACCTTTATTTCATTGCGCTTTGTTCGATGAGAAGCTTCTGAGAAAGGCAGACATTAAACTGAGACTAAACACTACATGGCCTAAAGACTGGCTTGATCCACAGCCAAGGACTATAATCTGTTTTGGACTGTGAGGATCATTTTAGAATAAAATATTCACATGATCCCAAAAAGAAAAAAGAAAAAACGCATTTCTGCAATTGTAAAGAGACATTCATTGCATGTCTCATGACACACTGTGTCATATGTTTTATTTCTTGTTTACATCATGGTTTTGTAGACATCATTCCTCTGCTGGTGCTGGAGGAGGAAGAGGATGTGTTTGGCCTGGTGGTGGAGGCGATGAAGATGTTTCCTATAAGTGAAGAAGTGCAGCTCCAAGGCTGTGGAGCTCTGCAGTTCCTCCTGGAGAGAGGTGAGCACACTCTAACTTCCCAACTTGTAGTGTAATGTATTTTTAACGTTTTTAACTCTGCATTATGAATTTTAACAAAACAAAACAAACTGCTGTAATTCTCATTACATGGAGCAAAACATTGCATTATTATTTCCCCCCACTAAAAAAGACAAACATAAAAGGTTGACCTGTGGGTAGTTCCAGAGGAAATTCCATGTTGTAAACTAGATAAAACAAGTTTATCTGTGGTTAATCATCTGTTAGTTGGTAATTTTAGGACATTTTGTCGGATTCAGCTGTGCTTTGTTGGTGTAGACTCAACCTAATTAGCCAATACAAGCACAGGTTACATTTACATCTAGTCATTTAGCTGACAAATGTATCCAAAATGAAAAAAGGACATGAGCGTGTACTAATAAGTACTGTAACAGTTCTAGAGGGGGATATTTTTAACATGTCCAGTTGTTGGTAGTGTTGGAAAGGAGGTACTCTCTGAAGAGCTGGGTCTTCAGTAGGTTTTTGAAGGCAAAGAGGGACACCCCTGAGTTGATAGGAACTGGTAGAGCCAGAGCAACCAATGATACGAGTTGGACTAAATTGCAAAGAGGTGGGGTCCCAGCACCAAGCCCTGGGGCACCCCTGTAGTGAGGTGGTAAGATGTGGACGGCTGTCTCAACCAGGATACGTTGAGCAAGTGCCATTAGCATATTAACCTGCTAATCTGCTAGCAGATTAACATGTCTATAGTTAGCATTTAATTTAGTGTGTTATTTTTAGCATGTTTGCAAGCTAATGATGTACCTGTATGCAAAATTTAGCATGTGGCTTTCACATTTCCTATATTAGGGCTAAAAACTAATTAATGAATATTTCTGCAGGGGATTTAGTGGCATGTAACAGTGTATTTGCTGATTGCAAACCCCTGTTTTACCCTCTACTTCCAAGCATGACAGAGAACTGGTGGATTCCAGATATAAAAGGCTCATTCTAAGATAAGACATAATGATTAATATTTTCAGGTGATTATACACTAATGAAAACATGGTTATCCGGAATCTTATATTCCATTTTTGCCATATTCTGTAAATAGAGCCCCCTAAAACTGACACACTGGGCCTTTAATTAATTAGTTATTTGGTCCATTAAATGTCAGAAAATAGTGAAATATGTTGATGACTGTTGTGTGATGTCCCACACAACTCAAGTCAGCTGAGAAAGAAAGAAATTAAAGAAAGAAAATATTTCAATTTGAGAAGCCAAAGCATTTGGACATTTGGACAAATTGATAATCAAAATAGCTGTCCATTGATGAAATAGTTGACAACTAATCAATTCATTGACTAATCGTTGCAGCTTTATTCTTTGGCACATGTACAGTAGCTGAATATTACTGTCATGTCTGTGTCTCTAGTAAGCGATGAACACCTCGTTGAGTTTGTGGAGAACCAGGATCATGATGTGGTTCTAGCAGCTTTTCAGAAGTTCCTGGACAGCCCCGAGGTGCTCCTGCAGGCCATGAAGGTGTTGCTCCCACTGGCTCATCCTGGTAAGACTTTATTTTTCACCTATGAGGTATAAGAACAGGAGTACTAACTTTACTACTTCTACTACTTCTTCAAACCTGATGTCTGCATTATACCACACACTGAGGCTGAGTGGATAGATTCAAAGTAGCTTGCTTTATGTGGAGAGGGTCAGGAATGTGTGCATGCGCAGTGATTGTCACTCTACTAATGTAATGTTTCATGTGTTACGCCACATGTTGATCATGTAGGAAAACATGAAACATCAACCCTTTTCTTTCTTTATTTCACACAGTCTATTTCTGGCCTCATCACCAGACCATGATGTCATTGTAATGCTTTTTAAACAGTCTTGATGTAAATCTGATTATACTGTACACACTAGTAAACATGTGTGGCACGGTGCTGCCGCGTCAGAAAAGCTGTTTGTGGGACAGGAGAGTGGTGTTTGCTGAAATTAGTCAAATCATGGAAATTCCCTCATGGTGAAGAACACAGCAGGTCCTTTATTGAATACTCGTTTTTTGTTTTTGGAGCAGCAAATGCAATTGTCAGAATGCGAGGAGTATACGTAATCTTTGTATTACGATGAATCGCTGGGAACAGTGTTGAAGAAAATTAAAAAAGATCTCTAACTCAACTGGTCGCAGCAGCAACCAATGAGCTTGGTGCTACTCATAGTTTCAGCCTGTTTCTTGCTTGCTGGGAATTGTTGAGTTTGTGTAAACAATATTATAAAGAGTATGGTCTGAATTGACTCTACTGTATATGGAAAGTGTCACGAAATAACTTCTGTTATGATTTGGCACTATATAAATAAAATTGAATTGAATTTGATATTGTTTCGCAATGCAAGCTGCTGTTCATTTAAGAAAGCATGAGTTCAAAGTCCAGTACAGATTTGCGGCACTTAATGTACATTTCTCTGCTTATTTCTTAAATTCTTTGCACATGTTCAATTTCCCTGCAAATGTTTATTTTTTTAGCACAGGTTTTAATTTAAATTAATTAAATTTTAACGTATGGTTACTGTGTTATAGGTTAATTTCAATGTTTAATGTATCTTTGCATGCTGGATGCTTGAATCTCCCTCAGGATAAATAAAGTATCTATTTATGCATTTCTATCTATCTCTACATTTTAGCACTGAATTGATCTCAAACAAACAAAAATCAAACATTACATATGCTAATGATACAGAAAAAAGATGCGAACAAATAATCTTAACATTAAACCACTTATTGATCCCAATATTCATATCTATGTTTGATATTGATCAGATAATTTTATTTTAGCCTTAAACATATAACATTACTGAGCAGTTTAAATAGCTGTCACTTAGATTTGGTCATTAAAGACCAAAATATGTACTGAGTAGAATATTTTATCATCAAAAATGTTACTCAGTTCTCATTAAAATAAATAATATAAAGACAATGTTTCTAAATGAATAAATAAACAGCACTGTTTTCATGTCTGCGCTGCAACATCTTGTTACTTTCCTGTTATATTCGCTGATCCGAATAAATTTGTGGTAACCCAGAAATATCGGTCATGCTGATGTTTTTGGCTTTTGCATTGCCAAAAGAGCAGTCCACCTTGTCTTGTGCAGAAGGATGATCACTTATCAATATGTTTGTGACTCCAATAGCTCATGTAAAAAATGAACTGGGAGGACAGGCCCTGACTGCTGTGTTTTATGAAGTAGGTTGGCTGAACATAGTCGATGAAGACAAGGTTAATAAATTCCGAAGATCAAACTGAGACACTGAAATTCAAATTAGCTGGATGATTTCTGCATGGAAAGTAGAGCTGGACATGACAAAGTTTCAGTCATGAACATTTTTTTCCACTTAAATCTGTTTTTTTCACAGATGTATGATTCATCACGGTCATGGGGGGATTCCAGGAGAACTCTCTCTTTTATTTGTTTTTCTGACCTCCTTCTTGTCTCTCTTTTATTTGCTATTTTTCTTTTCTTGAGTATTAACTTTCTTTTCTAATATAGTATAGTTGTACGACTGCTAATCAGTACCTACCATACCCATGCTGTTGTTTTAACACAGCTATAGACTGCTTCTTATTTTGCGTCCCGCAATATTACTTTATAAATCAAGCCAAAATAAAGAAGTTTGTCATTTGAAATTCAAAAAGTAGAGATAGTATCAAATTTTTTCAAAAGTTTATTGGCTTTTCTCCTCCAGGCAGTAACGTGGAGATTCTGATGTCGGGAGGCGCTCGGTGCTACAGCATGATCATCGCCGCCATGGACGCCTTCCCCGAGGTGGAGGAGTTACAGGAGACGGCCTGTTGCCTGTTCAAGAGGTTTACATCAGGTCAGACCCAGGGGTCAAATGTACAACATTATGAACAATATTAATATTTAAGTCTTTGTTTGGTATCCCCTTAACTTCCTTCAATAACAGCGATTTTCAGTTGAGGATACGTTTAGTTTTTTCTCGCAAACATGTCCAAGTTTAGTGAATACAAAGAGGAGTATTAAGTAGGAGTAGGAGTATTAACTGCTTCTTATTTCAGAATGTTAGAAATAAACTTGTACAGACACAATAAGTACTCTTCGGGGATAAAATATATTTTGGTAGCATATTTCTGCAGTTCTGTAGTGATCATTTGAACTACTGTAAAATCTATTGTAGTTAGCCTTTAAAAACTCTCCCATGCACCATGGAAGAATAACTCTGGAGGACCTCCTCACTTATTGACACTCGGCGATGATAGCACTGTTTGTCAAATCAATGAATCCTCGCTATCCTCACACAGCAGTGTTTGGATTTTATTCATCCGGATAAGAGTGTTTGCCAGTTGACAGACTGAATCGGTCCAATCCAGGTTTGCGTCTGATTTGTGTCACCTTGTAGAGAGTTACTACAACATCCTGGTACTGAACGGCGTCCAGAGGGTTGCAGTGAGAGCCTGCCAGACTTTCCCAGGCAACGCCAAGCTGCAGGCCGCCGCTCTCTTCTGTCTGGCTGACCTCAGTGAGCGCACACACTCGCACTCACATGCTATATTTAACTCATTTATTAATGTCCACACAGATGGATTAGGAATGTAGACAACAGAACAATGCCTTGATCTCAACATGGACACATTGCAGTCTTAGATGCGAGCAGATAAATTACACACATACAAAAACAGCTCATCCATATAAATCTATATATTAGACAAATTCTGTGAAGTTGTCTATTCTAAATAGAGTTCTAAACATAGACAGCCTTAATCCTTTTTCTCGCTTGCTGTGAACAGTAGCATTAGATAGAACTTTATTTGTATGTGGTTGCAGGCTGTCAGGAGATACATCTATAAATTTCAAGTGAGCATGGTGCCACAGTGGATAGGCTGGAGGTCAGCACCCTCAGACCTGTAGCAAACACTCTGGTGCTACTGCTAGCCAAAGTCTCACTTTTTGTGAAAATATAATATAAATGTCAAAAAATTCACGTAAATCTACATGATATACTTGGTTCCTACCCATTGACATTTTAAGGGACATTTTATTGTATTCATGTATTGTATTAAAAACCCTGACTGGAAGCCAAAAGGAAGTACAAAAGCTCAAATCACTTTTTCACACTTTCCACATTGGTTGCCAAACTTTTTGAGGTTAACAATATAGCAAGTTATTAAAGGCTTTTACACTTTGCCTTGTCATATTCAGTGCTGAAAGTTCTCAGGCACCATGCCAAGCCTAGAGCAGTTTTAAATTCATATAACGCTTTATTCAATACATTGTATTAGGGTGGAATGATGTGCAAAAAACCCCAAAACAAAACATTTTGCAATTATTTTGACAGGCTGTGATTATTGCATTTTGTTGTCAGTGAAAGAAAAATACAAAAAATGATGATACCAAACAAACATTCCCTTATGTCTGGAGAATATGATTCTTAGGCCTGTGACAGTGAGGGAAGTTCAGCACAGACAGAGCTGAGTACTAATTAACCATTTAAAGAGCTTTAAATGCATGTATGTGCTTTAAATGCATGTATGCAGTTGTGTAATAGTGGCTGGGATGGAGTTAACCCTGGATTGTACACGTTTCCTCCTTCAGGCTTGCATCAATCCGAGTATATTCAAATAGAAATAGAATCTAAATGACCTGTTAACGGATATTGAAGAGCACAGCTAAGCAAGCATGTGGATCATGAATTGTTCCCTGAAAGCCACGATGTGTAAAATTTGAAAATTTCTCAATTTGGCCAGCGAAAGTTGTCCTAAAACTTGAAGAGAATGCGGACTGCAGTGTTAAATATTGATGAAGCTCAAGTGAATAGAAATAAATATGAACTGAATAACCTACAGAGGTGCAATGCCACATGACTGAACTCTACACTTGAACTTGAATGAAAATTTAAATGTGTCCTGTCAGCTGCAACCATCGTGCAGAACAAAGCGGTGGCCGAGCAGGGTCTGGAGGAAGGAGAGGAGGAAGAAAACAGGGGAAAGGAGGAGGTGGAGGACATGGGCCTGGGCTGGATGGAGGCCTGCTGTATGGCGCTGGATGTCCACGCTGCTGAGCCAGCTGTTCAGGTCAGTCCCACTTCTTCTTGTCTCCTGGAGCTACAGTGAGTATTTAACACGGGGATAATTTGATAATCAGAGCCTCAAACTCCCCCAGGAAGCTGCAAGCTGGGCCATTCACAATCTGCTGCTGCATGGAGCTGGAGTGAACCAATCAGAGGAGGAGCAGGACGAGAGGTACGCATTGACGCTATGAAATACCACACACACATGTAAACACGTGTGATGACAGAGCTCAGTGACATGTGTTAAACATCTCGTGCTTGTTTTTCAGGACTCCTGTTCACAGACAGTTAATGGCAGCCATGCTGCTCCATTCCTCCTCCCCCAGTGTGTTCCAAGCTGCTACCAGTGCCATCGCAACGCTCATCACACACAACAGTGAGTCTTCAAAAGCACACGCACACAACCAGCTAAAAGAAGAAATATAATAGAAACGTGTCATGACAACGTGACGACATGAAAGGTAGTGATGGAGCTACAGAGCTTTGGAGTTTCAGCTCATTGCTTTGCTTTGCCGTTGTGGTTCACTTTCACTTCTGTCATAGAGTTGTTTCCATCTGCAGCAGCCAGCTGTTTTCAGCAGAAAAGCTCTAAAAACAAACTGTACACTACATGCTCAGCACATAGTGCAGCATCTGGCAGCAAATGAGCCAGAAATTTTGCCCGGGAAAACAAAATCAGAGGTATGAGAGAGTGAATTTTGAAACACTTTAGACTCCAATGAAACTATAATGTTGCTCTGATTTAAAGTTTCAGTGGAGCCTTCTGAAACGTGCACATTTAATAAAACTCTACTCATTTATCTAATCATTTGTACAGGTTCAACCATTGTGGTCTTCTCTGTGTCTTTGTTTGAAGGTAAAATGTGTTCCCTGCTGCTGTCCAGCGGCCTCCACGTCAACCTGGTGGAGATGATGAAGAGACATTCGACCTCCGCTGAAGTTTCCATCAGCGCCTGCAGACTGCTCAGCCTGCTCTTCCAGGGAAGGTCGGCACAAACACACTTTCTATTTCTTGTTGGTTTTAGAAAATATAATATAGTTCTTGAATGTACAGTAAATATATACATAAGACAAAATGGAAGTTAGAATATAAAAAAAATAATAGGCACACCGAGGAGCAGCCTGTTGTTGTTCATAGATCATTCACAATGATTTTTAATTTTGAACTTTCTCTGTGTCTATAGGACCGCCAGTCTAGATGAGCTGAACATGGCCATGAGTCAGATCCTCAGCGCCATGAAGATCCACAACTTCGACAAAGAGGTTCAGCTGGAGGCTCTGCATGCCAGCCTGGTGTTTCTCTGCCCAGGTACACAAGTTGTTTTCTTGTTTTATTCCTCTGGCCCGGAGGTGACCCACAAATCAAATATTGTTACACGCTGACTTTAGGTTAGATAAAACAGAGCTAAAGGTAGAGTCACTGTTGGATTTCATCAGGTGGGTAGAAGCCAAGGTCCAAATGAATGCTAATGTAATAATGCAGTAATATGTAATTACAGTATGTTCTGTCTCTTTCAGTCTGTGGAGGAAATCTATAGCCCCCAAGTCGCCAAATTAATTTATTGATAGAGCTTTCTTTAGAAGGAAAGGAAGTCAAATCTTATGGGACATCTCTTATTAGTTACTACTTATCAGAAAGGCCCATTAAGCAAGAAAAATCCCCCAAACAAAGGCAGACCCACTTGATTTCCTGCTGCTCCCTGAGCTTGTAACTGTATGGCAGAACAGCTATATATTATCAGGGAATTGAGAAGTGGGTTCAGTGAAGCGGCTTGTTTTCCTTTAATTTCTAAAATGAGGTAACAGTGTACACTTCCTCCACTCCCAGCACCGCACTTGTAACGCTCCTAATTAGATTAATGACTGATAACGCAGTGCTTGTGTCTGTGTAAGTATGTACAGCTTGCCTCTTTGTCTTTACTTGTTCCCTTGGCCTGTGTGAATTCCCAGACAGGAGTTTAAGGGAGCACGGTGCCTCGGTCGCAGATCCTGACATGGCCGATGTGTCGCTGAAAGTCCTGAAAAACCAGTGTGTGGTGGAAGGAGCTCACACCCTTTACCTAGAGGTTCTCAACAGGGTATGACCGCACAGACCACCCCCAGAATGTCTAATGCTACTACACTTCATTTTCCACAGCTTGATACAGCTTTTTTGCCCTTGCATGACTTTATTTTATCTGACCTGATATCATATTTAATATTATATTATATTACTGTATATAATGACCAGAACCCGAAATAATACAGGAGAGTAGAGCTTGAAAAGCCCCTGATGGGATTTCTTTTTGCACATAAAAGAGAAGCAGTGTAAACTCCCAGACAGTACATATAGTTCTTATTCATGACATAAATTAAACAACAGTTCCTCCATTCATTGTGGAAATGAAACAGTATGTTATCCTGCGAACAGAACAGGAAGGATGTAATTACATTTCTAAAAAGAATTTGCCAGTTGCCATGAATGGTGAACATGTGTTTTTTTTCCCTATGTGGTTGTTTGGTACCCTTCTGTCTGAGGGTTGGGTGGTAAACAAGGACAAATACAGCTTCTGAAGAGGTTAGAAACAAGAAAAAAGACATCACATGTCAGGAGGGAAGTCAGACTGACCGTAATATCTCTCTTTTAACTTACTTTTCTGTCATATAAAGAGTTTTGTGACAAAATAAGATGTAAACATTTGACACATGACATCAAATTTACAAAACAAGAAACAAAGGTCCCTAGTCTCTATCACATCTATATCACAAACCTACAGTAGTACAATAGTGTACTACTGTAAGTTTGTGATATAGTAGGATAGTAGTAGGCTATAGTCTTTATGTAGCTCTACATAATAACGTATATAATAACATTTAAAAAATAATTAAAGGGGAAAGGAGCACTCTCACTGCCATTTTCATTATTCCAACAAAGATATTATAGATTTTCTCAATCTTTCCATATATCAATCTTTTTTTTTTAGCTTCGTAGAGGAGTCAGTCTTTCCAAGCCAAGGTTTTCAAGGCCTAACTCCCGCCCCTTTTCACTCTGTGCTCCAATCACAGTTGAGCAAATCCTGGCCAGGTCAGAATCATGGTCAAGTTTCCTCTTTCCTGTACTCAGATCATCTATGTTAAAAAGATAACCACATTTTGAAGATGGTTAAAAAAATAAAAGCTAATATTTATAGCTATTGTTAACAATCAATATAACGCTAGCTATCTAGCTAACTAATTTACATCAATCATTTGTCAGCTAGCTAGTGAGAATTTTACTAACCAGCTTAGATGCAACACCACACACACACACACCACACATATATATATATATAATAATATATATATAATATATATATATATTATATATATAATATATATATATATATATAAATAATATTAGTTGCTGTCAAAATTAACGCGTTATATTTGTCGATAATTGAAAGATTAACGCGTTAAAAAAGAATTAACGCAATGTAACGCGGTTTTGTTTACTTCCGGTGGCGGCCGCCATTTGGATGTGGCAAGTAGAGCTTTGTTCCCAGATATATTAGTGTGTGTGTGAATGGGTGTATAAGAGCTTTACACTTAAGCCCTCACGGAGACCTGCGCCTGGCGGTCGCCCACATTGCCCATAGCTAAAACCGGCCCTGCTTGTTTTAGTTACGGGCGATCTGCCACATCCAAGTGGCGGCACGTTACGTATCGCAGCAACGGACCAACCTGCTCAGTGAGGCGTCATGTATATATGTCTATGATCTATCCTACTAAAGGAGAGTCTATGTATATATGTCATGATCTATCCTAACAAAGGAGAGTCGGTGTATATATGTCGATGATCTATCCCTAACTAAAGGAGAGTCTGTGCATAATGTCTTGATCTATCCTAACTAAAGGAGAGTCTATGTATAATATGTCTATGATCTATCCTAACTAAAGGAGAGTCTGGTGGTGTAAAGATGGATAAGTACTTTAGGGGAACATTTCATTTTAAAAAGTTGCCCGACGGCTCGTTGGACAAAAACAAGCAATTTGCACAGTTTGCAAAGCCGAATTTAAATTCCACAGAAGTAACACGACTTTAACATATCACCTCAAAGCAAAACAACCCATCTACAACAGGAGTGTGGCACCCTCAGTATATTTCCTCATTCTGGCTTTTTTCTGTTTGCACTGTGCATATGTGCACCTTAAGCCAATACATGAATGAATTTCATATACTTTACTGAGTTTATCTACATTAATTTGATCATTTTACATAAATAAATATCATTATAAGCTCAGTCCAGAAAATGCATTTAATTTATTGATACATTTATTGATAGATTAAATCGCGATTAATCGCGATTAATTACAGAAATTTTTTGCGATTAATTAGTTAATTTTTTTTAATCGATTGACAGCCCTAATATATATATAATATATATATATATATATATATATAGTATATATATATATATTTATATATATATATATATATATATATCTATTCATGTCAGTTTAAGTTAGCACAGACTGAATCCCAAATCTTAAACATTGGAGGTTGTTCAGTTCTCCATTGCCAGTTTATTAGGTACACCCAGCAAATACGAATGTAGACAGCCCTGCAATAAATCCAACCTTCATGAAAACTATGATGCAGTTATTGTTTCAATTTCATGGCCATACATTATACTAAGATATTGTTGCATTATTTTGTGATTGAGTGAGATTGTGGTAACATGTTAGTATTAGTATTAGCGCTGTATTTCTTTACTATATTAACCCACAGTCTGCAGATGCAGTATAAATAGTTTTAAGGAGCATAATATTGGGTGCTGTTTGTTTGTGTGTGTGTGTGCAGTTCATCAGCAGCTCCACCATACAGAAGTGTGGTCTGAAGGTGCTGTCTGCACTGGCTGACTGCTCCGGTGCAGTGGACTTACTCTGCCAGCAGGGGGCGATAGACACAGTCCTGCATACACTACAGATGTTCCCACAGGAACGAGGTACAGCTTCATCACTGCATTAGAGAGGACAAATCTGCTAAACGTCATCATAACATAAAATGTGATATATCTGTCATGCTGCAGTTTGTCCACCATGTCTATAAAAGTTATAGTGAATGATCTTTGACCGTAAGTCAAAAGACTCTCTAACATCCTAACTTCTTCCAGAGATACACTACTGGGGTCTTACCCTGCTCAACTACCTCGTATCCAAGAAGAAGCTGTCAAGGATGATCATACCTGTTCTGGCCTCCGTTGTGGTCGCCTCACTCGTCCACTACAGAGAAGACTCTGAGATGCTCCTGAAGGTGACCTGAGGCAGATTTATAGATACAGTTGTAGCAGTCCAGCTAGCGGCTGTCTTTTGAAGTCAAATGTTAAGTTAAGTGTTAAGTTAAGTGTATTTTGTTGTATTCTGTACAGATTACAGGATATAAACTGTCAGTAAAACTGACTGTCCTTGTGTGCTGATCTGTCTCTGGTCCTGTGTCCCGCAGTGTTTCCAGGTGGCTTTGAGGATGCTGGACGCCTGTTCAGGTGCTGCAGCTGAACTGCAGAGAGAAGACTTTGACAGGCAGATCTTCCGACACCTCAGAGAGGAGACTCCTGACAATCCGGTGAGTTAGACAATTACTGTAGACACAACAAATCACAAATTATACTTGAAAGCTGAATTAACAGTTTAAGTTCCAGACACACAAATTTGATGAGTTTTCGTCTCTTGGTTGCTATTTCCTAGAAGAACCAGGGCACTATTTTCTCAACTTCATGTCTTCTCTAGTTTGATCTGCTGAAACACAGGCACACAGGAGTACAAAAGGACCATGCAGGCATGCCAGACATGCTTGAATGCTGTTCAGATTAAGTGTATACGCCACTTGTATATTTCTTATTCTTAGAAAATGAAGTTGGATCTTCCTAGAAAGATTGTGAATCTTTAAACTTAATTGAATAAACAAAATGATCTCGTCTCCCTCTCTGTCTGCTGTCAGTTACGTAAGTCTGCGTGCCTGGCTCTGTCTAAGATGTGGTGCGACTCAGAGTTACACTACAGCATGCTGGAAAAGGCCTGCGAGGACGGAGACACGACAATGGCAGAGTGTCTGATCGAGCTGGGCGCCGATATCAATAAGAAGACCAAAACAGAGTCTCTCATCTACCAGGTCAGAGGTCACAAAACTGTAAAAAAACAAAAACAAATTCAATGTCCAATTAGCCCTACTAATAGACAGATGAATCAAGTCATCGGTTCAGTGTCAGTCATGGCCTCTGTGTTGTCTTTTTCAGGTGTGTGAAAGAGGCGGCCCACTCGAACTGGTGGAGCTGCTACTAAGTCAAGGTGCCCATGAGCAGCAACTCCGCAGGGCTCTGGCTGTGAGCGTCAAGCGGGGCGATGGACCCGCAGTCATTCAGCTGCTCGGCCGTTTGGGTCTGGACCTCAACAACAGCGCCCTCTGCCTTGGGGGTTTCAGGCTGGGTCACCTGGACGCCACCTGGCTCAGCCCTCTGCTTGCTGAAAGAGGCAGAACATACAGTCTCCGTTACAACAACAGTGAGGAAGTTTATAATCTTGAAAAGATAATTAACAGATGGAATTGTTATTTAGGTGCAGCCCAGTCTTAATTTCTATGTTTCATGTTCTGTCTTTCAGGTAAAGGTATGAGTTTGGCGAGGTACATTCAGTCTTTCCAGAGGTCCAAGAGTAGCAGCGGTCCTCTTCGTCCTCTGGCGGACCCCTGTCTGACCTCTGGCTACATTTCCGAGGAGAGCGACGACTCCAGCTTCAGCTTCGTCTCCATGGATGACAGTCTGTTTTTCAACGACGACATGGAGAGTGACGGTAAAGTCTCAAGAGATGTCGACTAAAGCTGACCCTGTGTCATGCACAATCCGGGGTTACATTCAGTTAAAAAGTAACATTTGATTTCTAATAATATGATTGTCTGTACAGTTCCTGCACAGGCTACAGACAGCAGTGCTGTTTAGACAATATAGTGATGACAATGTAATTGTACTGCAGACTGAACAGAGCAGAAATAATCAGTTAAGCTGAGGCAGTAACACTGTATATTTCCACTTCATTGATTAACATTATGTCATCCTTCTTAACTCGCTACAGTCTGTCAAACATGAAGAGAATCACATTGATTAGCTACAGATGTTTTTAGTTTCGGTTTATGTAAATGTAGTGATGTTTCATCAGTAAATGTTAATTTGATGTGTGATCATTCACTTCAGGAGCAAGTTAAATGTTCGTCATCTCACAGTGACTCACATTTAGTGCACGCTTATAAATTGTTAATAACAATAATTAGTTTAAAGATCCAGTGCGTGAGATTTAGGGGGCTCTATCTAACAGAATATAGAAGAGAATCACCTGAAAAGAAAAATTCCTTGCCACCATCTACACAGACTCAGATTTATCTTCATATATATCTGTCAGTGTTAAGAATTTGAACGTACTCTCACTGTGTGCTTTTTCTTTAACAGGGAGTGATTCAGTGTCAGGGGTTCTGTCTCCAAAGCCGCATAATAATTCGTCAGAAGAGTTGAGGGGTGGGTCCAACAAAGGGAAGCAGGGGCGTCGCAGACATGCCAGCGCAGAGGTAAAGGTCTTTATTAACATCTGGAATGTTATGCTCGAGTGATATTCATATTGTTTTCACTGGACTGTGTTGAAATGAAATCATAAATCATAGTGTAATTTACTGTTCAGTCAAAGATTTACTGACTTTGCAGTCTCTCCCACCTAAACGTCCGTCAGTCACCTCACTGTTGGTTCTTCTCTCTGCGTGTCTCTGCTTCTCTTTTCCTTTAACAGAGTGGTCCAACTGAGAATGAACACAGTGAGCCTTTACACAGGAGATATGGAAGGGCTGGCTCGATCCAAAAAGGTGCTTCCATCAGATCAGATTAAATTAAACATCTGTCAAACACAGCTGCACGGAAAAACCTACAGATGTTGATGGTTATGTAACTTTCATTGTCATATCAAAGTTTAAAAGGGGACATACTTGTTTGATCAGTGACAGTTACCGGAAAACAATACCCAAAAGTGTTAAATATTATTAGGTAAACACAAGTTCCCCATAGATCTTATGTTTTTAATGAAGTTTTTAGTGATGTTGAAAATGTTCAGACATTATTTATGTGCACAGGTAACCATTGGATACACGTCTGATTATTTTAGTTCACGTTAATTAGAGTCGTTCATAATAAAATAGCAAAAATGTTCAAAACATTTTCAAGTTACTTATTCTGCCAACCTAAGAAGAAAGGAGCTGTTTTTTAAAGTTCAGTTTAAGTTTAAAATGTGCTGCTGTTTGTGTCATAATTCATATCAGTCTAAGTCGGATAATACAAAGTTCCTTTCTTGTGTTTTGAAAGAGCAGCGATGTCTTGTTGACTTTTGACAGATCGTAGTTAATGAGCTGTCTTCTCCTCAGTTTTCGGATCTGGCGAGAACTCTGCCGCTCTGCCCAAAGAGAGGGAGAGGATCCGCCTGCTGGACCTGTCGGGTAACGAGTTGGACTCTCTGTCCTGTCTGATGGACGATGTCTTCGTCCAGCAGCAGCTGGGGCATCTCCTCCGCCTGGACCTGAGCCACAACTGCCTGCTGGAGTTTCCCTCAGCTCTTTGCCAGGTAAATGCCTCTGATGTGTGCTGAATCACTGAGACATCAAACTCGTAAAGGAAATGTATGCTAAAGATTTGTTTTTTTATTTAATTTTACAGAGTTTGAAGAGTCTGACTCGACTGGACCTGCAGAGCAACCAGCTACAGTCGCTGCCAGTGGAGCTGCTGTCTCTGCTCTCACTGAGCACACTGAACGTCTCCCGTAACTGTGTGGGACCCCTATTGACTTTTGACCCCACAGTCACCTGTCCGTCGCTGCGGCAGCTCAATCTGTCTTTCAACAAAATCACTATGTTCCCTCATGAGCTGGGCCACGCTGTGGATCAGCTGGAGGAGTTGTTGATGGAAGGGTAGGCTGCTGGTTGGAATCTTCACCCTCTTAGTTTCCTTGCTTAGTTTTACTTGCCGATGGGATCATGATTATGTTATTTGATCCTATAGATACTCGTTTGAATTAAGATAGCCTAATATTGATGTTTCAAACATGTTTGACATAACATCGAACACAAGTTTTGAGCAGACATGCATCTACTCAAACATCATGCTTCTGTTAGGTATGAAGTTCTGGCAGCGAGAAAGTGAATGCATTCACAGTAACATCTCTGTCATTGTTTTGACGTGTTGGTTTCTATGAAAACAACAAAAGGACATAATACAGTTTTCTCTGTAGAATGAAATGTGGAAAAATCTGAAATTAGATTTCAGTAATTTGTTGCGTAGCAGGAAGCTTGGAACGTCTCCAGTACTTATGGGGTATTTCCTGAAATGGACCAACACATTAATGGTTATATAATGACTCTGTTGTGTATATGGGTTATGAAATCTTAGCTTCCCACACAAACCTAGTGAACTCTACTTTATTTATTCATTTTATTTGTGACCCTGATGAGTCTAAGCACTTACAAGTAATGAATGGATGGATGGCCTTTATAAATATATAACTGAACAAGTGAGCAGAGGGAATTCTATTTTTTTCAAAATACATTAAATATGTTGGAAAATAGTTGCTGAAAATGTGAAAATACTTTAAAGTATATATTACTGAAATGTGGAGTTAGAGGTTCAAACTGTTTTTTTTACCAGTTTTCAGTCCAGGATTTTGTGGGCGGTCCTAAAGGGTGGCTCCATGACACGCTGAGGTCCCCTTGAGCATACACCTGCACCTCTGGCAAAGAGATAGAGATGAATTCATCTTGCTCAGAGTGTTTTAAAGTTAGTCGTGTCTCATCTGACACGTTTCAGTCGCTTCAGCACATTCAGTGGACACACCCCCAAAGTCCTGGAGCTCATTGGTCATTTTTATCTGATTTTGACATCTAATTTCATAAACTTGTCGAAATTTTTAATCATTCAAATTTGGCTGAGTGGTTAATAACACTCTCTTCTTCTTCTTCTTATTCTTACTTTACACAGACATTAATGACAGTCATGGGATATGTGCGCAGGAGTTTTGTTTTCAAATGAGTGCAAGAGTCTTAGAAACACGATTCCTAGATTTTCCTGAAACAGCACCAAAACTTTGGCCTAACACATTTTGTTGAAGACGAAACTGCATTTTAACATGCTGCCTTTTTGCAGTCTTCATGTCAAATCAGGTTCCTTAGCAAAAACATAACATTATCTTATGACAGTATCGGGCATCCAGCTGAACTCAGACAAGACAGATGTACTCATTGTTGGCCCTGGTAACCAAGGAAGCAAATTACAACCACCTACTGGTTCACTAGCATCAAATATAAAACCTTAAGGCAGAAATCTGGGCATCAGTTTTGATTCTCAGCATAACTTCAAACCACACGTCAACAATCTTGTTAAATCCTGATATTTTCACTGAAGAAATATGACTGAAATGAAACCAACTTTGTCCTTTCCTGGCCTAGAAAGGCTTATTCATTCATACCTGTACTATTCCAGTCCACTGTTTAAAGGCCTTAGTCAGTCAGTCAGGTGGTGCAGAAATTTTGGCTCCCTTCACTGGTTGCTAGTTTAATTCAGGACTGATTTTAATATTATTTAATTACTTTTAAGGCCTGACATGGTCTGGCCCTTAGTTATATTACAGAGCTCCTGACTCCCTACGCTCCAAGTCACAACCTAAGATCCTCTAGCCTACCTTCACTAGTTGTACACAGGTCAAATTGGTGACTAAGGGTGACCTGCTTTGTGTGTGAGGCGCCCTGGGCCTGTTTTATGTTGTTGTTTTTTGTTTCACATGATTAATTATGTCTTTGTTTTATTCTCATGTATTTTGTCGAGCACTTTGTAACCTTGTTACTGCAGAGGGGTGAGGACAACTGTTCTTTTTTCATCTTTCTTTTTTTAGGAACAGTATAACTGAGCTCTGTGTGCCTCTGTGTCTGCCCGAGATCAAGCTGCTTGATGTAAGCAAGAACAGCGTGGAGAATATTTATGCAGACTTCCTGATCGGCTGCCCTAAACTGGAAACCTTCAGTGTGTCCATGAACAAAATCTGTGAGTGCTATCAACTGATTATTAGATTCAAAATCTGCAGCTGTAAAGAATTTGGCCTTCTGTGTTCTCTATGAACACTACGACCCTGAATAAGATTATGCGCACAGACAAAACAGATGGGTTTAATATCAAAACAATATACAAAATATTTAAGCATGTTTAATCAAAACAGATTTCCCTCTGAAACACATTAGACTGTTGGCATAGCTGTAAAAGCATTTTAAAGATCAGACATGTCAGAAACTGGCTTCTTAGAGCAGTTAATTTAATCATGAGGAATGGGTTTATACTCCAAAATGTAAGAAATATCATCGCAATATCACAATATCTCATATTCATGTTTTGTGTCCAGGTTCCTTGTCACATCTCTCATCCAAAATCACAACCCTGAAACTATCAAATAACAACTTCACTGAAGTATCTGAGGCTATACTTAAACTCCCAAAGTAAGTCAGCTACTCAGCGAGTTTTCCATGTTTCTAATGTGAACAGTTTTGTAGATAATTAACACTAACTTGCTCTCAAAGTTTGATTTACATCCATAAAAAAATATTTCATTCCTTTCTTTTGTTATCTAAATTATTCTCATACATGTACTGGTCCAGCTTGCGCTCAGTGGACATGAGAACCAACAGCATTGCTGCTCTGCCTGGTCCGGGTTTCTGGGAGTCCAGCAACCTCAGAGAGCTCATGTTCAGTCACAACAGTATCAAAAATCTGGATCTAAGTGGACCAATCTATAAGTGGGCCAGACTGGAGAAACTCCACCTGAGTGACAACAAGCTCACTGAGGTAAAGTTTGATTACCTTTGCTATCATGAGTCTTAATTACATTGTTCCGACACCATCGCTCGTCAGTATCAGTTTAATGAATGTTGTGGATATAAATGACTTGGTCTCTGTTCAGATACCTCCACAGATTGGCCTGTTGGAAGGACTGACCTCCCTGGATGTGAGTCGTAACCCTAACCTGCATTCCTTCCCTGATGAGATGGGGAAACTGGGCCGACTATGGGACCTTCCACTGGACGGCCTTCGACTCCAGCTGGACTTCAAACTCATTGGCAACAAGACCAAAGACATAGTCAGGTCAGTGGCTTATTCTTTTGTAAAGATATTAATATTACATGCTCTTTGTATATCACACTTTGTACAAGATCATCATGATAAATAAGCTGCATCTTTCCTCTACCCTTTCACTCAGATTCCTGCAGCAGCGGCTGAGGAAGGCAGTGCCGTACTATAGGATGAAGCTCATCGTGGTGGGGAATGTGGGCAGCGGGAAGACTACCCTGATCCAGCAGCTGATGAAGCTGAAGCGCTCCCAGATGAACTTGAAGCGGGCTGCTGTTGGCATTGACGTCCGGGACTGGACCATCAGGGAACGGGACAAGAAGAAAATGGTGCTGAATGTCTGGGACTTCTCAGGTTGGCCAACACACGACGTTCGAACGGATTCATTTAAAAAGCAGTTAGAGATCCCAAAGAAACAGAAAAAAGGAACAATTTGGCGAGTTAACACAGCAATTCAGAAACATAAAGTCATACCGGTGTCTCAGTGTACTTTGTGAAGCAGTTGTTTGCAGAAAAAACTGATTAACTTTCGGTGAAAATCCATGAATGCAGATCTTGTGTTTCTCTATAAGATTCCACAGATTTGAATCTCGTTCCACTCTTTTTATTATTATCCTATCTTGGGCACTCTATGTTGCATGCACGGATAAGTTACAGTACATCATCTTGTCATGTGCTGTAAGATTAATTTTCATTGCCTCGTCTAAACGATGGCCTGATTTATTAAACCGGATGATGACGGAGAATTTCAGTTCACAGATATGAACTGTATCTAAAGTTCTGTTCCTCTGATGTTACTCTTACATCTTAAGTCATGCACGTTATAAGATATCAGTATTAGTATTTGAGAGAGGCATGTGGGTCTCATTCATTCATTCTGTGCTTCTTCACCCCACAGGTGGAGAAGAGTTCAGTGGCTCTCACCCTCACTTCCTGACTTCCAGAGCTCTGTACCTGGTGGTATACAACCTCAGCAAAGGAGCCAGTCAGGTGGACGCCCTCAAACCCTGGCTCTTCAACATCAAAGTGAGTAATTGAGCAAAGAGTTCTCATGAATAACTGTTGAGATCAGACTGGCGTTGAGTACCAAATTCAAAAAGGTTTTACTTATGAAATTCACTGCTTCTAGATGTCATGTTAGAGCACGGCATCTCAGACCAAAACAGATCAGGTCACTAGACTCCATTAATAAAACCAGTAATTTTGCCTCACAAAAACAAAGTAAAAACACTTCAAGCTGGAAAACTCACCAGAATTGTCTTTGTTAGTCTTTCCACAGTCTTTCCAGCAATCAGCAGCACTGGTTTGGTTGAAATAAACTCTTTATTTATAGAGTTAGATGTAAAAACATTTGTTAAATCATCTACAACGGCAACACAGATTATCCTTTCAGTGGAGTTCTAAAACTGCTTGTTATTGCCATTGACAGATTATCATCTTAAGTCTCGGACAACATTTTGGGAGGATGCCTTAGGAGAAACAAACAAAGAATGAATGAGTGAAACAAAATATTCTATATACAAAAAGAGTTCTTCACAAGGAAAAAAACATGCACTCTGTACCAAGCTCAACAGATGTTACCCACATCTGTAACCACACCAGACACTCCCCAAGCAGCCCCCTTTATACCTGTAGCCCCTCCCACTAGGCTAGGCTACATCTTTTCCATATTCTGTCAAACATTTAACAGAAACAAAAAAAAACTGTCTTTCCACTGTTCACCAGCTCTGGATTGGTTGCAATAAATTCTTAATTCACAGACGTAGTTTCAGTTGCTTCTCAGTGTGTACTCAGTGAGTACTCATATGCACTAACATGCGCAAATAGCAGAGATGTCAGGCCGGGACTCAAATGAGGACTGAGATGCAGAGTAAGGCTGAGAGTAGCTTTTATTCAGGACTTGAATAACCCCAGAAAGAGTGAGGCTATAAAGTAGGCCTAAACTAAGAGAAACAAAAATCACTCCGAGGAGGAAAAACTCTGAACTAACTTTACTAAAAGGTTAACAAAATCAAAATCACTCACAACAAGGAGAAAACAAAGGCTATGAAAACATTAACTAAGGGCGCTCCTTCGAGGCTGACAAAACACTAGGCTGAACACTAGGAAACAAAAAGGGCTAGACTAAGATAATACAACAAAAATCACTCTTGCGAGGACGAAAACAACAGAACACTAGGGCTATAAAGCTATGGCTGAGGCTAGAAAATTACAACAAAAAATCACTCTTACGAGGAAGAAACAAAAGATCACTTGAGCAAAAAGCTATGGCTGTGGGTTAAGGAAAGAAGGCTTTGGTGAACGCTGCATGAGACGAAACATTCGGCACGGGACAAAGGGAGACGCAGACAATATATACACAGGGTAATGGGGAACAGGTGGCAGGGAAGACAATCAGACCGGTGACACATGAGGAAGGGCAAGTGACCTGAAACGAGAGGAGAGTTATCTTTCAAAATAAAACAGGAAGTGACGAGACAAGACAAAAACCCAGCTTGACCTCACAAGACAAGAGAGAACAGAGATTTTGTGCTCAGGACACTGTGGCTCTACGTTTTACATAGCAAATAGTTGTTTGCTGCTGTATTAATATTTAACTCTTATTTATATAAAAAATATATAAATATAAAAATCTAAAAAAAGGTTTTTTTTGGAGGCGAACTCATTGCAAAATTTTGATTTTTTGAATTTGAATGATTTTTATTTTGAAGTTACATCTTTTGGAAAATCCTCTTTACTTCAGGCCGGAGCTCCTCTTTCCCCGGTCATCCTGGTGGGAACCCACACAGATGTGAGCGATGAGGTACAACTTCAGGCATGCCTAACCAAAATCAAAGAGGAGCTGCTGAACCACCAGAGCTTCCCAGCCATCAGGGACTACCACATGGTCTCCCTCTGCGAGGACTCAGATGCCCTGACCAGGCTCCGCAAAGTCATCTTCAGGGAAGTCACCAGCTTCAAGGTAAAACTACACAAACATCTGATTAAACCTTTTCTTCCTTTCCCCTCTCCTCTGCCCTTACCTTCTCATTTCCTCTTCTTATTGCAGATCCAGGGCCAGCCTGTGATGGGACAGCTGGTTCCAGACAGCTACGTGGAGCTGGAACGCCGAGTTCTTCTGGAGAGAACCAGGGTTCCCCCAGAGTTCCCCATTCTCAGGCACCACGAGCTGCTGCAGCTCATCCAGGAGAGTCAGCTGCAGCTGGACGAAGCTGAGCTGCCCCACGCCGTCCACTTCCTCAGTGAAGCCGGTCAGACACCTGCAACATTCACACAGACCTTAAACACGTTTTGAACAAAATGGATTGTTCTTGCACACCGTTAATTGAATATATAATTAATCTATATCCCTCATCTATAGCCCTCCTATTCTTAGCAACAGCACTTGTCAAACAATACAGTAGATCTGAACATGTTTTTCTCTCACTGAAGGGGTTTTACTGCACTTTGATGATCCTGCACTTCAGCTCCAAGAGCTCTACTTTATCGACCCACAGTGGCTGTGCAACATCATCTCCCAGGTGGCCTCGCCTGTACACACACAGACAATCACACAATGCTTTTGGGCTTGAGAATATTATTTTACAGTCTGATCTAAACTAGGAAACAAATCTGTTCTCACTTTTACTTTAGCTAGTCCTTAACATGAATACCTCAAAGATTTGCGCCCCCCGTAAAAGCCCTTTTATTCACTCTTTACGCACATATTGTTAGAGGATGTGTCAGGTGTGTAAGGCGCTGTCTGCTCTCTGTGTAGAAGCTGACATTAAAGAGCTGTGGCTTCCGGGAGCATCCTAAAGGAGTTGTTCAGCGCTCAGTGGTGGAAAAGTTTCTGTTTGAGTCCAAATGTTTCCCCAAGAGCCACGTGACACAGTTCTTCAAACTGCTGGAGAAGTTTCAGATCGCTCTACCCTTCGGCGAGGACCAGCTACTGGTACCCAGCAGGTATGTTTATATTTGCAGCTCAGATGTCTCTTTTTGGACATTAACATATTCAGAAATTTCTAACCACTCTTCTCTTCTTTTGCAGTTTGTCCAAACACAGACCGGTGATTGAGCTGCCTCACTGCGAGAACTCAGAGGTGATTGTGCGTTGGTACGAGATGCCGTACTTCCCCATGGATTACTGGCCTCGCCAGATCAGCCGCTTACTGGAGCTTTCTTCTTACTTGCTTTGTGGACGAGGTAAAGCTAACATAGAGCGGACAAAGTCACTGCTTCATGAGATACAAATACAAAGAAAGAACACAGTATTTTATGAAATTATCTAAAAATCTTGCTGTGTGTTATCCAGAAAAAGTAGCACGACCCAATAGGATCTACTGGAGGAGAGGCGTGTACCTGAGCTGGTCCCCAGAGGCCTACTGTCTGGTGGAGGCTGCCTCAGTGGACGAGAGCCCGTCCAGCTTCGTCAGGATAACTGTGCCCTCTTCACGAAAAGGTTAATCTAGATATCATTCTGTCATTGTCACTGTCTTTATGAATGTTTATAACCTTTATAAAGTGTTGTTTGGTCATTTTTAATGGGGTTATGGTTCATTGACCAAACGGCATTTAATAACAGTCATAAACATGTAGCATATGCATATTCAAATATAACCATAAACAGGCAAAACTGCTAGAAATATGCAGATTTGTGCAGAGTTTATGTAATAAAGAGAATATGTAAATATTCAAATGTTTACAGCATTAAAATATATTAAAATATGTTAAGTGTTGATAATAGTGCAAGAAAATGTGTCATATAACTGGTACCAGTTCATATGTGGGTATCAAAGAAGTTGTTGCTCATAGTGATCATGTTAGTGATCATCATTGTCAACTGTTGTCACACCTCTGCTCTCTGCCCTGCAGGCCGGGTGCTGCTGGGTCAGGTGGTGGATCTCATCGACTCTCTGCTGGAGGAATGGTTTCCTGGCCTGCTGAACACCGACATGCACGGCAGCGGTGAGGCTCTGCTGAAGAAGTGGGCTCTGTACAGCTTTGAGGACGGGCAGGAGTGGAGAAAGATTCTGCTCGAGGACCTCTTTAAGCATTTTGACAATGGTAATCTCAGTAAAAACACTCCTGTCAAGAATGTTGCTTTTTTTAATCCATAAAAACTTGGATGGATACTAAAAGTGTTTAGGCTCTTTTCAACCGGTTCACGTGCACGGTTCAGATGATCTAATATTTATTGTCTTGGTTACGTTATCGATGACAGATTTTCTGCTGGTGAACCCAGAGGACTCCCGTTGCACACTTCCCATCTCTCAGATTGCTCCTGATTTGGTGCTGAGTGACCAGCCTTCAGGAGCAATACTGGACAGTGAAGAGCTGGAGGTAGACATGTCGAAAGAGAACCGACTGGGTACGCTCTTTTTTTAAAAGTAACCGATTAATAAAACTTTTTGTTTTGGTTAAAAAGTCACAAGACGAGGATCTCCACTGCTTTCTCTGCTTTTTAATTCTGTTATTGGTGGTCTTCATGTCTCTTTCATAATTCATTAACACATAATTACATGCATTTTCTTCACAGGGGACGGTGGCTTTGGGACCGTTTACCGAGGTGTCTACAGAAATGAAGAAGTAGCCGTGAAAATATTCAACAAGCATGTATCTGAGCTTTACATCCACAGACTCCTCAGACAGGTACCGCTGACAGTCTCAAATAAAGAGTCGCTGTGTCAGTTTAACTGGCACCATCTTTCCTGTGCTTCACTTCTTTTCATTCTCTGTTCTCTGCAGGAGTTGGTGGTGTTGGGTCGGCTCCGTCACCCCAGTCTGGTAGGTCTACTGGCAGCCAGCTCAGCTCCTCAGGTCCTGGTGATGGAGCTGGCTCTTCGAGGCTCACTGGACTCCCTGTTTGAACACGAGAACGGCAGCCTCAATCGAAAGCTCCAGCACAGAATCGCCCTGCAGGTGGCCGACGGTCTCAGGTATCAGCATTAGGATTATGACTTACTTAACACCAAGCAGATCTCTTGAAAATCAGATTAAAATGTTGAAAACTATAATGTGAAAATGTAAAATTCTGTGTGATCAGGTACCTTCACTCAGCCATGATCATCTATCGGGATCTTAAGCCTCACAACGTCCTCCTGTTCAACCTGAAGACCAACTCTGACATCATCGCCAAGATCACAGACTACGGGATCGCTCAGTACTGCTGCAGCATGGGAGTGAGGAGCTCAGAGGGCACACCAGGTCAGCCGCCCCCTCAAACCTCATACATCCTTATTGTATCTAAGGTCACACGCAGCTTTTGAAATCAATCACCGTGAATCCGGCAGGTTTCCGAGCACCAGAGGTCGCCCGAGGTAACGTGATCTATAACCAGCAGGCCGATGTGTTCTCATTTGGCCTGCTGCTCTATGATCTGCTGACCTGTGGTGAGCGCATCTCTGACGGCATGAAGTTCCCCAGTGAGTTTGAGGAGGTCGCAGTGCAGGGAAAACTGCCAGGTAAAAACAAAGAGGCTTTTTTTTCCTGTTGCACATTGTATAATGCGTCATAACTGATGTCATACATCTGAACTGATGACTTTGTTATTTTTCAACACACTTGAATAAATCATCACATTTTGCAAATAAAACAAATTCTGGATTGATTCATTCAGAAACTACAGCAGACAGTCATAAATATAAGAGTGCTAAACCACATTAATGACATTCAATTATAAACATTCTGCTGTGTTTACAAATGCGATCATGTAAAGAAAATGTAGCATCACCCTGCTGTGTTAGATCTGTAAATCTCATTTAATAGAACAATCATTTAATCATTTAAAATACAAAATCTGTACATTTCATGGTTTGAGAAAAATATGCTCATGTTAAAAGTCCTGAAGATGGATCTGAGATCAGTTCTCCTCTTGTTTTCATAGCTTTATTCACAGATATTAATGGTAAAGTCAGAACATTGGATGACATGTTCACTGTCTCCACAGATCCAGTAAAACACTACGGCTGCTCACCTTGGCCGGGCTTCCAGGCACTGATGAGGGACTGTTTGAGGGAAAGCCCCCAGGCTCGACCCACCTCTGCTCAGGTCAGGAACTGAACACTGTGTTTCTGTGTGTTTTCATTTTTACTGAAAGGTTGGAGAGTGCAGAGACAGTGTACAGTGGAGCGCCTCCCAGTGGTAACATCGGGAACTGCACATAGTGGCTTTAGGAGCTAATTTAACACACGGTCATCATGTGTTGTCGTCTCCAGGTGTTTGATAGGCTGAATTCAGGGGAGATGTTGTGTCTGATGAGGGAGCTGGTGGTTTCACGGGTGTTCAACGCCGAGTGCTTCACTGTGAGCACTGACGGCAGCGACAGCCCCTCGAGCAGCCACACAGCCTGGCTGGGTGGAGGCAGCAGCACTAAGAGACTGGGCTCCATCACAGCTGTGGACCTGGACACCAACACAGTCACTACACAGGTACCAACAGCACCGTTAAGGATCAAATCTTGTAATGATTTTACATTTAAACAATTATTTCACAATTAAAATCTTTTTTTTGCACTTCTTTAATGCTGTCATTCACTTTTACTGGTGTTCACACATAGCACCAACCGTTCTTGGTTGACTGGTGTTACTGGTATATCATCACCATAAGAGTGTTTGTTTTCCAGTGAGGGAAAGCACAGTGTCTGTGAGAAACCGCCTGCCACAGAAATACTGGAAAAGCTTTCTGCCTTGCAGACAGTGACAGTGTGCACAGTCATTTCATTAATCCAGACACAAAGTATCACTACCTAGTCCAACCAGTCTGTGTTTGTCTTTCTGATCAGCGAGCACACCTCTTGCTTTGTGTTGGGTTCTCTTACTCCTGCAGGAAATTGACACCAGTCCCGTCTTGTGTCTTGTGATTGTCCAAATCCCGAACGAGTCTTGTGATTGGCTGGTGGCAGGAACCCAGTCTGGCTCCTTAGTGGTCATCAACACTCAGGATACGGCGACCTGGCATCACCTGCAGAGTGTCACAGACGCTGTCACCTCATTGTACTTCCATGTGCACCCTCGCCGCAGGTAAGTAAACTTATATTTTTACAGTACAATTCTGATGAATCTGCAACATTCTTTGATGTTTTATTGATCTCTATTAATTTTTGACGTTTTTTATTTCTTTTCAGCCAAAGGAAGAATTACTTACTTGTTGGGACAGCCGATGGAATTCTCACTGTTTATGAGGACTCTGTGCTCAAGGTAACTGTAATATATTTAATATTAGATCCTGTGTGTTTGCTCTCAAAATTCTTATGTCATTGACATTTGTATTTTGTAAATATATCATGATACTGTATCCAGCAGCGGTTCATTTTCTTCTCTTCCTTCCAGCAGGAGAACGGGCAGCCAGTAAAGACTCTGGCTGTGGGAAACGTCAACACGCCCGTCATGTGTCTGGGCCAGTCATTGCATCCTCTGGACAGCAGGTCTGTGTGGGCTGGCTGCGGGACCAAGATCCTCTCCTTCACTGCAGACTACGATGTCTGCAAGAGCACTGATACGAGACCAAACCTCATCTTCCAGTGAGTCCATGTCACATAGGGAAATGAGGGGAAGCTTTTTGTATAAAGTTAGGGTGCACAGGTTTATAAAGAGCAGGTTTGATGTACGTTGAGCTGGTTGACTTAAACAAATAAAAGTGTTTAGAAATGGTACGTGTCCGTTCTAAATCTGTGTTTTCCAGGACAGGATGATAAGAAATTAGATTAAAGTTAAGATCAGTCATTGTGTCATTGTCATTTGTATAACATATCATTTCTAACCACAGGAATCAGCGGCCGTTAAGTAGCGAGGCGTGTGTGTCTCGAATGGTGGTGGATAAATACATTTACCTGAGCAAAGCTGGAGCACCAACCGTCGAGGTTTGGGATAAGAGGAGCGAGAGGATGGTTGACTTCATCGACTGTGCTCAGATCATCAGGTACACACACAAAGAAATATTTGTTACGTATTATCAGGACTGCGTGGCTCTGATCTGTGTACTGCCTGATCCTCAGGTTCCATTGACCGCTGTCTCCCATGTTGCTGTGCTACTTCCAACATAGATTGCAACAGAGTTGGGGCACTGTGTGAAATGTGACTATAGCCAAGACACACCCTTTCTAATCTAGTCTGTTTGCTGTCAAAGTCTTCCAGCCTTCCTGAATCCTGACATTCTGGAGATTCACATGTTTTTTCACATGACTGCGTCTGTACGTTGATGACTCCTCTCCCTGCAGACAAGACTCCAGCTGCAGAGGCAGGCACGGCAGCGAGGTGGAGCTGCCCACAGAGACGACTCCCTCCTGGGCCAGAGTGAAGGCCCTGATGGTGCAGAGCGCTGCAGCTCTCTGGATCGGCACCAGAGGGGGCCACCTGCTGCTGCTGGAGCTCTCCAAACACCAGGCGCTGCAGGTCATCGGCCCCCGCTGCGCTTCCATCCGCTGCATCGGCTCCGCCCTCATAGGTGGGTACTCAGCTTTTACTTATTTATTTAATTATTCATGCATTTGTTTATTCAGCGTGGGCGCACACAAACTACATTATTTCTTGTGACTGAAACCTCTTCTTCTTCTCACAGTAATACAGGAGTACCATGTTGCCTCAATTTACATATTAATGAGGAAAAAAAAATTAATAACAGCTCCCTCTTTAGGTAAGAGTCCATACTGACCCCTAATGAGGCTAATACAGTCTTTACCCTTATGATTTGACCTAATTAGCATAATTGTTTTATAGGAGATGATGATAATTACAGCTGAGGTGCCTCTTGAGAGCAAACTTACAACACACACACAGTTATTTTGTTCCACAATTTCACAACCGAACACACAACACGTTGGCCTAAGAGTGGGGAAACATGATTATTATTATTTTTACTTTCTCCTGGCTTCATAAGGAAGCATTGTTTTCTTTTCTTGAACACTTTGAAATAAGACATCATAATGCAGTAATGCAGAGTTTAGGTGGAAGGTAATTCGATTTTTTGGGACACCAGTCATCAACATGGAGAAGCTGCAGGACACAGATTGTTAACATACCCACATATTTTGGACATGAAGTACAGTATATTGAAAACATTTTGAGAAGAGATACATAAAAAAGTATTTTAGCAAAATTGAATAAATGATCCAAAGGTGGAAATACTAGGACTAATACCAGTCGACATCAATGGAAGATGTCAACTGGTTTCTGATCCCCGAAACATTCTACATGTGGACTGAGAAGAAGATCTGTTTGTTAGCAGGTGGAGCTCTGCCATGGCTATACTAGCACAGTAAAGTGATATGATTGTTTAAGTTGCTGAAACTAAAAAAAAAAAAGTTTCCTTTTTCAGCTTTCACAGTGATTCACTGTCTGTCAGGTTTGTTCCTCCATGCTGCTCACAGTGTGCCTGCTTACTGACTCATTCTGATCAATATGTGTTCCTCCCCCGCCTCTTCTTTGTTGTCATTACTTTCTTGTGCATTCTTGTCCTGACATTAAATCTTCCTTTCATCAATAGAAACATTAAACTGGAAGAATGTGGTTCTGGTTTTGGGCCGAAGACTCCCACAAGACAAGAATCAGTTTGGTGAGTACGATGGTTGATTTATGAGAACAGTTGCGTCGCTGCATGAGTTCCTCTTCATGAGTCTGAAGTGTGAGTTTGTCTCCGCTCCTTAGACGAGGAGTCGGTGCTGATGGTGTGGAACAGCACGCTGCTGATGGAGGTCAAAGACCTGAACAAACACTGCGAGAAAAGAGAGCAGATCGCAGCCAAAATGAGAGAGCAGCTCCATTATGACTGAGCCCACACGCCTGTATGTATTTCATTTCATTTACAACCTGCTTTTTAATTAATGTTTTTATATTTTAATGTTATTAGCATGTATTTAATTTCATATTGCAACACACTACAAGGGGTTGTAGGAGTTGCTGGTTATGGAACAGTCTAGATTTAATACTTAGGCCTTTTATATGACTTACATGAACAAACAAGGCCATCAGAGAAGACTGGCTATTTCGATAAAGTGTGTGTAAAGGCAGTTTCTATCAAAACACATTAAATATGTTAGAAAATAGTTGCTTAAACCAGTGAAAAGACTTTACTGAAATGTGGAGTTAGAGGTTCAAACGACTTTTCACCAGTTTTCAGTCCAGGATTTTGTGGGTGGTCCTAAAGGGTGGCTCGATGACACGCTGAGGTCACCCTGAGCTTACTCCCCCCTGCCTCCCTAACAACAGTATAAAAGCCTTCAGCGTGTTAGCATCTGTGCTTCTCCGTATGCTAGTTGTTATTTTTGTTTACACACAGTTTCTAGCTAGTTAGCTAGTTCAAAGTACTGCAAATGTGTTTTCCCTGGATGAACAGCTTTATTTAAACTTGCCAAACACGAAGAGAGAAGTTATACGTGTGTCATGAACAGCACCTCCCTGGGTGGGTGTAAACACCCACTGCAGGTGCTCCTTGCAGCAGAGAAACAAGTAACAATAATATTCCACACGGCACATTGTTTCACTGAGGTACATGACATATTGAGAGAGAAAGAGGCAAACACAGAGCCCTGTGAGTGGGCATGGCTTCATTATGCTCATTTTTACCTGATTTTGACACCTAATTTCATTTCATGTTGATATTTTTAAGCATTCAAATTTGGCTGGATGGTTAACCGCACTTTCTTCTTTGTTCTGACAAACTCAGAACACACATTTATTCTGACTTTACACAGACTTTAATGGCTACCAGCAGGTCAAATTTGATTGGATTCCCTGGTTTATGTAACAATATATCTTGATAGCAATGTAACAGCTATAAACACCATAGCAACCACATCCAGTGACCATAGCAACCACCTGTTTCTAATCTAACCACCAGGACCCTTCAGCTCCTTTCAGCTGACACCTCAATACCTCAGCTCCTTTTTTAGCACTTCATCCCATTTCTGTGGTTACATATTAATAATTATTTCAGCTCCTTTAATTTCTTACACTTCAACCCATTTATGATGATATCTAAATGATTATCCCTTTTCACCTGATTGTATTCCCACATCATTTTTATTGATCCATGTGATAAATAATAATAAATATTTGCCACATTGTGGTGCGTATATCCAGAACTATCTGTAATATTATGACTTCTATTATATTGTGCAGTCATAACCTGCAGCAGTAGCAGCAGTAATTAGTCATTATAATACTATTTTGTTTTTTTATTATTATTATTTTCTAGAGTGTTCATCGAAAAGGGATCAACTCTGCAGTGGATCACATTGAAGCGGATGTTTTACCTCATTTCCTGACAGCCATACGTTCTTTCCAGCGCACTAACCTTGGAAGACGAAGAACTGATGAGGAGGACGCACAATCCGATGAATCAATCAAAAGATTTTTTTTGTGAAGAAGCCATGTTTTACCAGACCAAGACAATCTGAGGAGAGATTTTTTTTTAAAAGGGACACAGAGGGTCTGATTTGTTGTTTTCAGGGCTGAGAACAGTGCAGATGTTCAGGAAGACCTCCTGCTCCTAATGAACAGAGATGTTTGTTTACCTGTGGCATGATAAAAACAAAACAAGAAAAAAACTAGAAAGAACGCCAAAGGAAAAAAAGCCTCTAAAAGTGTATATTTGATTATTTATTCTCATGTGCGTGTGTGTGTGTGTTTACCTGTGAGCTCATTCACTCCACATCAGTAGATTGAACACAGACGTTCTCAAATGCTGCCTGCTTTGTACACAGTTTTTATGTCGCCTTATCTGAAGTCGCTGCTTGTGATGCTGTCCAACAGAAAAACTGAGTAAATATTATTTTATTTACTGTGATGGCTCTCTGTTTATGTTGATGTCAGAGCATTATAAAAAAAAAAAGTAATATGGTTGACAGGAGACATAATATGATGAACGTACATACATTTTTTCTGCTTAGTCGTGCTTTCCAAACTACATTTCTTTCCATGAAGTGTTTTGTGGTTGGATATTGGTATGCTTGATATTTATATTTATTTTATTTACATTAAAGGGTCAGTGTGTAGGATTTGGTGGCATTCAGCAACATAGTTGCTAAATCACAACCCCCTCACCTCGCACAATCCTTCCTAGTGTGAAGAAGAATCTACAGTTTCCAGGAAATGTGCAAAAATTCACTGAAGACCCACAGCGTCTGTAGCCATAAAAGGCTCATTCTAAGGTTAACAAAAGATTATTTTCAGGTAATTATACACTAATGGAGTCATTTCTGCCGTACTCTGTAAATGGAGCCCTGGATCGTTAGGAATGTGGTATATGTTTCAGAGGAATTATGACACATGTATTGGGAAAAACCTGATATTTGTTCTGAGAAAAAACATACTTTTAAGGACACCAAACAAATCACTAGATCAGTCAGTTTCAGGGTATGGACCACATTTGATCTTTATTCTTGAGGGGGGGTGGGGGGAAAGACATCGCATTTGAAGCCATTTCATGAAAAAATTATTTACAAGGAGGACTCAGTCCTCACAAACATTGACAGCACATTAGTAAAAAACAAAGACACAGGAGAGTTAAGGATTTGAAGTACTTCTGAACCTTAAAAACATGGTGTTCTGATATCCAAACTATCAAGATAAATATATTTATAATATTTATATTATATTTACAGAATACGTTAAATATACAACGTCCATCATGTATTCTATAAACAAATATAAATTACTTAGGCACACTTTTGTCTCAAACAATCATGGGAGTGGTTTTCAAAGGCCATCCTCTCAATGTTTGAACTCAGTTGACCTGAACTTTCACCAAGAAAAATCTCATCAGTCTTGCATTGTTACACCATCCAGAGCGGCTACACTGCTACTAATCTCAGTACTTGTTGGCCAGCAGTTAGGGGTCATAATGGACACAATCATGTTTACAGCAGGACTCAAAGCTGGCTTCATCTATACTGCCCAGACACAAGTGCAGTCCCAAGATGACCTCTTGACCCCCCTCACCCACTCCTTTTGCACACTCCTCTTTGCAGATTCTTGTTCAAGTAGGCCTGGTGGAGTGTCCACCTTATTGCTTACACTTTTTCTCTCCTATAGCATCTGCAAGGAGGAGGGAGCAAAGGTCGGTGTGGGGGAGAGCTAGAGATGAGTTTGGGACGCAGCCAAGCAAACGGGCTAAGAGTTAGACAAGGATGACGTTTATTTCCACACCTTTTTTAAAGGTAGACAATCATATAAGGTTCAGAGACGACAAATATGAGAGCAGCTACGATATCTACAAAGAATATACAGTACAAGTAAAATATACATTAATGATTCGGCCAACTAAATGCACGCAGAGGGGCGGAGGGGAGGAGTGGCCAGCCGGTATGGCCGGGCAGGGCTTACTATGCAGTCAGTCTATAAGTCCGACTCGGGCATGTCCGGCATGTCAGCCATCAAGTAACCAATACCGTAACGGCCGTTGGGTGCGGTGTCAACATCAGGACCACCGCTGCCGCTCTGCTTGCGGTAGATACTATTGCCAGGCATCGGTGATGGCGCCTCGCTGGGCGACTTGCCCTGGATCAGGCTGGTGTCGTCATCCTCCCCCGGCCGAGCAGTCTCCTTGATGATGCGGCCCTTTTTGTAGGAGACGGTGGAAAGGCCGTTGGTGCTGTCGTCGATGATGTTGAAATAGCGCAGGCCAAAGACCACCGGCACCGGCATGATGGCCATCACCACCAGAGAGATGCAGACCACGATACCCCATACGGGGAAATGCAAAGTCAGTTCTTTGGCCTGGAACACAGAACACAGACACGGAGAGAAACAGAAAGTTAGTGGCTGGTATGAAACGTCTGATGTTTATTGAGAGGAACTATGGCCTATTAAGAGTTTAGCAGATGTGTGAAGCCACAAAGGTCTGGCACTTCTGGAGATCAGTTCCCTTTAGGCGGTTCGATCCCCTCCAGTCTGCATGTCGAAGTGTCCTTCTGCCATCAGTGTGTGAATGTGTATGAATGGTTAGCTCCTAAAAACTGATGAGCAGTTGGCACCTTGCATGACAGCCAATGCCATCAGTGTATGACTGTGTGACTAAGTCAAGACCAGACAGTATATCGCCTACGGAGGTAGTGAATATGTAGCGTGTGCACGCTTAAACTCTTTGTGGTTTAGAAAGTCAAGAGACCAATCTCGAGTACTACAACACTGGTCACCACTTCTGTCTTGAGTCTGTAGTTCAAGATAAATGATATCCAATCATCGTGCTCTCTCAGCTAAGGTGAATCATCTCACAGTGAGGTTCAGTCCAGCTGCAGGTGAACTAATTGGCTGTTGTTGATGAGCGGAGAAGGGTTTTAGCTTCACTGGACAAATTAAAGAGTGCACGCAGGGACTTTTTGTCCCATTTGGCCTTTGCTCCACTTTTCCAAATGACTAGTTTTGTCTTGATGTGATCAAACAGGTGCATGAATGTGTCTCTGGTAGACCACACATCCTGTTGATTGTCTGTGGGTTAAAAGAACATGTGTTTATCAGTGAAAACTTTGCCTTTACCCCTCCCTGTTTTTAGCTACTGCCTCATTTACTTTGAACCCTTTAATTTGCTTTTAACTTGTTCCAGGTTTTTAAGAAGTAGGAGAACTTCCACCCCCATTGATTCGTGGTCCCAGGAGAAACTCACCTCTTCCTGTATCCAGGCACTGTAGCTGGGCGGGGTCATGGTCAGCTGGATGAAGCTGGCGCATAGGAGGACCAGCAGCAGGATGGGCGTGATGTACTTCCACATGTAGTAGTAGAAGCGGTACGGCGTAAAGCCCAACATGTCCTTCAGGTCTTCAAAGAATCTGAGAGAGTGGCAATGCATGTGGCAGGAAGTCAGATCAGATGTTTGTGGTAAAGAATTTGCAAAATCTCTGCTCTATGAACACGATGGCCTTCGTCTGATGCTTGTATGTCTCCTTTAAGTCACTTCATTTAAACAACGTGCCACTCAGTGGTTCTAAAAATAATGCACTTTAGAAACTGGTGTGTTAACCGCCTAAAGTCACAACTTTCAGTCACGGCTGGTTCTTACAAGAATTACTCACACCATGCAGGAGTGCAGACTTCTCTATAAAATATACATATATACTTTCTGTTTATATCTCTAGCCTATAAAAGTTTTAAGTCCTGCACATGTGTGAGGTAATTCATAAAAAGCTAAGTCTACACTGATGATGATGTTTTGTACTTACTTATCGATCCCATAGACCCAAGCGACTGCCACGTTCTCCAGTACGACCACTATGAGCAGAGGCAGAGTAGCCGAGTAATCGTCGAACATGGCCACAAAGTAGTTCCCTGAGCGCTGAACAAACAGGAGACCGATGGAGAAGGCCAACAGGCAGCACCCCACTGCAGAGGAGAGGAGTGTTATAACACACGTGTCACTCGACGTTTTATATGCGAGCAGCATTGCTGTACATCTTTATGACTGGTAAACACAGAAGCTGTTTTACAGTGTGCCATGAAATGCTGTCGTTACACCCCCAGACACCCAGACTCATACAAGAGGAGCGGGGATAAAGTCAGCTAAAATGGAGTGTGTTTAAGTAGAGCGGGACCCATTTAAAGCGGGATGGCCCACATCTGTTCACTGTAGTGTGCAGCAGCCACTGAGTATCATTAATCATACCTGTTATTGTTATTCTGTTGCTTCTGGTGGAGCTTCTCTTCTCAGATATTTCTTTCTATCTCCTCTCTCTCTGCGGCTTCAGCTCAACTCTAAGTACTTAAGTACTTTTATTTCTTTTTTGTCTGAATGCAGTGTGTGGAGGTACTTTGTACTGGTACTCTAACATAAACTGACATTATAATATCCACATTTATCTTATAGAATACACTATTATAGTTTAAATCCTCCTTTGGTCTTGTGGCAGAGCAGGAAATGGATTGTCTGGTGTACCTTAATGTCTATTTCCTGTTGGAGGTGCTTCCATAGACATGCAGGGATTAAGGTGGATGAAGCTAACCTCCACATTCATCAGACAAGAAATATGCATGGGACGTTTAGCAATCCTGCATCCACCCACTTTGGAACATTTCCGAACGTCACCGCCTACACACTGTATGTGCACAATCTTTGTCGGGACCTGCACGAGCCATAGCGATCACAATGCCTTTCCACAACACTTCATCTAATTCTCAAAACATCTATATGACTGAAAACGTTCGTTTAAACTTGATTTCAGAGATTTCTGAAATTTGTACACTTGTAAAAGAGTCGAAGTGGAGGTACTTAGAGCTCTCTAACCTGTGAGAAATTCCTTGCGGACTTTGAAAGTGTCTATCAGCGGAGTGAGGATGCCCTCGATGGTGCCGAACATGCTGCCCAGGCCGAGGTTGATCAGCATGAGGAAGAACATGACAGACCAGAAGGGCGAGGCTGGGAAGTGAGTCATGGCCTCTGTGAAGGCAATGAAGGCCAAGCCTGTGCCTTGGACCGCCTGTTAAAGGGAGATAAGAAGAGGAGCTTTTATTTTACATTATACATTTTGGGAAATATTATTTGTTTCTGTTTTTTTACTGAGAGTTAGATGAGAAGAGCATTTTTGTTTTTGCATGTACCTTATTGAGCTCATCCTCAATGCTGCAAGCATCCAGTCCCAGTTGTGAAAAGTCGCCCTCCTTGACCCCTTTTATGACCTCTATCATCTTATGGTAGTCCTCAACACTGACCTGACTAACCTGAGTGAAGTTAATGTGCTTGGGGATCAGGTGTGCATCAATGCCATTCCCTAACAACAACTCAATCCTCTTTGTGTTCCTAAAAAAAAAAAAAAGGCAGAAGGTAGTTAGTTAAACATCACAGGATCAAGAATTACCACCTCACACTATGACTGAACTATCGCTGTTCGGATGTGGTCAGCTGAACTTGATACTTCAGAATCCTTCCAGACATGACACAGACATGTTTTTACTTCAACTGTTTCCCCAAATTCCTCAAAAAGAATAAAAATACTACAGAGCCACGCTCACCATTTGACTGTGAGTTACACATCAACTTCTCTAGATCATCTTTGATGTCTTCAGTCATGTCTTTGAGTCTATAAATATCAACAGTAAATGTGAGAGGACGCTTGTACTCACAGCGCGACGCATTTGCTGTTCATAATGTTGGCTTTGAAACCCAGCACTGCAAACACCACCAGGGTGGCCAGCACGGAGGTGAAGAAGTTGATAAAAGACACCAAGACGGCGTCAAAGTGGCAGTTGTTGTCCCGCTTGTTGTAGCTGGAGAAGGCGATGACGCCTCCGAAGCCGAGACCCAGGGCGAAGAAGACCTGCGTGGCCGCCTCTCGCCACACCTTGGCCTCCAACATCATCTCCAACTGAAAACACAGCACAGACAGATTCGGCTCAGTTTGGTAACACAGTCTACATTTACAGTTATCATTGTAGGAATATGTGTATATACAAACATTTACTACATGACTAAATATGATAAAAATGTACCCGAAGATATTCAGGTTTAGGTGCCTTTGATGTCCCAAAGAATAATATTTTTTTACCTCGTAGGCACAAAGTAATTAAAAACATAAAAGAAAAAACATAAAAGAAAAAACCAGGATGCAGAGGTTATGTAATAAACTTCATTTGTAAAGTACCGTACTTCTGTGAACAAACTGCAGGGAAAAGACGACAAACGCATGGAAAGATGAACATCTGCCGACTACTTGATCAGCTGCTCACCTGCTCACATTTTAAAATATATCTTATGAGTTATTTATGGTGCTAAGACGCCAAACACCTCAATCTGTGAGGGTTTGTTACTCGACATGATTTGTATCACTCGACCAAACCTCCAAACATAATGTCTAACCGCTGATGGACTATGAAATGTGGCTGAAAGTGTAGAAAAAGCAAGTAAGTGGACCTTGAGTTGAGAGCATTTTGCCTCAGGATACTCTGGCCTCCTCCCAAACACACGCACTTAATAGGATAATTGGTGACTCTAAATTGTCCGTAGGTGTCAATGGATAGTCAGCCTCTGTCTTGACTTGTCCAGGGTGTATTCATATTTGCAGCACTACACATCAACATATAGTTATAAATATATTCAACATTTGGCAGATTAAAAAGCAACAGTTGTTTATACTTGGGTGGAGTGATGATGGCTTTATGTTATGTTTCGACTATTGTTTTATAATGTTTTATTTGAGCTAGTTTTAGCATAAGTTTTACGGGTTTTTGTTGATTTATGTATTTCATTATGCTTTGAGTCTGTGTATGTTCTGTGCTTAACATGGCTGCTAGAGAAATTTTACTTCAGTGACAATAAAGTAAAAACCAAAAGTCCAATAATCTTCATGAGTATACTGCATGTCTACTAAGCTGCTTTAAAGAAGATGAATCTTCAGTTTATCTATTTTTTTTTTTTTCAATAATTAACATCTAGTGTCTCTCCGCAGACTCTCATTGTACCGTCTTGCCACAAAAGACAGCTGGCATCTTGACAGTTTCCATGTGGCAGCTTTGTGTTACAAGGGTCTCAAACTGTTCCGAGCACAAAGCAGAACACACAGACAGCAGCAGCACTTTGAAGTCTGCAGGTACACGAAGATGGTGGCACAATGCGCGTGAACGTTTGAAGTCTTAAGATGTCAGCCGACGAGACTGAGCAGACACACGAGACAGGCCGACTCTGCTGTGAACCAGCGTCTTTTTCCGCTGGTTGGTTACAGAAAAAGCCTCAGTAACTGCTGTTTCCATGGTGATATGATTCCACAGCTTGAGGCGCCATTGGCCTGTTGCTGCCGAGGAGCTGGCCTATTACAGTGCAGATGTAATATTTGAGTTCAGAAGCCTTTTTTTTTTTTTTTTTTTTACAGTCAGTGGATTTAATTTAAGTGTGGCTGCTTGAGAAAAAAAACGTTTTTCCTTGGTGGCTTCATTTGACTTCAGACAGCATCCTTGCTCTGAATTTCTAGTCATACAGTGTAGAGAAACGCTGGCTTATGACGTGCATTACCTTGGGTGTGAACATGTGTCGAATCCCGTCCAGAGAGCCCTTTAGGAGCAGAGCCCGAACCAGGAAGCAAAGCAGCACAACGTAGGGGAACAGGGAGCTGAAGTACATCACCTGGAAGCAAATAAAACATCCGGTTAATATCCCCAACTTTAACGAAGTCACTCTGAATATTTCTCTGGGTGTAGCAGACTGTGAAGATGTTAAACTGTCAGGAACAGTGTTTGCATAAGTGAAACACTAGTTAAAGTATCGAGGACAATCACAGGATGTCATATTATGTTACACCCTGCACAGGGTGAGTTTTTATGGATTACTAAGACTATTTAAAATCTCTGGTATGTTTCGTTCCTGTCGGAAAACTACGACAGACGACAGGAGCTCTGTCTAATGTTGATGACATTTAATTAAATTTTTCTGTTTAAACCTTTCTTTAAACTTATCTTTGGCAATGGCAACACATCTTCATGGAGTGATGACTTAATGTACCGTGAACGTTGTGTAACCACTATCAGCAGGGTCCCAGGCCAAAGCTGGTAGCTGCTGAGCCTGTGCAAGTCCCTTTGTCCAGTTATCACGCTAATTAGACAGTGGGCCTCTTGTCTTTTTTTTTCTCTCTCTTTTCTCCCTCTCTGTGTAGATGAGGTGATACTCAAAGACTGAGAGGCCTGACTCAGCCGCTCCTACGGTATGTCACACACTGGTTTACAGGACTGGCAATGGGGTGTGGGTGCAGGCACCAAGAGATGGTTTAGGGGTGAGTCACAAACACGGGTGGTGATTCAGAGACATTGCGTCTCCTGCATGGTGGTCCATATGTGTAATGTCTCGTCTCAGGGAGAAAGGTATAATCCACACTTATGCATGATTCAGTCATATATTTAAAAGTTCAATGCAAAGCATGTAAGTAATAGACTACATGAGGCTGTAATCTAATCTAAATACAAGCGTGAACGACCACCAAGATGCATTGGGATCAGATCACTCAAAACACTTGTCAAGGTGGTCTGGGATGCATTTGACCACATGTCGTAGGCCACACTGACGTATACTCCCTACTCTAACCTGTAACTGCATGGGAAACTCGCTGTCTGATTTCCATTTGGTTCATAATGTAAATTCTGTATTTGTGTTGCTTACCTGCCAAGATAAGCAGCAGATGTTTGTGAACACTTTGCAACCGCAATACCTCAGACTTATTTGTTGAGTGAATAGAAACTTACCAAGTTTGCTAAATGTTTGTGAGAAATTCTCAATTCCTCATGTAAATTTGACATTAAATGCAACAGATTATGTTGTTTCCTCCCTCGTAAAGAAACATCAATACAATGTTGTCTTCTTTGTAAGGAACTGTAACTAATACAGGAAGAGAAACTCCCCAGACTCCCTTAAATGATCAGTTTAGTAGTTCATTATCTGGGCCTTTTTGTGAATTCAGCAAACGTTCTAAACGACATATATCTCTATGTGTGAAGTAAAATGTTCTAATTCAAATACATTTCTGTGCTTAGGTTTTTTTTCTTTTCTCAGCTGCAGCTGTCGTCAGCTCTTTTCTGATTGAACCACCCAGCGCTGTGCTCTTGTTTAAGAACACAGTCGCGGCCTTGGTCAGCACAAAGCCAAACAGGCTGCTATTTTGTGTGATAAGCAGATATCTGCTCCTTTGCCACCTCACTCTTATGTTCTATCAAAAAAAATTGACTTTTATTATGAAAGATTATGGGTCATCACAGATAGCGTGTGCTTCTCGCAAAGGCCATGTTCTGAGAACTGCTATCTTCATAAGCTGATATAAAAAGTTTTTCCCATGATGAGGTGAGTGATTGCGTCAGTAACCTAGACTAAACGAACAAAACTTTCAAATACTTTCAATAAATTTCAAGTCTATGACAGGACTTATCCCCCCCCCCCTTTTTTTGCTCCACACACTTGACAATCAAGCCAAGCCAAAAGAGCGCGTATAACCATGGCAACCAAAATGGTCTGATTCCTTTCACGCCCACCCACACACACAAATGGGAGAGAAATGCAGATCGCGGTAGGGATATTCCTCGGAAAAGGCTTTTGTGAACATGGGTGGAGAGGCCATTAATATTCTTTTGTATGACACAGTGCTGATTAAACTTCAAAGACACTTGGAGCTGGGAAAGTTCATGCCCATTTCTTCTCTGGCCCACTCAAAAGGCCATCCAGACACACACCAGGTAGTTGGTGGAAGACCATCTGGCTCAAACTGTACAATTAACTAGTAGCCTGGGTGGTTCCTTTAACAAAAATGTGGCTTTTCTTTGTGTCGGTGATTCATTTTATTTTCATGATGTCAGTGGAAGAACTTAAACATCCTTTATGTTCAAAGAGTTGTGGTTATCGGTGACACTTTTTTGGCTGGCAGCAGCGTGACAGGGAGGAGAAATGAAACTGTCTAGCACTGTGAAACCATCGCGGCGGCACAGGCAAAGATTAAAGCACCTCTGCTGTTGAAGGCATCCATCTTGTTTTGTCTAGGGCTCTTGTGGTGAATGCCGTGCAAAAGACGAGGGCTAAATGGGGCCAGGCAAACAGCAGACAGCTGCTGGGATAAGACTTGAGCTCAGGACAATGTCTAGATCAAAGGTGGAGAAACCCATTTAGCTGGTGGCAGCCACACCATTACAAAAAAAAACTTTGGTTTGTTTGTTGGAATACCAAAAGCAAATAACTTCACCAACGAAGATCATTCTGGGACCATTTTAACAAGCTCGACTGGGACCTTGAAAGCATGCCAGCTAATGCTCGTCATATGATATGAGAAAGTGTGGAATGATAAAGATCACCTGTAAAAAAGAGAGGAGCTCGGTGCGAGCAAACATCAACCTTTAGCCAGTGGGACTAATCCTTCCGGATGCCAGTCACGCGACTGTCAGCTTTGCTACACTAAGATAAAATAAGCTGATCCAGAAATCACACACACACACATGATCACGAGCTCTCAGGGGCATATGTGAGACTGAATGTGAAAAAAACTCACACTACGGCAGCAGTGGATTCAGACCAGTTACACTCCATAAAGTGAGCTAAGTACGTGTGAGAGGATTTTCCAAAACACCGGGTGAGAAATGGCCTTTTGTTTCCGTCATTGTTCCTCATTTTCCACGGCAGACCAGCTACGTTTGAGTAGTTACTGTATATCGACCAAGCTGCCAGGCTTGCAGGGCAGCTGTACTGTAGTAAGCCATTTCCTCTGCTCTCTTCCTCTCCTGCTCTCACACACTCTTCTCTTCCTCTTCTTCATTTCCTAGCCCTAAAATATCTTTTCTCCAATTATTTCTGCTGGTGCGAACCTGATGTAATACAAGAGCAAGGGTTGCACAAACCAAGAAAGTGAAAAATCCTCCTTACCTTCCCTGAAGACTGGATTCCCTTAATCATGGCGAGGCAAACTATAGACCAGGCAACCAGCAGGCACACGGTCATCTTCCAGTTGAGTCCTCCACCCTCAGAGATGCTGTTGGAGATGTCCAGGGCCTGGCGGTACCAGTAGTAGGTGGTGGCCGAGCTCTTCTCACACTCAGGCACCACATCTATGGACAAAAAGTTACACCTCAGCGCTGTCACCTTATTAACATGAACTGTACAGTAGTTCAGAAGCCTTCTAAAGTGAGCCCATGGTTATACTGTGGCTGGAGCCGATGAATTGGTTTGTTAGTATGTCTGATTGTGTCTTACATGTACTGGTCTTGTTCTTGATGAGTGGACACTCATGCCACGGCAGAGGTTGCTGGAAGGACTGGGAGAAATAGAAGAGGCTCCAGCTGATGATGACATTGTAGTAGAGAGCTACGAAGAAGCACACCTACAGACAAGAGAGGCAAGTTCACTTCAGACTCACAGAACAAACAGTGAAGCTGTATGGATCATCTCATGAGGTAGCAAACATTGATCTACATGTATTCAGTTGAGTTTTCTCTTAAAACAAGAGCACACTTTATTTTCTGAGTGATGTGTGACAAAAAAAACCTTGAATCCCCCTCCCCCATACATGTTCCAAAACAATTTCCCTTGTTTTTTTTTTTTCAAATTTCAGGAGTTATCTAAACATTATGTAAACATGGCAGAAATGGAATCTAATATTCATAACTCTGTTTTCATTAGTGTATAATCACCTATAAAATCCTTTACACCTGAGGTGTGGTGAGTCGTTTGACACAGTTGAGGTGAGGTGACACAGTTACAATCTGCAACACTGCTAGGTGTCACCGAATCATACACACTGGTTATTTTTATACTGTACATGTCATGCATTAAAGTAGCATGATATTTACTATTCCTGTTTCAACAACACTGTTGACAAGTCTTCATGCTGCTTACAACTTAAGCATGTGTCATAAAAGAGTTGGCGCAGGCCCCAGTGTCAGACTCACCACACAGCTTGCAAAGCCGATGCCCCCCAGCCGAGGGCTGATGTAGTTCCACACCCCGATGCTGCCCCTGCGGATCCGCTGTCCCACGGCCAGCTCCAGGAAGAACAGCGGGATGCCGATCAGTACCAGCAGGATGAAATAGGGCACCAGGTACGCTCCTGCCAGTCAAAACAATACAGACAAGTTAAATGGAGAACATGCAAGGAAGGGTAACTATGTCATCAGATAACTGTGAAGTGACACCATTTCAGTTCCTGAAAACAGCCCATAAGCACATTGCACCTTTTCTCTCTCTCTCTTTCTATCTGCCACATGCTATGATACACCGACACACACACATACAATTCACACATACAAACACAGCAGCCTACTAAACTTTAACTATACTTGTGTCTAACACCCCCCCTGATGGTGAACCATTTGCTTCAAAGCACATAAAAACACACAGCAGCCTCTTTAACAGTATCTGTCTCATTATCTCCCTAACGTGCGCACACACATACACACACGCAGACTACTACACGCACATCTGCTGAGCTGCATCTGTGTGTCTCCATCTAATACGTCCCCCATGGTGTGTGGTGCAATCAAATAATTCTGGAAACCAGGAAAGATACAGAAGTCTAAAATTACCTAAATTACAGTGTGATTGCTTTGAGGCACAGTGCAACGACGGCGTTCCTCTCTAGAATTAAGGTTTCAGGGCGAATGACTAACATTAAAACAGGCTGTAATAGTGTGCTGCGATAGAATACAGGGGGGCACGTCTCTTGTGACAGTCAGAGTGCTCATGAGCAGTAACCAGACGCATGGCGGTTGGAAGAGAATCTTTGTTTTAGAAGAAATAGCCTGTGGTTAGATGTGCCAACACTGCATGCATACTTTAAATAATGAGACTTTTTTTTTCCTGTGACAAACAGGGCAATGCAAGGTATGTGAGATGAGGTTTTGTACCTGCGCTGGTGGAAAAACCAGAGTTAGTGTTAGAAAAACAAACCAGCCAACTCTTTCTTCAAAACATACTTTTCACCAGTGATACTACACCTCAACAAAGAAGATCTGAAAATCCCTTTCGTGACCTTTTTTTTTCTTCCTCTTGTGAGCTAAACCACAACATCAAATGTTAACACATCATTGATGACGGCATCAAAACCACCATGGGTTTATTGTTTTGACGTTAGTTTTATCCCTGTTTCAACACGGCTTATTGTTTCATCTGGCAGGACGTTCATTCACATCCTTTCCTGAGTCCTGCTGTCCCTCCCAGGTTTGGCTTGGATTGGACTGGTCACAGACAGGAAGTAAATGTGTGTCTGTTGTTGTAAGCATGTGTGTTTGTGTATGTACAGTAGGCTAATTTTCTAATATTAAAACATCTAATTCTGGTTCACTGAGTACACAGTTCATTCTAGGAGGAGGCTTTGACATCAGTCAGCATCAAAAACCCCTCTGGTTCCCATTGTCTTTGAAAAGCCTCAACAGTCTCCCTTGGACATTCAAACACTTTGATGGAACTCTGAGAAAGCAAACAGCCTGATAAGAGTGTATTTCATCTCCTCTTAAAATAGTTTCCAGGTTCTCATCACTTGTCGTACATAAAGGTGAAACGGCTGGTTTATCCAGTCTGGGCATCATCAAGACGAGTCACATTTCCATGTTTTATGCCAGCCCCCTGTGTACAAGGGCGTGGTTAATTTGCCTTACAAACAACAAGGAAAGATTTTTTTTTTTTCTTCCAAACCTGATATTCGATATGTGACAGTTTTGGATACTTGATACTACACATTTCAGTCAGTACAGAAGAAATTCAGCCCAGATTTCAGCCATAATTCTGATCACATAAAGCTTTATAGCACTAAAATGGTTAGTTGAATTATCAACTTGTTTGGTTGAATTAAACTATTTTATGACTTTATGACGTTTCATAGATGGAACGATTAATTGAGAAAAATGTTGACAAATGAATCAACAATGAAAATACACTGATCAGCTGCAGCACTCAGAGAACTAAACGCTCCTCTGTTCTCCACATAGACATAAAAGGAAATGTATTTTAAAGTAAGTAGATGAAATGAAATGAGTGATGTATATACACGTGTGAACACTGCACATGACATGTGTGGTTGACTAAAAGAGGGAGATGAAGCACACACACACATACAAGCACATACATAGACCTGCTCCATTTTAATCTAATTATTTAAACACAGCAGGGTGACCAGAGCTGTTTACAGACCTGAGAACATAATGGGATCGACTGAGGGGTCATGGCTTGAGCTGAACCCATTTTGTACACAAAACTACACACACACACACATACTAACAGATGGATCTTACACAAATTATATAAAAGAACATACTACTAAAATCATGATTCAGTGCCTAATAAATTCAAGTGAGGATGATGTGGTGGGTGGTCCAGGTCTGTTCACCAGTGTGGAATAACTGCATCTCAAAGAATGAAACCATGTGTGTGTGTGTGTGTGTGTGTGTGTGTGTGTGTGTGTGTGTGTGTGTGTGTGTGTGTGTGTGTGTGTGTGTGTTTATAATTTTCAGCAACATTGTGAAACTTTTCTACCATAAAATAAAAAAAAATAAAATCCAAATTAGATTTTCAGGTGAATGCGCGTGCGTCCACTCTGATGTGACTTACAGAGTTTCTTGACTGACAGTAAACTGCTGCTAAACTACAGCTGCTGTTAGCTAATGTTAGCTCAGTTTGTTAGCTGCACTTACCGGAATACTGGGTTGAAAGACAGACACCGAGCTGAGCTGGGCTTCTCGCTGTTGGACTAGTAAGAAATATTAGCTGGCTGCTATGTCTTGTGTTGTTAACCTTGCTTGATGTTTGGCGACTCCGTTTAACACAAATGTATGTTGATTTTTATATATATATATAAATATAGATATATAAATAGCAAGTCATCATCATTTTAGACCTGCTTATAGTCAGTAATTTTACTATGATAATAATATAATATGTAGAAGGAAAAGTCATGAGACAGCAGATTATACTGTAAATATTGACTTTAAACATTTTCACATGTGGTTTGATTAACTGGAGGACTTCCCTCTGAATTTCTTCAGAATATGTCTGTGTATTTTCTCGGTATATTTTGGGGACTTTCTGTCTTTTAGAGAGTTGGACTGTAACAGGAACCATTGCTGTTGTGGTTCAGTAATGATAATAAGCCCCAGGTCTGTGTGGACAAGCTGTCTGAGACGGTTACATTTAATCAGCTTTCTTAAGTCAGTCAATGGCTTTACATAATCTCCAGGTAGGAAGTGCAATACCTTGTCCTCTACACATTAGCCTATATCACAACACTCACTGGCATTGTGGGAAATGTGGTTTGGATTGCAGCAGGGTTGAATGTTGTTATCATTTGACTACAATCATGAGGACCAGCTGTTCCCAGAATTATTTGCTGCACCTTGACAGCGGTGTTATATAAAGGTGATATATGTGATGTGGCTGCTGTTTGTCGGTGAAATGTTACAGCCTGCACACCAGCAGAGACACAGCTGGTCACATGACTCTCATGGCGATCCTGAAGGTCACTCAGTAGTCTGGTTTTGACAGACGAGTACAAAACAGAAAGGTTTTCTTACTCACACTTTAGCTCGAACAGGTAGTACTGAACACATTACACCAGTACTGAACATTATACCGTACCTGCCTCTGTTTGGGGCAAGCTGAGTCTTGATATGCATTTCAGGACTAATCCATGTCCAAGAGTTGTAACTTGATGATACATTTTGACTTCTGGAGAAGTCTGGCTGATCTTTTTTACAGGTGTATTTCTTAAAATGACACTTTTTAGACATTTAAATTCACTTTAACATCACCCACAGCACCCATACTAAACACAGTCTCAGTACAGAGGAATAATAATATAATAATAATAAGCTACATGATCATGAGCATGTTTCTGTCTTGTTAAATATTACATATAACGGTGACACACTCCGGCTTCCTTCACAGGGCCAGAGAAGTGAATCATGTCAGTCATTCTGTTGTCCTCGTTTGCCCTCTGTAATAAGATATACAACACACACACGCACACACACACACGCACACACACACACCCACACACACACACACACACACATGCCCAAGCATGGATCTCCATACTCACAGAAACTAGAAGTATTTGTATTTACTGTTTCCTCAGAACTGACGTCCATGAGATCCTGATGACCTAGTGTCATATTATAGCATTTTGTGCTTGGTTTTACGACTGTCAGCATATGTGAAGTGCTTGTTGTGTGACTGCTGTACTTGTTTTAAAGGATGCTTTCTGTTATTTCTATTGGTAATAACACTGTACTCACCGAGTTAACTGCTCAAATCTGACTATTTGGCAACACTGCTGAAAAAAGAAGTCAGTTGGAGGCGAGAAACCCGAGAAGTCAGATGCTCAGGCGAGTTTTAGACAGAAGTCTAACTGTAAAAATGATCAGATAAATTTCCTGCTGCAACTTTGACACACTCTTCTTGCTGTACTTGTACGTTTTCCTGTGCTATTAGACATCATTACTGCCAGTGTGGAGGTGTTTGCTTTCAGTTTTACATCCAAATGCATTTACCTCTGCCATCATCTTAACGCTTAATTTCTTGACTTTGTTGCAAACTGCAGCAATCACTTTGGTGGGTAAGATATTCCTTTATTTCTTATGCCCATCACCATGGTAATGTGTTACCATACATGCTGTGTATGTGGTTGCCCACAGTGACTCACCCCCTCCGTTCTTCTGACACAGGTAGGGGAACCTCCAGACGTTGCCCAGGCCTACAGAGAAGCCAACCTGGGCCAGGATGTACTGGAGCTTGCTGTTCCAAGCTGGGCGTTCCTCCTCCTCTCCATCCGAGCCCCCTTCTTCCACATCACACTCTTTCCCTTCCCCTTCATGGTTGTTGACGATCAGCGAGCTCTTCTTAAAGGAATCGTCACAGGCGTCCTCGTTGGAAAGCAGGTCTTTGACAGACTCTGTGACATCGTCGTCAAGCTCTCTCTTGACGGCCTTGCTGTTTTTGGGCATTTGATAAAGCAAACAAGGCCGAGGGGTCGAACGTCTTTTTGGTTGGCGGGCTGGAAGGGCAAAGGCTGTGCAAAGGCTGTGCAAAGGCTGTGCAAAGCTGCAAGTTTGAGGTTTTTTGGGGTTCAAGGGCCCGTAGTGTGTGAGACAGTTTGTGGAGGATTGAGTTAAGAGGAAGTAGTTTATTTCATCATCACCAAATGTCTGCGGGGCAGAAAGGAAATATTGCAGTGAGTAAACAGCCCACCAAAAAACAATGACAACAACAACAAAAAAAGAAGAAAGTTGAGTCACCATTTGTCATTGAGAAAACTCAGAGTTCGAGTCATTTAAGAGTTTTGTGTCTTTGCTATAACCCTCTCATTTCCCCTGATGAACTGCTGTCTGACTGATTTTTAGTCACTTAAAAATCTGGATTGAATGGAAATTAAAACCTAAACATTGTCTTTTATACAAGACAAATAAAAAACGTGTTAACCAGACTGAACCATCCACACATCAAAGTCAGTTTTAGTCTGATCATACACACCCATTCAGCTCACACACCATCTTATCTGACTGTGAACAAAAAAAAAAAAAAGTCCACACTGAGAATTATTGCTTTATCCGGGGGGTGCAGAGTTATTCCTCACATGGAAATCACATGTCTAGCGGGTGGAGAGAGGGGCAGTATGAAACAAAGAAATAAATCGATGAATGGATCATCTTATTTGTAAGTCATTGTTCTGACACACAAAAAAAGAGGCTGGGAACATTAGCCTGGCTGTGGACGGTGACTGTGACAGGGACAGGTCGAGGTATGGAGAATATCGCGTGTCCAGCCTGCTGAATAATTGAAGGGAGGAGGCCATTTGCATACGAACCCAAACACTCCTGTTCTCCGCAGCTCTCTGGGCTGGGGAAAGCCCTCACACATAAGAAATGATGAAAATATGTCAGCTTCCAAGATGGAAATATGAGCAGACATGAGCCGGTTCCCTATTTAAAAAAAAAAAGGATGGAGGAGGCACATGTATTCTTTTTCACATCATTATTCACATTTACACCACGAGTGTCACTATTAATAGCGCCGGAGAAAGATTCAAGGGTGTGGACCCAATCCAGGCAAAGGCGGGTTAAGGTGCGCAACATCCCTGCTCAGCATCCTATAGCGCGTCTATTACGCATTTCTACAACATCTTTAAATATGATCCTAACAAGCTCATCGCCGGAATCACTCCCTCTATGTTGCAGAATTACAACACGCCATCCGCCCTTTCACAAAAGCAGAGGATTAAGTGATTAATAGATTTCCTTTACCGCTTCCAGATTAGCCTGGTTTTGTATGAGGCAAAGGCCGTCGTTTCATAATCCAGAGAGCGCCACACAGCAGCCCAAAGGAGCGCTGATGCTGAGTAACCTTCACTGCAGCGAGGATGGACGCTGGAATGGGGGAACATGGCAGCGCAATTATTACAAGAAAATAAAGGGCATGTCTGTGTTTAAAGGCTGGGGATGACTAAAGACAGAAAGGATTTTGTTTTTTTTTTCTTTTTTGTCTGCACATGACTCCGATGATGAGACAAAACAAAAAAAATGGTGAGAGAAATGCAGATGGTAGGAAGGATTAAATAAATATAGAGAATAAGTCACACTGGTGCCATGTGGCTCCTCGGGCACAATTCGTTCTAGAAGAAATGCGCATAAATTACTGTCCTCCTCCCGCCCAGTCTTCATGACATCCATGTGAGGTGTTTCATCATTCACTGGCCACATCTTGCACACTGGTAGCCCTTCTCCCTCTGTCTCTCTCTCTCTCTCTCTCTCACACACACACACACACACACACACACACACACACACACACACACACACAGACACATCATTCATTTATCATTAGCCTAATAAATCCCGCTGAGGATGCTGTGGTACTCACCCGTGTGGAATAACAGTGGTCCCTTTCTGATTCGTCTCAAGGAATGAAATTGTGAGAAGACATGCTCTGTGAAAACATTGTCACACTCTGCAGCATCAAACGACAAATGCGCTTCTGAAACCTGCAAGCCGACTCAAGTGCCATCTGTCAGCCACAAACGCTGCCCGCTCCGAGGGGTGCTCCTCCACCGACGCACCGATGACCGGCTGATTTTTCACTCTGCCTCCGTGCTACTTTTCACCGCACATACTTAAAACTCCCTACTATATATCACCGCACATAATACGCTTCTTCAAAAATAAGATTTAAAGTGAAAAATGCCTTATTTGTTTTCTATAACCCCCCCCCATTCTGTTTAACTTGGTACAATCCACTATTACCGAGCGACGGGGGCAGGCTGGGTGGATGAATGCAATGTGCCTCTGTTTATAAACGCCCATTTCTTTCACCGGACGTGTATTAAACTGCACATTACACATATTTGTTTTCATTATGTCTTTTCATATCGGAACGCATTCTGTAATGTCGGCTTTGTACTCGTTAAAGACGAGCTTTTAGTCAAGGTCGACATTATGAGCGTCACCCCCCCCGCCCCCCCCGCGAGACCCCCGAGGAAAATCCATAAAATAAACACAGAGCCTGGACGAGACCAACATGTTTCTATATTAGAAATAAACAGAAAGCCAAATATTCCGTTGTGCATTGGACATATAGTTTATTCTAAATACATTCAGTCCAATGTGTCCAATTAATGTGCTAAATATTCAATTGAATCGAATAAATATGTATTGTGTGTTAAATTGTCACCAATATCATACAGTAAAAATCAGTATTATAATGTTAATGTAACACATGGTGCTTCAAGTAAAATAGATAAATATAAAAAGACACAATTAAAACAACATACAAGTAAAAAAAGGCCGAATGAATAGTCTTTTTATGAAATCAAATAAAATCATGTCCATAATAGAGACAAGAAGACATTTTTCTTGGTCAAATTTTTTAAGGAATATTTCAGACACCACAAAGCCAGAACTAATCAGACAGCTGTGTGATACATTTACTCATGTACTGTATGTACTAAATTTCTTGTGCTTAACTCCTGTATTTATGCTACTTTGTAAATTGTGCTTTATAAATTTAAATTGCAAAGTAACTAATAATTAGTTACTTTGCAATTTAAACTTACTTACTTACTCATGAAGCACTTTCACAGATTACACTGTCACGGCATCTAATGAAAATAACTGAAAAATACTGATGACCTGTTTTTATGCAAGCATTGAGGCATTAATTCCTTCACCTACTCAACTGGACCATGTGACGGTACCATAAACTGGCCACCAGTTTATTTTCTTTTGGGTACAAAATGTTTGCTATCTATCAAGTCATGCATAGAATAGCTTTGGTTGAAGTGAAAGTTTCGTCAGTTAAAAGTATGGCCGGGCACAATTACATAGCAAGTGTTTGAAAAGCGGGAAAACCTGTGCCAGAACCTCACTGGTATGACTCAGAAGATGACAAGTGGGTTGTATGAAGGAACTGTATTCTCATACCACCCCATCATGTCACAGTTTCAAGGTCAGACTTCTGTAAAGCTATTTTAATTTCACATGTATGGCATATGCTAGCATTGTTTTCTATTGTGGCCTTTTTTATATATATATAATTTTTTTGGCCTTTTCAAGCTTTATTTTAACTGAGCTCAACACCACCCTGTATTGTGGCCTTTTTAAAATGACAATTCTTAAGGACAGAAGTAGTAATAAGAAGCAAACTGTATCTCAGTCTCGGTTGCAATATTTACAAATTGGTATAAAACCAAACCTCTCACACTTGAACAATAGATGGCCATTGTAAGGGATATAACTGTGATGGAAAAGCTGATGCAGACATTTCCCACAAAATGGTAGAAATGCACTTTTGCTGCAAACAACAATATGGACATAAAGATAGGAGATTCAGAAAGGTATAGTCTACAAACAAACATGTAAGATTGTATGGCATAATTGTACAAGTTTATGTTTGAATCACTTGTTACATCCATTAGGTGAACGGTTTTAAGCTCCTCCATGATTTTCTTGGTTGCCTGTGTATATGTCATATGTAAAGGATAAATTAATGTGCTTCCCTATGGTGTCAACAGTGTGCAATACGGGGCGGCGTTTAGCTCAGTCGGTAGAGCAGCCACCCCATGTGTGAAGGCGCAGTCCTTGCTGCCAAAGCCCAGGGTTCAAATCCAACCTGTGGCTCTTTCGCTCATGTCATTCCCCATCTCTCTCTCCCCACATCAATCTTCAGCTGTCTGTCAAATAAAGCTTGAAAAAAAAAGGCTTTGTTGATGGGGAGAATTGCAAACGACAAAATAGTGTCATGGAGACAGAGATCAAACATAGGAACAGATGTACAGTAATGTGTATGTCACTTATGCTTGATTCCCAGCATTATGCTTCCTTGTGCCTATAGAGTGTAAGCATGAGAACTAGCAACAGGATGCTGGAGTTCCCTTAACACCCCATATTGTCATTATTAATTAATTCATGCACATGTACATTGGAAAAGGATAGGCCAAAGCCAGCCATGTCTGTCCTTACTTGCCCCAGTGCCTGGTGTGATATCCACCCACAGTGTTTCAGGTACATCAAGGACATAATCGGAGTATGAGTGTCAGTTTACAGAGGGCCTTTATTAGGCCAAAATGTGTGGGTGAGAGTGTGTTTTTGATACTAACACAAATCCTATTACTTTTAGTGAATCTTTAACGCTGCTCTTTACAGCTCTCCTCTGTTGAAGGATGAAGTGTTTCTCAGATATTGTCCCGTATATCTCTGTGCTCCTGACATGAGCACAGCCTGTCATTCTCATTGTACAAAATGTCCAAGATATTGCCTGCTCGCAGCAGTTTTCCCTCTCTGCAGGAGCTCAGTAAGTAGCAGTTATTGATTGTTGCTAATAGCCTCCATCTCATCAGCAGGGCAGTGCAGAAACCATGAGAGCAGTGAAAGAAACCCAATGTTCACGTTAATTGTATTAGTGCGTGTATATTTTGTTTGGCAGATGACAGATGTCATTCACTATGAATTATTCAAATACCTGCCACCACCCATTCAAAAACCAAGACATATATTATCATTACATAATCACCATCTGTTCAGAGAGTAGCACTGTGGAGAAGTGGTGAACACTAAAGCTGTAAAAATGTATTGTTGTTTTATTTGTCATCTTGTGGTAATGATAATTCAGTCCACAGGTTGTTTTAGGCAAGCAAGAAAATTGCAGACAGACTCATTATTTAAGTTACCTGCGAGCAATAAAAAGTGATCATAAACTGAATAAAAGCCACCTTTAACTGTGTACCTCTTTCATTGTCTGTTTGAACAAATTCCCTCCTGTGTTCAGCTCCCTGATTGGAATATGTGTCAGTATAGTGTGTGTGTGTGTGTGTGTGTGTGTGTGTGTGTGTGTGTGTGTGTGTGTGTGTGTGTGTGTGTGTGTGTGATAGTGGTGATAGATGTGTTCAGATAGCCTGTAAATAAATAAAAGATACCAAGAAACAACACAGTTCCATGACCCACACCATTCTAAGTTACAGCATTGCTTTGAACTCAATGCTATTATGAACATGCTAACTATGATAATGCTACCATGCTGATGTTTAACATTTGATTGTAAATTTTAGATTCAGTAGTTACTATGATAATCAACACTCACACTCAGAGTCACATTTGATAGCGCTGCTATCACGACTCCATGGGCAAAAATTAGTGTCAGCATGATGATAAGTGTGTTCCAGTATCTATATGTGTGTGTGTCTGTATCTCTATGTTTAAAGACATGAAAATCAGCTCTTTCTTCAAGGAATCAATGATGTCACTGTCTGTAGAGAAGAATGCCTCCTTCTTCATGGAGAATGACGATAAGTACGATGACTTCGCTCATGAGACAGACTGACTGTGCGGCGTGCTGCCTTTCAGCCAAACGTTGAGCCTGAAAAGATCACTTTGCCTGAAGTATCAAAAAAAAGGATGATAAAAAAATCACCAATTTTCTTGAGGTCATCAGAGGTTAAATGACATGAAGAATGGGATCACAGATCTGACCTTATGCTATGGCCATGTAACAGCAATGGACCACCAGACTGAGAGAAAACATCGAACACATCAGATGAAAGATAACTGAATACTGAATATTGAACTATTTTTTTAAACATTGAAAAGAATGATTGGTTACTGTTATGACATTAAATAATTAAATGAAATTACACTGCAACTAAAACTGGCATCAATTCAGACTTAAATGTAGAATTAAAGTATATACTGTGCTGTGTTAGAGAAAAGTGTGTATGAATTGATTGATCATTCATATATTCACATATTCATTGACAATGGGAGATTTCATTCATTCTTATGTATTTGTATCACAGTCCAAAACGTCGTTACAATCTTACCTCTCTTGATTTTTCATATTATTACATGCAGACGGGTGTCAAATTAAAGGAAAAAACTGATTATGTGTATAGAAAAACATGCCTTAAAAACACAGGCCTATACTGCCCAATACAGTGAAGAATTACCACTTCATAAGCAGGTTTATCTGATGTCAACTTTGGATCAAAATGTCCAGAAAAAAAGATCTAAGGGTGACTAAATGCTATTAATCTATATATATCCATTTGAACTCTGTCATGACTTCTTTGTTTCCCTGACCATGCTGTGACTCTTTCTCTGATTCATCTCCAGTATTGTTGTCTGCTGCTTTATGTTCTATATTACAATCTATTTTCAGCATTTCCCAGCTGGTTAAACCATCAACATCACAGCCGTGTCAGATGGAGCTTGTACATCAGTAGGTCATTGGGTTTGAGTGAAGAAAGGCTGGTGGTTCTTATTGTGTGGAGCATAAACTCATGCAATGAGTTGGTCTGTTGAATGGTCTGTTCATTTTGAAAATTTGACTATTAGGCATTAATCAGCTGACAGCCAGCTCATTTTGAATCACTCACAAACCAATCACAGTCAATTTTTATAACAAGGCAGTCCATTTAAACATCTCCTCACTGATCCCTGCCAATGCTACAACACAGTGCTGGTGCTGGCAAAGCTTTGCCTCCACCTTTCTGGTCTAATCCAGGCAGCATCTAATAGTGAAGCCATCAGCGCCAAACAGATATTTCCATTTGTTGTAATAAATGAGGTTCGACTCTTATTTGAAATAGCAATAAGTGTATATTTTATATATTTATATACCCCTTTGTGCACCAGGTGTTCTCCAGTCTGTGCTGCTGTTTTGATTTTGCGATGAGTCCGTCACAGATGGCAGCTTACCTTGCCTACCTGTTGAATTCTTCATGGGCTGACCCTGACTTTGGTAACATGATGCCATCCGGCCGTCACAAATTCACCCCTCCCAGGCCTCTGATGGAAAGTTAAGGTGTATTGGTTTTCAATGTGTCACTGAGACACAAGATCTCAGCCAGTAGGAATCACTCAGAGTTGGCATGATTGGGTAAATCAATGATTTGCTCCTGATTGTTCACACACTCTGATCAGGAAACAAATCTTACAAACAGTTAGATTACCCGCACTCCGAGATACAATTGAAGAAATGTTTATAGGTTCATTCACCAAAACTAAAGTGTTCTAATCCTACGTTCATGAAGGTTATAATGCGGTCATTTTCAGGGCTACGCTTTGTGTTTCTGTTGCATTATATCACAACTATATCCCCCAAAATTAGACCTGTTGTCAAAGGTTACTATCACTATAAGCAGTGATGGATGTTATTTTTGATACCAGTAATAAATGAAGTAGAGTGGATATAAACTCAGGACTTGCAGTGCAGGCAACCATAAACCTATTGAGTTTGTCCTGAATAAAGAGGTAACATCCTGCGACTGTTCCTGCAATCCTATGATGTATTTATATTTAGATTAACTATTTATATCATCACGGATACATACTAAACTCTTTAACCCACAAAGCTTTAGCGTGTGTGTGCATATACTATTGTCTTGAAAAGCTCTGTTTTCACCCAGGGGAAACAGCGTGTATTTCATGTGTTGTCTGGGAGCTGCTTTGAAAAAAAACCTGTGTGCTATGATAGTTCACACTAACAGCCTTGATTTCGTTTTGTTGTTTTGTGTGTGTGCGTGTGAAGACAGGAGTCAAAATGAGACAGCGAGGCCATGAGAAGTGCTGATGGCTGGAGTTTGGATTGGTTAAATAAGAATGGAAACACTTGATGATGATTTATGCTATCTGCTCCTACCATGTTGTGTCTCGTCTGAGTCAAAGTGTCCCTGGTTTTTAGCCTATTTAGTTTTTGCCCTAGTTCTTACCTGTGTGTTCCTTGAGGCTGTTTTTTTCTTTCGTCTAAGGGATTTTTTTCTGGCCTGTTTCTGAGCTGTCCCTTTTCTTTTGTTTCCTGCCACCTCGTGTATCACACAGTAGGTGCAGCTTTTGGTACCAGTCCTGGCGCAGGTCAGGTTCTGGTTTTGTTACAGTCTCTAAAAGACTTGTTTGTCCCTGTGCTCTTATGTAATTCAGTGAGCTGCCATTATCTCTGCACCACTGCAGATTATTATTACAGGTCCAAGGCCCAAGAACAGTGGAACTGGCAATCAGTTAAGCACCGTGGCCAGTAAAGTTTTGGTATTTTATCTTTAACTCTCTGCACGGTGCTTGTTTCTTTGTCTGTTTTATCTGCAGTGTTTCCTGCTGCTCTTTTATTCCCTTCATTTAATTTCAGACAAAATGGACAGAAAACATTGCAAATGTAGGTTTCTGGTTGTATGTTAAATCACAATATTTCATCATACCAATTGGTCTGTTACCTACATTTACTTAAAAAGGTCTTTGCATGCACGCCCAGATGAAAGTATAATGATAATGATGGTAATAAAAGATATCAATGGATGTATTCAGAAGTTTGATATTAATGGTACAGTGCCAGTTTCTATATAACGCTACACTATCATAGGGCATTCACTAACTAAACACCACACCAATATAGCTTAAGAATGATTTATTGCATATTGTGTATGAACCAAGATGATGTACTGTAGGAGGGATTAGGGATAGAGGAAAGGGAGTGAGGGTCTTTGGTCTGTGAGGATTAGAGCTCCAGTGGTTCTTGTATTTGAATGAGAAAGAAAAATGAGTGAAGGTAAAAATTTAGGTTAGGAAATGGGATGAGTTTGGAGGTGGATCACCAAAATTAGTAAAATCACAATAATAATAATGGTGATGCCATCACATCCTGATTACAGTATGAAATTATCCAAATTCTACAATCCTGTTGGTAGTACAAGAAGTGGTGACATGATTGCAAAATACCATGGTACCAACATCAACATGCTTAAAGTACTATTAAGACTATTGTCTACTTTGTTATTCATTTTTCTTTTGTTTTGTTTTGTTGTTTTTCATTTCCGCCCTGATTGTAAAGCACTCTGGGTCAACTTCTGTTGTTTTTAAATGTGCTCTATAAATAAAATTGACTTGACTTGATTTGACTTGACTTAAAGTAAAATGCCAAGCTACAGCGTCATGTAGATGAGTGATATGAAATTAATAATCAGGCATTAGACAGCAACACAGTGATCAGTGGTTTGAATATAGAACTGGCTTGCTGGGGCTGTTCTGTGTGGAGTTAGCTCTGTTTGTCTTCCTGGGTGTGCGTGTGTGTGTGATTTTCCTCCAGGTGCAACAGTTTCCTCCCTCAGGTAACCTAATCCAGGTTATCCTGCCTCATGCCCAATTTGGGTTGGTGTGGGCTCCAGTCCCCTGCAACCCTGCAAAGGTTAAGCAGGTAAAGATAATGGATGAATGCATTTGTTAATGATACTGGAAACCATTAAATATCATATCAAATTCAGACCAGATTCCGTAACAACATGATTATAAAGAGGAATCTGACAAGTCCACCAGATCCAAATCCACCAGAACACACACACACACACACACACACACACACACACACACATACATTAGCTGCAGTAAAGCTGTCCTGTGACCCAAGGAACAAGTCATGGGACCCGACATAGTACATCACAACACTTAATCTGGGCCAAGTGCTCTCTTTATAGTTTGTTTTATCCCTCCTTCGTACAATTTGGGTGTGCATTTCCATATATGACAGTACAATATATATATATATATCGCTGAGATTACTGAAATTCCCTTTCTTAGCAAGACATCACTAAACTGCTTATAAATAGTCCAATGCTGCTGCTAAGCTTCTGAGCAAGACCTCCATTAGGTCTCATGTAACACCAACCCTGATGTCTCCCCTGGCTACCCATTAAATTACGATTCTTGTAATCACATTAAGAGCCCTACATGATCAAGCACCTGCCCACATTGAAGAACTATTGCAGCCATATAATACCAGAAGGGATCTGAGGGGCTCTGACCAGGTTTGTTGGCTGTGTCTAGCTCCAGGCTCAAGGCAAAAAGAATACCTCTGATGTTGGAGCTCCTTTACGAAAGAAATCTCTTCCATTGGACTTACGATCTGTGGACATCATTGATACTTTTAAAAAGCAGCTCTAGTCCAGTTTGTTTAGACTTGCTTCTGTTTAATCTGTTGCATTATATTTATTTATATATTGCTCTACCGTTTGGTTTTAGCTGAATTAAAAAAGTCCAAATGATTTAAAATCTTTAAAAGGGTAGAAAAATTACATAAAGTATTTTTCATCTCCAGACATTTTAAAGATACATTCTCCTCTGTGGATTGTGAAAACTTCCCACTATATGAACATTTTTCAGAACCAAAATAATAAATTGAATATTATCAATACTCCTCATCAAGCTATAAACAAGACTGACTGCCAACAACTGCATATCAATGCTGATGTCATGTTAATAAAATTAAATAAAAGTGACACCTATTACTTATAACTCATGTGTGGTATGGTGTGTTATACCATATGTGAAAATACATAAGCAGTCTGGACTGCATTTTTATGAATCTCTGCACTGTTCCAGATTTAAGGTAGATAGGTCTTCTTCCTATACAAATACAAGCTTACTATGTACAGTGATCAGAGCGTTATAGATGTTAAGGAGATTGGTGGCAGACTCAACAATGAGAGAGAGACAGACAGAAACACAAGGGGAGGAGAAATGACAGGAAAAACTGGGAAGGGAGGCGATTGATTGTAAGAAATTTCTCTATTCTGAATGTCTTGTTAAATAGCAAATGTGTCATTAAATATTCCCTTACAGCTTGTCTCTGGTCACTGAGGTCATTTTGCCTCTGCACAGTGCATGTCTTGACACAAGTGTGGTTTTAGCTTGAGATGTGCTTTGAACATGTACAGAATTGAGTTCTCTTGTGAAGTAAACAAAAGAGCTCACATTTCATTTTGCCCCTGGATGTCAATGTTACCACTGATAGCCTTGTGGGGAAATGCTGCTCTCAGCATGTGACTAATAGATATTTTCAAAGAGGGTGTATGCAAATGTTCCGATTTAACCTTGAAAACATTGTGTGAACGTTGTAATACCACATACAGTGTTTGACTGAAACACATAACTGTGAAGGAATGTCTAAATTATTATGTGTTACTGCAACTCAATAAACCTGGAGCACACTGCTCCTAGCCCCCAGCTTGTTAGGGGGAATTGTGATTACAGTAATCCCACAGTCATTTGAAGCAGATTGGTGTAGTAAGGTCACTGACAGAGTAATGATAACTTTGTAAGGCAATCCAAATCTTTTTCCAAGTCCAACTAATTCACTGCTGTAGTCATCCTACTGAAATACAGATAATATTGGTTTGAAGGGTTTTGAAGATGGATGAAGTTCACAAATTTAAGACAGTGTTTGGCTTTGGAGATTTGTGAAAAACCAACATCAGATATTGTACAAGCAAGGATTTGATACTAGAATGCAGTATAAGAGTGGGTTTACAAGGGCATTCATGCCTGATTAGCTGGGTTAAATATTTCGCCCCTCATGTGCACCGCATATGTTTTAGCTGCCATTAGGTATGCATACAAGTCGCTTTACTCTCAGAAGCCCATAATCTGGCTCAGTGCATTGAGAAGAATTATTCCAGCAATGGTTTGAAATGTCAGCTTGAGTTCATGCATGAGAAATGCATTATTTCTGGATAGTATTTTGTTTCCTGTGGTTGATTAAATCCACAATGACTAAATATGTGGAATAGATTAAACAAGGTCTACACATGAGACAAATAAACGTTTCCTGCACGAAAACACAATCTATCCCATGCATATGTTTATTTGGTGACTTGCGACCTGTCCCGTCAAAATAGTCAGTAAGAGGAAAAGGGTAGTTTGGGGTGGTGGCAATTTTTTCCTTCAATCCCATCTTTTAGTAAAAGCCTCCAGATGGACATGATACGCTCAATAGCCCAAATGGTTGCCAAGATAATGGCTACAGACGAGTAACAGAAAACCCTTGACAGTGTAAACACATGGCTGCTATCCAAACCACTACTGCGTTTGGGCTGGAGCCGCCATTGACTGGCGTAATCTGCTGTATAAATCTGCAGCTTGGCCATGTCTGGCTGCTGTCTGGGTTCCGTGCACTTGGACAAAAGCGACGGACACCTTGCCCACTGACAAAGGGCCAGGCCCTAATCAGAGTGGACAAGCCTTGCTGATGGAGCCTTTTTGAGCAATTGAACTTGGTCAATGATTCTTAGAGGACCTAATGAAACATAAGGGACAGGCAGTTTGACTCCAACAACGGGGGCAGCACGAAAGTGTCCTGTTTCTGCCCATCAGCCTCAGAACTAAAGTTGTGCTCTGACCTGTAATGACCTTCATGAAAGCATGTCTATGTTGGACCAGTAAAGGTTCTGATAGTGTTGACCTTGTAGGACACAAGTGTTGTAGATGTGATGCCTTTCATTGTTGTTGTGGAATTCTGTTTTGGGCTTTGAAGGAAAAAGTAGTCTGATCTGGCGCCATTCTGTTGTTTTGTTTTTGTCCCAGAACGTCACGAGAAAGGAGAACAGGCCTTAGTGTGTCTCCGGAGCAAACAGTTTGGGATGGAGGACACGCTGTTCTTCTTTGAAACTTTGAGGAAGGAGACTGGGTTCCTTTTAGAAAGCTTTCAGGAATGTGTATGGGAAAACCTGTGTGGGCCACTGGAATCTCCTCAAAGAGAAGGAGTACAGCATGAGTGCAGAGACTTCACCACGGGAGAGAGGAACCGGTCTTTGTGATCAGAAATGCCATTTAAAAAGTGTGCATTGTTCACAGCCTGACACATTTTTTGTTCTGGTCCTGTGATTCACCTACAAGGTCCTCGGCTCACTGACCCCTCCTAGCTGACTGCCCAGAGTGCCCACACAAGTCAATGACACTACATTTTATTTTCATGAAGCAGTGCTGCAACAGAACAGCTTTATTGTCAGATTGTGCCAGAGTATAATACTAATTAGCTCAGTGGGACAGTTTTCAAATGTTTGTAAACAATTTTTTCACTGTTTTCAATAAATTAGTTACAGGATTATTATATAAACCCCGCTAATTAACAAACACCAAATGCAGAAATCAATACAACAATGATGACTGAAGAATGTAATGTAAATGTCAAATCTCAACCAGAGGTCTACTTAATAATAATAATTTATAAATACAAATGAAACAAAAAAACAAAAACAAAAAAATAAAATTCACTCCTCATACTGCTCTTCTTTCCTTCAATATTGGATATTTTAACAGAGATAAAAACAGCGTAATTCCGATCACATCCATGTCTCAGAATAGGATACTGTTGTTACTATTTTTCCTGGAAATATTCTTTGATTTTGAATTTGTTTTCCAGTCCTGAAAAGTGTAAATGACTCATTATTGAGATCATTATTGAACAACAGTCTAACTGCAATCTGACCACTGCAGTCTACCCAGCGGTCAGATTGAACCGGTTTAAATTGTGATTTTTCAGCTCATAGTATATTCATCTGATATTCTGTGATCCAATTACAATAATGCTAAACCTAGAGCAAACGTCTGTTTCCATTAAGAAGTTTTAAGAATAGCTTTGCTAATGCAACACAGAATATACTATATATTATACAAACCAGGTTGTTACAGACTATAATGTGGATGTGACACCACAAGAACCTGTTCCTTATTAAACAGCCCAGATCTTGGGTACTAACTTTTCAATTTCTTTTACCAGTGACTGCTGATTTTTTTTCTCATGTTCTAACTGTTTCTCAGAGGTACTTTGTCTTTTTGTTCCCTTTATTTGTACAGTATACATTTATTGTAAAACCATTGTGCAACATTTTGTTCTCAATATACATATTCAAACTTTCCATACAAAAAAAATATCTATTTGCAAAGAAGATTTCTTTTTTCAACCTGAGAGCATAAAAAACACAAACAAAAAATAGAATACTGCTCTCATCTAACTGTACCGAAACAAGCGTTAGTGGCAGGTGACCTCAAAAATTTGAGCAGTAGTGTGTGTCTATACAATAAATAATATCTATATTCATGTCAGTAAGTAAAAGAATAATACATTTTACTAATGAGAGTACTCCATACGAACAATTTTTATTTTTCCCTTTGCCTTTTGCACGGTTTGTCCCTAACGAGGTTACGTAGCTCACAGCGTTACCATGGTGACTGAAGTGCCTACTAGACGCGAGGGGCACTTGTTTGCCTCGCTTCACATGCTAACAGACGTTAAATTAGTTTTGAAGCGCTAAACGGCATATAATTTAGATAAACAGCAAGTTTATCAAACGATTACAATAAAACTGTAGTTATTAAGATAGATTTCTGACGACAAACTGTGGGTGACTGAGTGTAAGCGCTAACATTTTTTTAAAAACATGACGGACGCTAATAACATTTATGACATTAACATGCGGGAGCTGGATGATGTAGTCCTCCCTGACGCTGATGAAACTACAGAGCAGCACAAGAGTTTTTCATTTCACGAGGGGGAGGTGAGTATGGTCTCCTGCTGAGGCCAGAACACAGAAATAAGATGTCAATGTTAATACACCTTTTTTCACATGAAGCAGTAGGGTCAACACAGGTGATAATAATATTATTTAATTTCCATTCCATTTAATGCGAGACTCCAGTCAGCCAACATGCAGCACAGCAGCTCCCTGACTGTTCATCAGTGTCACTGGTAACACCTGTGTGTACCTGCTGTTACATCAAAATGGCCGCTGTGAAAAAGTGTTGGACAGGTGATGTTGACCATAGACATATATACATATACGTATATGTATATGTATATGTATATATGTATATGATATATATATATCTTAATATATATATATATATATATATATTATATCTATATATTATATATCTATACATATTTGTTGTGTGTCTATGTATATACATATATGTATATTTATATTATATAATATATTATATATATATATATGTATTATATATATCTGTATCTCTATGTATTAAATATCTGTATATGTCTATATGTCTATGGATGTTGACAGCTAAAGCTAAATGTAGCTTATAGCAGCTAACTTGCTAGCAGCTATTTATTTATTTATTTATTTTATTATTTATTTTTTATTATTAAATCTTTATTTAATCAGGAAAGAAGATTAAAAATCTCTCTCCCCTTTTTTTAAGGGAGTCCAGCAGCACAAACTAAGAACAGGTCAAATCAACACACTAAACATGCTAAAAGTACAGTACAAGCCCTGAAATCAACAACAACACCTTGATGATTCATTTTCCAGGTCTTTCACTATAGATTTAAAAAGCATTCAAAGGGATCAGATCTTTGAGTTTTAAAACAGTTCTGTAAAACGTTCCAGTCAGAGGGTGCTGAGTATCCAAAAGCCCTCTTCCCTAGTTCAGTACGAACATTTGGTACAGATAAAATATAAAAGTCCCTTTGAACGCAGCCAATATTGTCCATCACACTTTCTAGAAATAAAAGAACAGAGGTATGACGAAAACAAGGCCATCCTACACGAGCATAAAGCTCACAGTGGTGAGTCAGGACTTTACAGTTTGTGATGAACCTGAGTGATGCACGATAAGCTGCACGAGCAAAAGATCCCCATAGTCAAAACAAGTTTGTGGCAGCCTGCATGGTGAGTTTTCATATGTTTCACATGTTACTATTGTAAGTTTTATGTATTTTTATTGTGTTTCAGATCAGGTCAGGTCTGTTTTCTGTACAATTCTTGTACATATTTATATAAATGTATTGCACCAGGACAATTCATTTGGCAGTCATATATTAAAACATACACAATTAAGCAGTAACACCTGGAATAAACAGCAGTGGCGCATATAATGGATGGATTATAGACAACCTTAGATCATTCTGTATAGTTACGTATAGTTAAGTATAATTACTCTGTTTATCACACTGACCGTACACACTGTTATTTGTGCATGTACTGAGTCAGTTGTTGCTCCTTTTTTGTCTGTCTGTTCACAAGCTAAAAGACTAAACATTAGTCTTACCTTAACATTAATATGTATATGTTTTGATGAAACATAAACCAACTTTCTCACAATAGGACTTAGATGATATTCCACCATCTCTGCTCAGCTACTTTGAAATCTCAAAAAGCAGAGCAACAGTTTGTGAGAAGATCATCCTCAAGAAACATGAAGGTAAAACAACTTGCCTGCCTGACACTTCAATGATTCTATTAGTTTTTTCTGTATTTCAGATGAAGATGGATATAACTGTGTTTTCTTTGAAATACATCTCAGACTTCACTGCATCACATCATGCTGAGGACACGATGACCTTACCTACTGAGCTTGACGAGGACATGATGAAACTAGATAAGCGGGTAAATATCTCTCTTTACAGTCTAGTGTTAAGTACCTCACTGTCACTGACAGTGTCCCTGACACATCCATAGCACAACAGACCCACAAGTTGTGGAAAATTACTCTAAATGTACATTTTGCCTGATACAGGTCATTTGTGACAGAGAAAATGAGGAGAACAACACTTCCACTGACACCCGCCTTCTTTCTGCACCCACACTGACAGAAGCACTTTTCACACACAATGTGTCAGTGTATCCCAACAATGAAGGTACAGTACATGTTTAGAAAAATGAAGTGAAATGCTGGGAAACACAAACAACAGAAAAAATGGTCACATGGTGAAGTTGGTTTTGTTTAAGTCACATCATAGAGTGGTAAAAGTGATCTTAACATTTTCATGTTTCTTTTTTTTGTGTAAAATGTTCCCAAGTAGAGCATAACATTTTCTTTAACACTTGTGAATAATGGTACTTTGATAAAATCTTGCACAGTATACTTAAGTCTGAGGGAGTGTGAGTACAAAGTGAGCAAACATGGCCTGACATGATAAATATTGTACAGTAGTTAACTAGACAGGTGTGATGCATGTTGATGCTAAATGACATATCTTTCCTCTTTGTTCCTTTTTCATTGCACTGTTGAGGCTTTGTTGGAGGTCTGATAATGCACTGGAAGTATTTGTTGATACAACAGTCGCCCACAAGAGGTCACTGTTGTTCTATTTTTCTTCTCATTAATAACTGGCGTATGGTAGAAAAATAATGTTCAAGTGCAGGCCTTAAGTTTATCATTTCCAAGTATAATTAATCTAATTGAATTGATGAATTCAACATTTTGAATCCTGTACTTTATGCATTACTTTTGAGGCGGTTTGTTTCACTGCGTAGTTTTCGTCCACATTTGCAGAGCTACTACAAAAGCCTTACATTTATGTCCTTGTCACAGATGAAGCTGGGATGGATGACTATATGGAGAGTGAGAAGCATTTGGCATTCCAAGAGGGAACCATTGAGATCTCACTAAATGAAGAGGAAATAAATAAAAGCAGTGATTACAAGGCTGAGCAAGATAAAGTATGCTGTGAGGAGATGAAGGGAGAAGAGCAAAAGAGACACAGAGAAAGAAAGTTCCAGGAGGAGCTGAAGAAAATAATGGAGGCAGAGAAGGTGAGCCACTCTAGACATAACAATTCTTAATATAGCAGATATAAGTAAGTATTTCAGATTATGTTATATATGTCTTACTAAAAAGAAGTGTCTTTGTGTAATAATACAGTATAAAGTCTGACTGATATTGTAATTTTTGGGCCCAATGCCTGATAATATGGAGTAAATAAAAGCTGGTATGGATATATTTGACAATAATCTTCATTGTCCAAAATGTCATCAGCGCTGAAACAGTAAAGGTGAATTTAATAATTATAAATAACTATACATAAAAAACACAACATCAACATATATATCAACATATACGCAGATTCTGAGATTACAGGCCAGTAACGATCCATATATTAATCAGGCTCTAATACAGTGTATGTGTTAATTAGTGAAGCAGCCAACAGTCTATGGCCTTTCTTATGAAGGATACTGCCTTCCTTCCCGTTCAAGATAGATCATACTGTAGTGAGAGAGTGCATCAGAAGAAGTAAAGACAACAAGATAGATATCAAGTTGTCAGCCAGTGAGATACCACAGAGAAAATGGCAGAATTTATATCATTATCATGTTCATGTTTTTTTGTCCAGGTCCATCAGAAGGAACTTGACTTGATGGAAAAGACAGCTCAGGAAAAACTTGAGCAGGAGTTTCTGCTTCAGCAGGTAGGACTGAATCTCTTCAGGTTTAACTTTTGCCATATGTTCAATGCATTTAGGCCACCACTGGCTGCAGGCACTCTCCCACATTAATAATTAAGTACTGGGACTTCCAAATGAAGGTAATAAGTTAATTCAAGGTTTCAATTTAGGTTTACTGACCTCAGATAATAGATTATTATGATCTGCATGTAACATCACATTTCAATTACTGTTACTATGACCTCCTTAGATCTTTTAGCTTTGGGTTGTTTACAGTTTCTGTGTGGACTGTCTTCTGTACCTGCAATGAAATGTAAAAAATTGCTTTGTTGTAACTTTAGCGAGTGTCTTTACCAATTAGGAACTGATCACTAACCTACAGAGACGAGTGGAAGAAGAGAGGAGGAAGAGAGAAGAGGAGCAGAAGAGAATGAAGGATGAAGAGGACAAGCAGAAAAGGGAAGAGGAGAAAAATAAAATAGAGGCTGAGAGAAAAAGAATGGAAGAAGAGACGAGGAGGAAGAAAAGAGAGGAAGAGAGAAAAATGGAAGAGGTGAGGCGTAAAAAAGAAGAGGAGAGAAAAAATGTGGAAGAAAAAAAGAAGATAATGGAGAGGGAAGAAAAAAGGAAGAGAGAAGAGGAAAGAAACAAAATAGATTTAGAAAAGAAAAAGCTGGACGATGAGATGAGAATGATGGAGGAGGAGCAAAAGAGGAAAAAGAAAGAAGAGGTAGAGAGGACAAAGAAGAAGGAGGAGGAGGAAAGAAAAAGGATAGAAGAGATGAGGAAGGAAGTGGAGAATAAGAGAAAGAGAAAAACAGAGAAACAAATGAGCTTAAAGGAGGTGGAATGGCAAAAGAAAGAAGAAGAGGAGAGAAAAAATAGGGAACAGAAAAATATGAGAACAGAGGAAGAGACTGAGGAGAAGAAGAAACAGGAGGAGATGAAGAGAAAGGAAGAAGAGGAGGAGGAGGCTGATGAGAGAAAAAATACAGCTCAGAAAAAGATGTGCGAAGTCATTAGAACGGAGAATAAAGAACAACATGGGTATGTAGATGAAGAAATAAAACTTGAGGCCACAAAAAAGAAGGAAGAAAGTGATAGGAAAAAGAGGAAGGAGGAGGAGGAGGAGGATGAGAAACAGGAGGCAAGGAAGAGGGAGAAGCACAGAAAAAAGATGGAGGAGAAGAAGGAGGTGAGGGAAGTGGTAGGAAAACAGGAAGGGGAAGATAGCAATATGGAAAAAGAGCTAAGACCCATGGAAGAGGATGAGAAGAGGAAAAAGGAGGAAGAACAGAGGAGCAGGCAGAAGGACGATATAATGAGACAGATAGATGAAGAGAGAAAATCAAAAATAATGAGACTAGATAAAGATGGGAATAAAGGACATGATGTGGACTACAGAAAGATGGAACAAGAGAACAAAACAAAAATAAAAGAGATGAAACAGGAGGAGGAAGAGAAAAGAAAAAGAGTGGAAAGGAAAAATTCAGAGGCAGAGAAGGAGCAGAATGTTGAAGAGGTAGAGAGAGAAACCAAAAAAACAGAAGAAGAAACACGACTCAAAGAAACTGAAGAGAGCAAAAAGAGAACACCGGCACAGGGAAAAGAGGTAAGAATAAATGAGGTGCGAGAGAAAAAAGAAAATGAGAGCATGGTGGGTCAAAATGAAAAAAATAAAACAGAAAACTTCTCACAACTAAAAGATTGCCACACCAGAACATCCTCAAGCCCTGATCCTTTACACGGTGTGTCTGCAACATGCAATACCAGAACTGAAGCAAGACCACAACAACACGACCTGCACAAGAACGTCAGTCAGACCTCCCCAGATAAAAATCAAGAAGTGACTTCTTCCACTGCATTGCTTTTACCTGTGTGCCTCCCAGAGCACACAGAGAAGAAGAGGCTGTCATGGATGAATGACTGTGTCTCCTGGACCAAACTCTCCCTCCAGAACAGGAGGAAGCAGAAAGGATCTGTTCAGAGTCATAGAGGGCCGAGGAGGGCAGCAGAGGCCAGCAGTCTGCCACCTCTCTGCCCAGATTTTCTGCTTCAGTACACAGGCTGGAAATCCCTGCAACAGGTAAATGCCAAACCAAACCGGTTGTGTTGGGTCCTTTTCATGCGGAAACATTTTGTGTCACTGTGGGAAACTCTCTGAAACAGCACTGACTCAAACTCAGGAGAATGAAAATCCTTTTTTAGGTGGGTTAATAAACATTCACCTGAGCTAGCTTATAGTGTTATGCTTGCATATTAAATAACTTTGCAGTAAAATGTTGAATGAACAAAGACAGTAATGCATTACTTATGTGTCCTTCTTATTAGCATATATATCATATATATTATGGCATGATATGCCATTGGTCAGAGGTGTAGAAGATTATATTTCTAGAGGAAAACAATAAAAGAAAGCACATACTAAGAAGTAAATATGATCTGCAACTAACAGCAAACAGAAAATAAAATAACAAATGTGAGAGGAAAATACTATGAAAATGAATTAAGGACGTTTAGTGAAGAGGTCCACAGAACTTTTCTCGCCAAAAAAAAAAAAGATCTAACCTCTACCCTAACCCTAATGAGAGGAAGGAATCCAACATTTAACTTAACTGTTAACCATTATTTTTTCTCACTTAGCACCATAAACTGAGTTGTTGTGGTTAAGATAGTCAGACACACCTTTTTCTCTTAAATACCTTAAGTCTTTATAAGGGAGAGATCAATATAAGGTTAAAGTACTTAAATGAACATTTTAGGGAAACCTTGAGAAGACTTATAGGGTTATTCTTAATGTGTTTGGTGCTACCAGCTTCTGATCCTTGAATCTTTTTTGCCTCTGTTTCAGGTGACCTCACTGACCCTGGAGGACTTGCCGGGCTGTAGCTTATCCACTCTTGCTCAGTGTACTCGACTTCAGTCCCTCAGCCTCAGATGCTGTGGCCTCAAATCCCTGGAAGGTCTCAACCATTTATCACAGCTTTGCTACATCAATGTACAGGTGAATATTTAGTCAATATAGTGTATAATTATTGTTTATTGTCCTAACGACACTATTTTGATCTGTTTTCTGGGTTATTGTTAGTATCATTATCTCTTTTTCTTTAAAATTCTTCTCAGTAAGTAAAAATCAACTCTGGTAGATTTTTATGTCCTAAGATCTTCATTTGTTTTGTCACAGGAAAATGACATCTCTTTTATCGACTGTGAAAATATGATGAGTTTACGAGTTCTTCAACTTAGCCACAATAAACTGACGTCAATCCATGGTTTAACTGGTGCTGAAAATTTGGACGTTCTGGACCTCTCGCACAACTTCATCACCCGCATTGGTGAGGATTCTTTTTATACCTTATGAAACATTCAGTTTGATGTTTGGAAATATATGCAGTATAAAATAAAATAACACTTTGTTGTCATAATGTGCGATCAAGTCACATCTGAGTTTTTTAACTGTTTGTAGTTTGATTATCGGAATGTGTACAGTATATGTTGCACTGCCTGCAGATGTTTGGTTGATGCAAAATTTGACTGAACTGGAAAGTTTGCAGTACTCCACAAGAGGGCAGCATCTTTCTTCTTTTCAGACCAGGACTTCATTCACTTTACTGCACTATGCACTGAAAAGTGATTTATTTACTGAAGTAAACTTGAGCCCTGAGGCTCAAGTCATAAAAAGATAATGGTGAGGCAAGAGGTTAAACACATTGAATTGTACATTCAACTTCAACCCAACTTCTGTAACATTTTGTTGTGGCTCACCTCTAAAACTAAATCATGAACTCATATTATAAACATATAGAGGAGGGGCTTTTGGACCCTCTCATTTCTAAATCCAATTTTTGACATGCTTATGTTTTGTTTGCTTCTTATACACAGTCTGAATAAGTGGCTTCTCACTTTTGTTTTACCTGTAGCTGGTCTGGAGTCTGTGAGGAGACTGCAGAGGTTGTTGGTGGATCATAACCAGCTCATCAGCACCAAAGGACTGAGGGACGTATATACTCTCCTCCACCTGAACTGCTCACACAACCACCTGGCAAGCGTGGAGGGTCTGGAGAGCAGTGCTCTGCTCAACACACTCGACCTGAGAGCCAACAGCCTTAATGAGGTAAAAAAAACAGCTACCGCTGATTTGGGTGTTTAAGGCAGGTGAGGGTCTTGTAACTCAACAGTTTTATTTGAATTAGGCCCACAGCCTTCTGTTTTTATCTTGTTTTCTAGTTATATGCAGAAAACAAAAACTTTTGTTTTGTTTTCTTTCTTTCTTTTTTTTTTTATCAAGATGCAGAAATAAAAATATGATATAATATTCCCATTGTTGGTTTTGTAATCACAGACCCAACATAAAATTTCTCACAGCTCATCATGTCATTTATATCATCAGTCATAATAATTCTTAAAAAAAACATCTGGTATGGGAATAAAACCTTCAAAATAAAAGCTCAAAATAGGTATACGCTGATTTATTGAAATCAACAACTCATGAGAGGAAGCAAAGTTGGCAGCTCATTTTATCAGCTTGAGTAGATCATGGTTGAAGAGATTATCTTGACAAAACCACAGGATGATCTTTGGCAGTACACATTGCACTAAATTTCCCTGTGACTCTAGAAAATGTTCCATTCCATGACACAAATTTATAAATTTATCCCCACCTGTGAACAAAAATAACAAAAACAAAATCTAAAATTGACCAGCTTTCTGCAGCTCTAAATATATACGGTTTACATGGATGGATGAAATAAAGCACCGTATACTGTAGGAGCTCTGAGGGTAATGGTGCAGTTTGTACAAAACGGGACGACACAGTAACAGAACACTTCTTCACAACTCTATTTGCTGACAGAGCAAAAAAAAAAGGTGAACAAAGGTGAACTTTGGCCTGTAAGTCTGAAAAAAGATAGTCAGCAAGCAGAATACCAGAGCCCTGTTACTGGCAGCCTTCCTGATGGCCACCAATTCATTTTATTAGCTTTTCTTTCTTGTTCTTTGCTAAACTCACTAATTTTCAAGAAAAAGAAAAATAATACATGCAAAATAAAAGTTCACAAAGAAAAGTAATCAGAATGATAATGTATACAACGTTAGTGTTCAGTCATTGATGACTATAAACATAGCAAGACTAAAACAACTGACATTGATGGATGGGGTCATTTAGGCACTGCTGGACCAGCAGCAGAAGCAGAAGCAGCCGCAGCAGCAGTGTAAAGTTAGTCTAACCCCACAGTTTGACCAGTGTTAACTGACAGCTTTACCCTATTTGTCAATCAGCCCCCCAGTCTGAACAACCACGTCCTCCTCAGAGAGCTACATCTAGACGACAACAGCATCTCCTCTTTGCAGGGCCTCACTGCTTGCTGGCTCCCCCTCATGCAACATTTCTCTGTGGCCCAAAACAGGTAAATTTCTCCATCCTGCAGGCCTGTTATGTGATAGAATAAAATGACAATAACAGTATTTTTTTATTTTTTTGTAATTTGGTATGAAAAATTTGAACCTAAAACTATAATTTCAGAATGTATCTTTGTTTAACAATAACATGAATGTTGGATTAAGATGAAGTATAGCTTATAATTTCTGTGTTTTGTAGAATAACCCAGCTGCCCTCCATGTCAGACTGCGTGTCCCTTGCAAATCTGGATCTTCGATTCAACTGCATATCAGGTAACAGATAAACAGACCATAAATCCATGAAAAACTCTGTTGTTTTATCTTCTTTTTTCCTTCACTTTAATCAATAATTTAATATTTTGTTTTTTAATTGGCTGCCTTGTGAGAGGTGCTTTGTAACCTTTTACAGTGTTCTAATAGTAAACATTATTATTACAGATTGAGTTTACTCAACAAACAAAGTTACAGTAGCTATAAATAAATGTATATGCATCAACCTTTAGGCATAAACACTTATTATTTCATCTATTTTATTTGATTGCTGCTGCATTCATCTTGGTCCCAGTTCACAAGCCTCTGGAATACATCTCTGTTTATTCCATGCAATTGATATAGCTCTGCATAACTAGATGAGACACTGGGAAGGTAGAGGAACAGGCTGATAGACATTGAGCAAAGTTGTTTTCCACTTCTCTCTCAGAGCTGCAGAACGTGTGTGTGAGTCTGGAGGGATGTCATTTCTTGCAAGAAGTCCACCTCACAGGGAATCCTCTTCAGCAGGAGAGTGGCTGGGGGTAAGGGGAGGTCTGGATGAATGTGGTAGAGCAAATTATGAGAGCTACTATGATCTAAATACATTGTTTTCTTATCTGTGTGCATCTGCCTGAAGGATGAATCATGCTGTGCTATTGTATTAAACTGATCTGAATGTCCCCACCTCTCTTATTTTCTGGACAGCTGTTCACCTCAGACTTTAGCACCCACACCTCTGCAGCACCTGCTACACAGTTTCAAATCAAGATAGCATAATTACAAATTTCCGTTGTTCTTTCTGGAAATTCTTGGGACAAAAGCTTCAGTTTCAGCTTCCTCAGAAATCTCTGAAACATCACTCGCCAAAATGGATGTTCAAAGGAACATACCAGTGTAAAGCAGCTATTTCTTTATCACAAATTCGGTCTATTGGCTCAGGTAAACTAAACATTCCAGCAGAACACAGGCCTTCCTGTCCACTTCCCTGGATTAGCATTGTGATCCGTGTCCGCTATTAGATTACGGCGTCATGCCACCAACACCGGTGTATACGCACATTGCAGTAAGTGCTCATAATTGCACAAATATTGACACAATAGAAAAATCAATTATCTTTTCAGTGTCAGTTTGCTTATTCACTAATCGTGTCTAAATATTTTGCTGATGTTAAGACAGTTGCAGTGAGTTTATATTAAAATATGCAATGACAACTTAAATACTTCATGCTTCTATTTGCCTGTAATAAGCGATGATGCCAGCTGTTACAGGTTTGCAAAACAGTTTGGCTCCTCAGAGCTACTTACACCCAATTTCAAAATATGAGAAACTATACTATACGCATGCCCCTCCAAATAACCCTAAATGTTTCAGTTTTAGAAAATTATTTTATTGGTTGTTTAGCTTACTGCATTTACACTGTTGTGTTGAGGGGCTATTATCTATCATTATTTGGACTTCAAGTTTGTCCCTTTATTTTGTCAACATAATAAGTGAGGATAGTTGAATGTCACGTGCGCATGTAATACATTCCTGCCTTATGTATGAGTGTCCATTTGGTTCTGTTTTGCTGACAGTTTGAACTTTCTAATTTTTATTTTGTAGGTGATTTTGTTTAGTGGGTTATTCTCCGTCCAAACAACTTCAAAAAACACAAGTCACTTGTAGACATTTCACTCGTCTTAAGCCTAAACTGAAACATTACCCTAATATTTAATTGAACTTTACCTAACCTCCAATGCCAACAGTGAAATTAGCCCTCTGTATTTCCACACTCATGCCCTGGCCCTTTCATCCCGAGCCAGTGATAACACTAGCTAAATTAAAGCACCAAAAGCAAAGCGCTAAGAATTACACTCCCTGTAGGCAGCCCCTGATCCAGCAGACGTGGAAGAAGAAAACACTGGGCCTGATTAATCAGGGCCACTTTAAGAGCATGTGTTTTGGAGGAAGTCTTCACTAAATGAAATACGGACTTGTGCTCATACGGACTGGAGAAGGAGGATGAAGGAATGTGAGCAAAGAACAGCGTTTCCCTCAGAGAGGAGGATGAAATTTATATCAATTTAGGAAAGGTTCAAGTTAAAGTCCAAGTATAGTCAAAGTAGATATAGCGAGAGAAGGAGAGAAAAAGATTCATAGCAAAATTAGGAGTATTATTTGGTTAATTTAACCAGTCTTGACAAATACATGCTTTACTCCAAAAAATACTTTATCCTTCAAAAACATAATAAAAAGTGTTGAATGTAGCACAGAGGTTATCACAGAACAGAGAGAGCCATCTTTCTGAAACCAGCAAAACTCAAACTCAAACCCAATTCTTTAATAAGAATCATCCATTGTAAACATCCACGACTGATGGCATCTAATTATTTGGTACATTGGCCTACCCTGCATTTTCCCAAGTGTGTCTAAGTGGCATCAATGAATTGAATTACAGTCCCCACCTCAGTGAGCTCACGTACCTATCAAAAGGTCATATTTGGGTTCAGTGCGTCATTTGAAGACGGCCAGCCAGGCAACATGCCCGAAGGGTTGGAATATAATCCCGATCTGTGTCGGAGAGAACAAGTGAGCCACATCAAAAACCGTATCCCTCTGACAGTGCACAGAGCCCATCCTTTGCGGTCTTGTCTTTGTCTCAGAGTGGCAGCAGGGTTAGGAAAACGCTGCTTGCTATCAGAAAACAGTATGAGCCATTTATGTGTGTTTAAATCCCCTCAAGGGTTCACAATCCACACCTGAATCTGAATAAACCAACATTCATCCATCCATCCACCATTAGGTTTATTTGTTTATTTTGTCACTTACTCTTCTCTTTACTGCTTTTCTCTCTCCTTCATATTTATTAGTTAGGACACTAGGGACATTTTTCTGGATTATTTTAGAACACAGCTCCACTTTATTACAATCAATAAAACGTTCTGGGTTGCACATGTACTGTAAAGAGACACAGTATGAAATAAGAAACACTCAAATGTTCACATTACGAGCTGGTGAAATGAAAAGTTCGCCTTTTACACATCTTTTATTCTCCTCTGGTAACGTGGTAGACAAGATTTAAGAGCATATGGTGCTCTGGGAATCAATTTTGAAAAACCCAGTTGTTCAAAATGTTTTAAAAAATCGACTTTGTAGCCTGAGGGCTTGTATTTTTTTCGAAGATTTTATTGTTGCTGTTCCCAAGTGTCCTGTAGAGTTTCCAGCTCCACATTTTCCCACTGAACACGGTCCACATTTGGCCTCCGCTGGTGGACGCTCTGAGTCTGTTTCTCTGGCAGATAGTTGGGATTCCTCTCCTCGTACATCCTTAGCCTCAGGCAGCGGTTGCCTCTCCCCCAGACTCACAGCCACTCAGGGCTTCCCTCCAGTTTGAAGGCTGATACTACCTAACATATGCCATTTGTCAGAGTTTTTATCCAAAGTGGTTGCTTTTAGAAAACAGCATAAAGTTAACAATTAGCTCACAGCGTGCATCATTTATACCAGTGGATAAAGTACAGCAAATATACCAAATCACTGTAAACAGATTAGTCGAGTTAGTGCAGAGGACAAAATGTACAGTGTACTCACAGTGCACGCAGAGCAGCACAGAGAGCAGCATGTACGATGAGTGGCTTCAGTGGGACCTGAAATCATCTTTTCAAACTCTACCTGTCAGGATAAACAGAGAATGGCTGCTCTCACCCTTCAGTATTAGCGAAACGTTTTGCCCACTGGGTTATACAGCTATAAATATGGGTTTTCAATGAGGCAGATACTCCCTGACAGAAAATGTCTCTCAAACGTGGGTCTCATTTTAAACATTTCTCTGCTGCATCTGAAGTTTCAGCAAAGAAATGTAGTTCTATTCATGTTGCTCTCGAAGGCATTTATCATCTTTGAATATGCTGTTGTTTATACGGATTGCAGGAATCACCAAGTTGTTTGTACTGCAGCTGTAAACACTGCATTCAAAATGCTGCATAGTTATTGGCAGCGATAGATAGATAGATAGATAGATAGATAGATAGATAGATAGATAGATAGATAGATAGATAGATAGATAGATAGATTTAATTTGAACCATTCTACAAAAGTAAATGTATTTGTAATTTGAGCCACATTGGTCTTGTGTGTAAGACTTTGAGTTGATATTAGTATATACTATATAAAACTTTAAAATGCTGGCTTAGTGAACACTGATATGTTACCCAGTCTGCTCTCTTTTTCAGATCTACTCTACAGAAAGCAGTGCCTGGCCTGAGGTTCATCGATGGCCAAAAGACAGACTCTTTTCTATCACCCCCCTCTGTTCAACAGGTCAGCTTGGCCTCAGGCAACTTCCTAATGTTCTGTCAGGCTCAGCTTCAGCAGACTCATGATTTACAGCAACAGCACAGCAGGGAGCACAGGTAAGAGACAAACGACTGACGGCTTGTGGAGACGTACTGTCAGTGTATTGTGTCTTGTGTGGATGAGTGGAAGTGGTTGGATAGGTGTTAATCCTTTCTGGAGCTGTCATGGATCCAAACACGGGAAAAAAGTCTGTGATCAGAGGTTATTATTCTTTAACAGGATTTAATCATGATCGTTTTTTCTTTTACTGACACCAGGGATCAAATATATGTACTGCTGATTTTCCGCTTAGTTAGCCAACACACTTACATCATCTATGTTGGTAAACTGAAATGTCTAGGGGTCTGATTCCTGAAGTGGCTTGAAAGCAGCTAATGGATGGAATGGATTTCTTCATTCAAATTTGGCTTTGAGATTTCCTAATGGAAAAATGAATGCCCTATGTTCTATGATAGCATGTTCTCTCTTTCTTTTTGAAAATATCTCCTTCTGCTAGGAACTGCAGAAAATCACAAAGTTCTCCTCAACAAAATAAGTCTGGTCACCATGTATGTTTAATCGATAGCACTCTGAAGGAAAAAAAAGGAAGTACTGACATGCAGGAAGGAGGTTGAACCCTAAAGACTTGAAAAGGAAAATAGAATCAAATTGTAAACCGGAGTAAAAATGATAGACATATAAATGATGGAAAACCTAAAAGAGGTCATGTTACACATTTTATCTTGTGCTGATCAGACAGACAGACAGACAGACAGACAGACAAGAAACAGTCTGGAATGCTAGCTATCCTCTTGTTATGTCTGATACATAGGGCGTAGTGAGCCTCTGCGCACATTGACACTCCTATTCAAGACGGACCACCAACACTTAAAACAGTGGTCAACTTTCTGCTTATCTTCATGACCCCTCCAAATTACACAGCACAAAAGATGAAACGTGGCTGTGGCTACTCGTACGGGTCACACCAAGGACTCCTATGGCTTGGGGGTTAGCCTGGCGCTCTCTTTGCTTCACCCCTCACTGTGTGCCCTCTACCCCCCTAGTCTCTGGACAATGAGCTATTCTGGAGGCTTTGCAAGGACCAACACAGCCATTTAACCCCTGGCCTGACCTTGTGTCTGACTGGGGTTTAGAGGAGGTGAGAAAAGTGCCACACGTCAGTCCAATGGTGACTGTAAGGTGAGGAACCATGGGGTTTATCAGCGGTATGGTTTCACAACTTTTCTCGACAGGGTGTAGGATGGAGGCTGATTTCTCCGTTCCTTACAAAATGCCTCTGTTTCATACTTTGCATACTTTCACTTAATACAAAGAAAAACAAAGGATTGAATCAGCAGTGATAAAACTAATATTTCTACGTCCTAGAGTCATTATGTATGACAGATCCAAATCCATAAAATAATACGTAAAAAGTGAAGTTGTCTTTGTGGAAAACTTTTCCTGTGTATGTTTTGTATTCTCGTTGCACGCATTGCTTCCGACAGAACAGTGCAACAGACACAGGCTGGAGGTTATGCAGTGGAATAGAATGAATGTTTAATGCTCTCTTCAGGCAGTTGGCTTTATAGTCAATATTCAGTCACTGCTATACATGCATACATAAATACTTCAGACCCTGCATATTGCCCTTGTTTAGAGACACAAGAATAATGCAATTTAACTAAAACATTTGCCATTTTGTGGATCCACAAAATGCCTTAATGTAATGAGGTCCCTGCCTCATCCCATTTTCCTGCACTGGCACTGAACATTGACACAGCATATCATTTTGTGTGAATTATTCAACATGAGTATACTTTCAAGAGATACTGGAAAAATATGATAAATAGTTTCAAAATAGTAAAAAAAAAAGTAATTGGTGATGGAAACTGTTCCTCCTGTCCAACTGATCTCTTCCTAACACAATTACAAGATTCACAGGAAGATACAAAATTCACAGTCCTTGTTCTGTGTAAAGATGCATTTCAAAGTGCAGCTGAAACTAATATGTGGTTATCTTCTGAAGTTACAGGGTTTTTAGGACAAAATTCCTAATTCCCACAGCTCAGCAATGAAACACTGTCCGAGGAAACACGGCGAGGGAGTTTCTCAATGGAAAAAAAACAGACTGCAGAAGCCTCATATTAGCATGCAGAGTGTGGACTGTGGACTCCCCTCATCTCTTACATTACAGTTGTGTTAAGAAATGATGTCTTCATGGGCTCTGTGGACAGGAGAAACAATTACAGCAACCAATAACTTCTTTAACATTTATATAGGCATGTGAATATTGTGTTAAGATACTCTTGATAAAATGTGAACCAATCCTTTTAGGTTACAATCTTACATATTTTTGGTTTTAGTTTCTACAGCACATTGTCCAACACGCCACGACTAAGCTGGCGTCCATCCTGAGGTTGAATTAAACTCAATCTGTAGAGGCAGATCCAATCTCTTGTAAAAAACACACTAAATTCAATATACGTTGTACATACTTTCTCTTGACTGTAGCTGGTCTTCAAAGACAAGTAACCAATGGGGATTTTAGTATCCACACGCAGACTGATTTGTGATAGTAATACTGAATATGTGTCTTGTCAAAAGTCATAATGCAGCAGTGCAAAGCATTTTTGTTCATTCTTGCTCTTTTATATCAGTGCCTTACATGTTTATTGTGACCCTGCAGTGAACCAGCAGGTACGGGGCTGTGGGTCAGTGGGGTCACAATCCCTTTGGACCTCCCGACTCCTCTCCCTTTTGTCTCAGTGAGAAGGAAGAGCTAGGTCTTTGTGGAGAAGAAGCTGGACTACCTAAGGCTACTGGCCCTCCAGACTGGCTGGGTACTGAAGTGTCTCTGCCCCCTCAGGGTGGAAGACAGGGAGGGGAGCAGACCCAAGCATTGCTAATAGATTCATTAAGTTTTCAATGAGGTGGCTTTGTAGTCAGTTTATCCCCTCAGTGAAAGAGACATTATATTGTACACACACACACACACACACACACACACACACACACACCTCAGATGAACTAGTCAAGAATAAGAACTAAATGTCATCTAAATCTGATAAATATGTATTTATTTCTTCTGAGTTTGTTGAATTTCTTGAGTAATTAATCATGCTAAATGAAGTTTTTCTAATTTCATAACAGTTTCTGCTGTTAACTTTGTTTGTTTGAATGATTCAGTGGATACAGTTCATAACACCACTGATATTTAAATCTAAATCTAATCTAACAGAATCTATCACATACAGGTGAATTCTGCTTTCCCATGATCCATGACTCTGAGATGATTTATTAATATTTTTACTCATCTCGTGTCAAACCAATCAGAGCACTAAGAAAAAACTATTCAAAATTGAATTAAAATTCAAAACACCGTACTTTGAATAAAAGCTTTGTCAGATTAGGCTGCCTCCTGTCTTCATGAATCACTGCATAGGTCTACTGAGAAGGCCTGTATGTGTGTGAGTGGGTGTTTGTCCACACTTCACTGTTACTGGAGCCATCACTTATCAACTGTGCATGCAGATATTCTAAAAAGAGTGAGCATTCATATTTAAAACAGTGTGTTTTTCTGTTTTTTTTGTTTGTATGTTCAAAGTGATGCCTCCTCTCCACTGGATGCTGCAAAGACCTCTTGTCGACACTTCACTGAGGTTCTGCAGCTGGCTACAGATCAGAGATTTGCCCATGAATACGGTGACACCACTGTGGCTAACAAACACACAGCTGCAGGCCAAACAATACCTGAGGAAACACTTGACATGGACAGAGCCAATGCTGAGAACCATGCTGAGCACCCAGAAATGGACACTGTAAAAGTCCCACCAGTTATTTCAAACAGAGATGATATCAGATGCAGCGACAGGACTATTGATGAAAAGTCAGCTGCAGAGAGTCAGCATGACACACTTTACACTGCTACAACAGGTCCAAGGACAGTGCCGACAGTTTGGAAGGCTAACTCTGGCAGTGTTCACTCCGTGGATACAAAAATAAATACTCTGGCCAAACATCAAAACCTGGACCTCCAAAAGTAATTGACCAAATGTTCTGAGTCAACAGGGTCCACTTGTGTGCATTCACTCCATCCAACACTATGCTCGCCAACAGATTAGTGAGATCAGCTGATGTAGTGTTAGTAATGAAAGCCTCGAAATTTTTTCGTGGTACACAAGTGGACACTGCTGGCTTAAAGAAACAGTCTTTTTTTATGTAATTCTTTTTATAGCAGCTCAGCATTTTATTAGTTTCTGTTGCAAAGCATTTGTCATCATTGGAGCCTCCTTTATGTGATTTACAGCAGAAAATGTTGAACATCTTATTCATTTTAACACGCAGCTTCATCATTAACACTGCACTATCTTTGGGAGGGCTATAGATCTTTCATATGAAGGGTGGCTCTGGACAGGCCTAAACTCTCCAGAGTCCTGCTCTCCAGATGTCTGCTCAGAAATAAATTCATGTTTTGAAAGACGAAGGTGCTATGACATCATGTATATCCCTCACTTTGTGTGTGTGTGTGTATATGTCTGTTTGTGTGTCATTTCTGGAGCAGCACAGCAGCCGTTGTGATTCAGCATCTGTGGAAGAAATATAGAGAGAAATGTGGGAACATCAGCAGCCCTTCCACAGCTGAGAAGGGAGGAGTAGGAGGAGATGGAGGAAAGCCAGAGTCAGGACCTTCCTATATTAACGGGAGCGTTGTTGGCCAAGATTATGCAGCAACTGTCATCCAGGTAAAAGTGATGGAATTTTGTCAGTTTGACCTTTTTGCTTGACCCTCTGTACAGGAGGTCCAATGAGTGGAAGCCATTATTAAAGATCCAGTGTGTCAGATCGGCTCTTTTGACAGAATATAAAATTGAACATAATATATCTAACTATGTGTGCCTGCAAAACTGGAACATCTGAGATAAAATTAATCAATCAACCAATTTGATTTTCATTTAATTACTCGATTGGATCATTGTTTACATGGATGCACTGAAAATCTGCATTAGAGCAGCAACTAACAAGTATTGTCAGTATCAAATGATCAATTATATTTTTGGTTTATTGTATAATCAGTCTTTCAAAATGCTCCCATCTTGGGCCGGTGTTTAGCTCAGTTGGTAGAGCAGCAGCCCCATGTACAAAGGCTCAGTCCTTGCTGCAGAAGCCCAGGGTTCGAATCCGACCTGTGGCTCTTTCCCGCATCTCATTCCCCGTCTCTCTCTCCCCACCTTATTTGTCACTCATCAGCTGTCTCTATCCAAATAAAGCTTAAAAAAGGCCAAAAATTAATAAAAATGTACCCATCTTAATTTTAATTTTAAGCATCTTCAGATATTTTATTCATCCAAGATTTTTAATTTAATTCACTTTTTTAAAAATCATATAAAACAGAGAAAAGCAGCGGATATCTCATATTTAAGAAGCTTGAAATTGATAAATATTTGCCACTTTTGCTTCATACATGAGTTAGAAGATTAAATCAATTATCATTTTTGTACGCTGACTGCATAACATGTTCAACAAAGACAAGAGACTCCTTGTTAACCTGTTGATGTGCACCTTACTGCTACAGCTTTAATTCTCCAGAACTGAGGTTGAAGACTGGAGTCACTTTTCACCCTTGAACATCCATCTTCAGGCCTCATACGTGCTATGGAGGCTTATTCTGCTAATCCTCTGTATATAGGTGTAAGCTGCTGTTCTGAAAAACATGCTACTCAACACTTCTCCCCAATCCCCTCTCAACACAAAAAAAGTGTTTGATGAGTCCTTTAGGGCTCTCCAAGGTAAGAGGTGGGGATGGTGATCTAGTAGAACAGAATGTGTATGTACGTTGTGTGTGGACGGGTTGGGGGGGGGGGCGGGGGTACAGAGTGATTAATCAGATTCCTGCTCGGCTCAACTTGAAGTGAAGTGTGCCCCCCCCCTCAAGTCCATTGGGAATTGGAGGATTTAGAGGCACACTGGAGCTCCATTTGTCTCGGAACAGCCCGGAGTCACGCAGAGTTCAGACAGCAGAACGCTCTGCAATTAAAAGAGAGGTTAACATGTTTTATCTCCCTAATGGGATAGCACACAATATTTACGTTTGCCTTTTGATTCATGAAAGGTTTTCGACTGTACCATTTCTTCTTTGGGTACCTCTAGGCATGGTGGAGGGGCTTCAGTCTGAGGAAGAGGCTCACATCTGCTCTGGCCGCTGTCACATGCCCCGACACCGGAGAGGACGACACCTTTGAGGAGGTGGACGTGGATGAATTTGTCTTTGATGAGGTATGCACACAAGTTCATGTGTTACTCACTTTCATGAATCAGTCACTCCCCACCCTGCGCTCTACCAGAGACACAAACCAGCACAGATGACAATACAAACATGCATACACAGATGCCTACACTGTAATTTTACACATCATACATATATATATATATAATATATCTATAATTCTATATATATATATATATATATATATATATATATTATATATATATATATATCTATATATATATATATATATATGAAGATATTTTTTTTTATTTTCAAAAAGGAAGCACTGGAGAAACACTGGACACTGCTGCTTTCTGAGGACTCACCTACCAGATGTTACCCTGAGTCAGAACAGCTACTGTCTGTGAAGGTAAAGCAACTGTCCCGGGACATTCTATAATATTCTTAAACGTGGTGGGCTGGTCTTACAATGAAAGTGGCTAGTGAAATTTGGGAATTACCAGCCCTTGTGTGATGTCAGTAGAAAAGTTATTTTCCTGCTCCGTCCCTTTCTCATCTTGGTTATCGCCCCCACCAGGATTTGTCTCACTCTCCAGGATTGATCTTTAAATTTATTCCCTTGAAAAACAAGATTATTTCCTGGAGGGCTGGAGGGTGCTCTGCACCAGCAGATGTCATTTTTCACCCTGGCGGACTGTCGTCCTGTTTTTTTTTCCTTCATTTACCTCTCGTTGGATCTTTTCTTTGGAGCGTGCTCAGCGCTGTACATCATGGTAGCCGGTTTAGGCCAGCTGATGTGGTGCAGCTGCCGGCCTCACTGTGTTGACACTGAGGTACATATCAAAGGCGAGGATGAACAATTTAGCCCTTCCACAAAGAGAAAATGGGATCTTGAGAGTAATTAAGCTGTTAGTTTGACTTACATATGAGCATTCCTCGATTGTGAAAACTGGCTGTGGTTAAAAGTCTCAGCCAAAATTCCTCAAATGAAAACATACATTTGACTTAAATGTGACTGGACATTGTTGTATACATTATATTTCATTTTTACAAGGTACAGTGAGGACTGTATGTTGTCTAGACATAGCTTAAACTCTATTTTTCCATTTAGAGCTCCAGCTTCACAGTTTTCTTAACTGAAATGAAGTTTAGTTTTTACTCAGGCAGATGTAAAGTTTCCTAAGATAAATGTCTGTTGGATGCACTTTTGTCTAAAGAACAAGCTATTCAAAATCTACTCAAATAAAGTGATTAGAGCTGCCACTGATTCATCTATGTATTCCAGCCTCCTGGGGCCTTTCCTGATCCCTCTAAGTACATAGTCCCACCACCGCTTGTACAGAGTTCAAAGCAGGCCTGGGTGGATGAAGAACTGGTTGAGTCTCCTAGGCACAGATTTTCCCCACCGAGCTCCAACAGGTAGGACGACCCACAGCCTGTAATTTACTTGTAGTGACTAAAGAGGTCGTAATACTCTTAATTTATGTTTCACACTGTTTACATAAACGTTTGACTACATTTATTGTAAATTATGTATGTTTTTATCACGATAATGCCATGTGAGTGAGAGTATGCACACAGAAGAATGCCTTTTAGAAGAGACTGTCTTTTTGTGATTCCACACCTTTCTTTTAAGACAGGCGTTTCACACTTTTGCCTTCATTTGAACAACTTCTTTCATGGCCTTAGGGCACTGAAAAGAGCATATTATCATATTACCACTCTGAACCCTCTGAATCTTCTATCTGGATTATTCCAACTGAGTGATATTGACATACTGACACTGTCACATTCATATACATCAAACCCAAAATAAGTTGCTGAGAATTAAATTAGATTCAAGATTCCATCTGTTTGTGATTTGCACAATGAAACATAATGTACAATAAACAAAATTTAAAAAAATATAAAAAATCAGTTGGAACATTTGGACTGAAAGAGAATGAACATTTTTTTCTGTCTTTATCAAACTGCTGTTAAAGGTCCAAAATGCCTTGTAGGAACAGTCATGATACAGTTACGTTGAACTTGAAATGAGTTGAATTCTGTTCATATTGAATCAACTCTGTCCACATTTCAATCTTAAAAACAAAAGTTTATGTGCAGCAGCAGCAGATGAAGGCTGATCTCTTCTGATGACAAGCTCATATCAGCAAATGAACTGCTAATGCTATTTCTGCCATTGTAACAGTGTCGTATACAGTATATATGCTAGATCTCATGTTGGGCAATAAACTATCTATGATTTCAGAAGCAAATCTCCTGCCTCAGCCTCAGCGATCAGTGGTTTGTCGGCAAGATCAGAAAAGATTCTGGAAGAATGGTAAATCATTATGTTATCATACTCGTAGTCTCCAGGATGAAGTTTGAATTGTTTTTTTTATCCCTGTCTGTTTGTTTTGCTATAAGGGATTTTCTGGGTGATACATTTGTCCTTATTGTCCTTATAGGGGTTTCACTCACCACCACACAGCTCTTCTTATGCTTAAGAGAGCTCAGAATATGAAGTCAAAGAAGCAACAGCGGAAGAAATGTAGCGGTGAGTTAGAAAATTGGGAAAAATACACATTTGATCTTAATTGTTTATATGCACTTTTTTGGTGTGTGTGCTTGTGTGTGGAATATTCCAGATTAAACAGAGTCATTTTGATTTGTTCCAAAAATATTAAGATTATGAATCCAGATATAATCAGAAGATCTCCTGGTTTCCTTCTTAAATATCCCTCACAGCAACAAAGAAACTGTGAGGACATAAATCCATTTTCTAAAGGGGAAAAAATCCACACTAATTTTTGCCTCTTTTCATTCTCGTCTTTGTTTCTTCAACCGTGCTTCAACAGCAGTGAACCTTTCCACCTCGTGTACGTTAACGAGCCATAACAGACAACAGAAGCCAGGGCCTGTCGCCTCTTATTGGGCCTTATTTGAGAGCCTGCAAAGCAAATAACGATTGCCAAGAAACCCCTTGACAAGTCATCCCGTGATGATTTTCATTACGATACATTGTAGTGGTTTAGTGCGGTGCAGTGAAAGGTGACCTCACCTCTGCTCTGCTCCAAGAAACAGTAGTCCTGCCACGGTTATCATGCCACGGTCATGTAGAGGGAGGCTGCTCTTTGATCAGGATTGCAAGTGCATGATTCCAATAGCGGGGCTCTTGTCATCTTGCTCCACCGACACACAGGTCTATGTCTGTGCTAACTCCCAATGGCATCTGCCTCAGTGGAACCAGAATGCTGTTCTAATATTTTCCGAATGTTAGGTTCTGGTTTTCTGCTTCTGGTTTTCGGCCTGCCTTGTCCTTCTTTGACCCTCTCTCTCTCTTACTCTTCCTAGATCCCTCTGTCCGTCTTGCCTGGTTCAAAAACCAGCCGGGGCCAGTGGAAGCACGGTGCAGGCAAGCACAACACAACAGAAATTATACAAAAGGTAGGATTTTGAGCATGCTACACGTTTGGTAAGCCTGTAGCAAGCCTGTAAATCTTTCTGTTTCTCTTGAAGACTCTATTTGTTTGGAAATATATATTTGTACAGACAGAGGCATGCATTTCAGACTGACGAAATTCATACTTTAAGGAAAATACTGATTTATTTTCATATTTTCTTATAAGGGTAATAGTTTTCCTGTGATTTAGTTCAGTCATGTTTGTAAACAAAAAGTGAGTACAATCATCAAGAGAAATTACTGCAAAACAGAACATACAAAAATAATTCCTCTAACCCTTACCCACTGGTCCCAAAATTTTCAAAAACCCAACCATATACCTACGAGTATATACGAGTCTCAACTTCTCTATGTAAGTTTTATAAAGCCAAACAGGTTTTAACTTATCACATGTGACATTCTTTCTTTCTTGAGTTCATTGACTCCACCAAGGTTGTTATGATTTTGGTGTCATTTCACAGGATTTTGCAGGAATGTGGAAAAATGGCCCAGTTTTCATGGGTTCAATGAAGAACCCATTCAATTTTTAGGTGGATCTGAATGAAGGGAAGACACATGAATTACTTTTCACTTACTGCTTTGTTAACACTGCGAGGTTAATTGTAATACAGACATATACAGTAAATATACAGCAAATTTTACTGGATGATTGGTTTTGGTCTGTGCTCTCCAAGTGCTCTTCTAGTTCTTATTGTTATGATCAACAGTTTACAGGTTGACGGGTATAAAGTAGTTTAGCAGTCTGCAAGAGGCAAATTTCTCCCTCCATCTCTTTCTGCTGTGGCCTCCGGCCCTGTCCTGAGGTGCAGAGATGATTTGGCATTGTGACGTCCACAACCAGAGTTAAAAGGGAGGGAAGAGCTCAAGGGAGGGCAGGAGGGAGGACAGGGGAAGTCAGCTTTTATCATGAGGGCCATGTTTCCATCTTTCCTCTGTACCCCACCCCCACCTCCACCCACCAGGGTCATGGTCTCACATCCAGAGAACACAATGCTCTCGGTCATCCAGCAGTCAGAGAAACCTGTAACAACAGTGTTTGCCAATAGGCAGTGAAGTGACTGGTCTTCTCTGGTCCAAGTCCAATGCTGCCATAAGCATGAAATACCCCTTAATTAGATGTGGAGAAATACAACTTGGGGATGTTTTTCATTTCGCTTTATCTCTTCTGGGTGGACTGCTTTAGTAATTTGTTTGTAGATAGTTGTAAAGGAGTCCCCTTGTTTCCCTTAATTCACTGATTCATTGCTTTGTAGCCAAAGATCAAGCAACAACTTATTTCACTGTTTTCAAAGATTGTGTTTTTTTATTTTTATTTTTGTCAGCAGCCAGTAAATTACCAAAAGTACACAACAATGGACAAACGTATAGCATTTGGTCGATTGCATTTCCCGCTAAGAAATTTTGGCCGATAATTTATATGTAACATGAAAAAGGGTCAACCTTCCAGAGCTCTGATTACTGACACTGGAATCGTGTGCGAGTACAGTATAGCTGTGGATAAGCTGTCAGCCAACTGGCAGTTGAGGCTCGGTTCAGTCCAAATGACCTATTGCATTACAACAATATTTCCAGTTCTGTTTCGTTCCAGTATTCTTATCTCTCTTCTCCACCCTTGTCTTGATAATTCATCAAACACGACTGGTGTCCTCGAGCAATGGAGTGAAGCAGCTACATCAGCTGATAAAGTAACGAGGGTCACTGGTTACATCATCAACCTTCTCTCTCTACTTTATATCCTGTGTCCTCTGTCAGTTTTCTGATCCGACTGAGTGGGATCCTGTAAAATCCGTAACCTAACCAGCTCGGTTCTGGAGTAGACGACCCCTGCTGCCTTTTTACAAGGTGACCGTGTGGCAGTGGCGACAGCAATGTCAAAGGTAGTATGTCGGGAACTGGCTCATTGTGCTGTTATCCCGGATCACTGTAAACAGGCCAAAGCCTGCTCCCCTCTTGCTCCCCTGGTCCTGACCTGTGGAAGGCACCCCCTCCTCCGGATCCATCCCCAGTGCCCGAGGCCTAGCCAGCCCAGCCCAGCCCAGCCAGCGCTCCCCGACAGGGGCTAACGTTTCAGGCTTTGAGTCAAGCCCCTTCTGGAGGTGATTAGCCCCAAACCCATGACAGATTCTTTCCAAGATATCCGACGCGGCGTGTTTATTTTATCCGGGCTCTTTGTGTGGATGTGCTGGACATGAGTAACCCACTTGAAATGGGTATCGGCTTACATACCCAGAGAGGGAGATAGAGAGGGAGAGAATGGAGCAGAGCCACAAGACATTTTCTTTTAAAGGCAAAAAATGTAAAAAATACATTTCACTTTTTTTTTAGATGGTTTGTATCATCAAGTGTCTGTGTGCTGCAGATGTTGAAGATGTTGTATGCCTCCAAGCGTTTCTCCTTATTTCTCCTCTTACTTTCCACCAACGCCTTCCACTCAACCTCCCTCCCACCACACACTCCTTTCAAACTCCTTCTTCCAACCAAACTGAGATCCAACCCCACCAAACATCCGTCCTCATGTCAGAGGGACACAAGGGTATATATTTTTATTTCAGCCTGGAACCCCTACCTCCTGAGCACTTAACTCGATTTCACACTTCAAGTCATCTACAAAGTCCAACTGAAACGCAATCATCTTGTTTATCATCCATCATCCAAACTAACTTAATGTCAGACTATTTACACCATTCATATGCATTCAATTTCTCCTCCGGAATCTCAGAGCTTCTATTTATGTCAGGCAGTGGAGCTCTCTCTTCATAGTATATGTTTGAGATGCACTGGCAACTCACAAAGACATGCATCCAACTAAAAACACAAGGATCCTCAAATTTCAGACATGCTCTGATTCTTCTTCCACTCTAGGAAATGCCATGAAAATAGGATTCACAAACCACTTTACACGATACTGTACAAAACAAGGTATAGGGTTAGTTGGGGTAAGTTTTATATCTGTCACAGTAAGTCTAAAGTTTCATGTTCTTTTGGGCAGGTCTAGTCTAAACCTTCATGAGCAAATAGCAAGCCAAGATGCAAGTCTGTCAGGTCTCTGAATGGTAACCATTAACACGATGCAGCATTTGAACCCTTCCATTACAAAGCTGTGTTAGTAGCGTACTTATAGAGTTGACAAAAGGTTATTAAAATGTCCAGATCTAATGTTTAAAGGACCATTTCATGTAATATTTGGGGTTTAAGTTGGTAATTGGTAGTTTAAACAAACCAAAAGTTTTGCTAATCTTATTTTGAAGAGAAAGGGAACATCTAATGGTAAATCTATTCCATATTCCATTTTCTATTCTGTCTTTACACAGTGATTGGCCAGATATGCAGAGGTGAGAAGGTAGGCAGCGTCTGAACTTTGGATACTGTCCAATCTAATCCAGAAGAGTTCCCCGTTTTTTGTGTGATTGTATGCGTCTCACCTCTTTCTATGATGGCAGCCTTTGCGCCCCTCCTCCCCTCTTCAGTTTGACAAATGTTTTTGCCTTCACGTGGTTAGAGGATATGCCACACTAGTTGGTTTCAAGCACACTGAGATCTTAAAAGTAGCATGTTGTAAACATCTCTCACAGGCTGACTTTGTGGTTCCACTTCCTTGCTGTTTTACCATACTTGTTGTTGGTTACAGTCTGATTGTCTGACCGCTTGTGTTCTTCCTGCTCTGTTCCCACATCTCAGCAATCACTTTTGTGAAGACAGAATTGTCCCTCAAGATGATTAGAACTATTTGAGATGCTCACTCACAACAACCCAAGGTCATCAACTCAATCATGGCACAGTTTAATTTCTTATTAGGGTCTGCACTGGTCCTGAGCCATTGCCTGACCTTGTGTTGTTTGAAGCCTCCTCCCCTCCAACCTCGTGATGACACAAAGTGCCAGCATCGTGTCTCTCCTCCAGCCCTGTTTGCTGCAGGCCAAAACCTTCACCCTCCTCCCTAACTCTCTGACATTAAGTCAGAGCTCTGCTTTGCAGTAGAAACGAGACCACTTAATGTGCTTAAGAGCCTCTCTTAACAGGTGTGACTCCTACAGGCCCCCTCCTGATGTCCTGGAGGAGTACTAGAGGGCGATTCTGGAGGTAGGAGGGGGTCTGGAGGGGGCTGTAGTGGAGGCTTCAGAGGGGAAAAGGGAAAGGAGTCTCTCTATGCTCCTGGAGTGCAACATTTTTTCACTGTGCTCATCTTGTATGACTTTCTACACATAATGAACATGTGTTTGCTGCACTATGCTTTCACCTCTAGGGATTTCAGATTTATTGTCTTCTCAGCAACTTTGGATACATACATTTTATCCAGTGATAGGAATGACACATACAAACTGCAAACAGACAGTACAGCACTCTTGTTTGGATCACACAGTGCTATATGAAGTACAGTCCATCAAGTACAGCAAGTTTCGTTTTGAACAGAGGGTTTTTCTCGACTGCCCGTGCCCCTTCTCTTTGTGCATTTTCAAGTGTGAGTAGCCGTTTCCTGGCCTTTGCTGCCCCGGGGGGAAGCATCTATCACTTGACATTTTTAGTGGGGCGTCTCAATTAACCCATGAAAACTGTAAAGCTTTTTTCTCCTTTTTTACAGCTCAGCAAAAGCAAGTAAATGGCTTAAATAAATGCATCATTAGTTCCAGCATTGGGCTGTCAAAATTCATTATCAGTTTACACCCATCTACGGCAGCATTACTGTCAGCACAGCATAAATGTTTACTTTGAATTACAACCTTATTATGGGATTTCAGCATAACCCGTAAATCAGTGGCCTTTCAGATTTCTTTCTTTAACAAACTATGGAACACTGCTTGGTTTCAATTTTACAACGAACCACAAGCCCCAACAATAGTTGTAATAGCAGATCCTCTCCTGTTGCAACTTTCAGCAACATTTAATGTATTATAGTAATGCCCTCGACTCTTCCAAACAAATACACCACCTTAAGCCCAAACATAAACACTGGAAGCTTTGACCACTGATCTCTTCCAGTGCTGGAAGCCCTGGCTGGCTGTAATTACAGTGAAACATGTCAAATGTTGCTACAGATTGGGTCCATGAGCTGTTTATCTGCTAAGCTTCTATTCTGGTGAGCATCTGTTAACACAACTCCTTTACTGAAGTATTGATTACGTCTGTTGTCATTTAGAAACATGCCACCCTCACCTCAACTTTCCCTGATAGGCAGCACACTCATTCTTTGTTACTGTTGTCATCGAGAATGTTACTTGTTGCTGATGAGAGGAGACAGAGAAAAAATAACAGCCTGAGACATTTATTTGATGTTTTCTCCTGAGTGCAGCTCGCGAGGCCGAGGTGGGCCTTCAGCAAGCAGAGAAGACAGAGCGAGTGAAGCGGGAACGAGCTCAGCAGTGGCTGCACACCCAGGCTGCTCACTCTGACAGGGACTCAGAGAGGTGAGGAGGTTTATCTCGGTCATAAGGTGGCGTAAGTGGTGTGTTGTGCAGCTCAAATTGGATTAAAGGGTCGCTTCACGAAATTACAGAGAAGTGTTTCTTTTTTTTTTTTGAGAAAAAAAACTGAAGAAACCTCTACAGGCTACAGAAAAGTGTCCTTGATAATTCACAACCTTGTAATCTGTCTTTGGGATTTCACAGCGATGCAGATTATCCATGCTGTAGAACTGACACATTTCAATGCAACAGTGTTTTATTTGGGAGGTGGCAGAAATCTGAGAGATGGATATCTCAAAACATGGGCAAATACAGTCAAAACTACTTGCATGGCTCGATGCCACTGGAGGTAATATGTTTTTTGTAGTGTGGGTAAACTGATCCTTTAATGAGCTGCTGTCAATTTTCCAGACATGTTTTAAGACACAAAAATATCCTGCTTGGAATAATGATTTGGGTATGATGCGATTTTCATCCGCACAGTGGTCCACATTTTGGCTTCCAAACTGGTTGTGATGTCACAAAACCATACACATCTGTCAGATCTAAGATAAACACAGACAAACTTTGCCTGTTCAAACTGCACAATCATCATTGTGCATAGTGAAGCTCAAACATCCAAGTCAAGTACTAATCAGTAAAACAGTTGGTTTTATATTTCTGGTAATCATTTTTTAGCAGTGGTGATTTTTTAAAAATATATTTTCTTTCGACTTTCTGTCAGCCTGTTATTTTTTCAATATGGTCATATCAAATGATTTGTGTAGTAGGGATTCTATCATCAAAATGCAATGAGTGAGGCAGTGAACAGGCCTATGCTAAACCCTACCTAACAAATAGACATTAAGATTATCAAACATGGCATCTGTGTTTATTTTATAATATGACAGAGGTAATTGCATAGAACTCAAGAGGGAAAACTGCTGAATCTATTCAAAATACACAGAGCACTAACAGCTTTTTTAAAATCCTCTCTTCAGTGAACATTTTTTACCGGAGATCAGCTCAGACGTTTTGAATGGAGGCAGAGTACAGCTCGTGGTGAGTACCCCACACTGTTTCCCCTGCAGTTCATTCACTTTATAGGATGACAGTGAATCTTGATTTGAATCTTTCCTGAGTGGGCAGTTGCATGTATATGAGGATATGCAGTATTTACATTCAGCAGTCAGAGTCATGTCCCGCGCTGGAGGTTCCCTCCCCTGGAGCCTGTCTCATCAGCTTCGATTTAAAGGAGGCAGGGGGTGAGGGGAGGGGGGTGGTGAGTCTGAGGTTCAGCTCCACTGTGACACTCTCAATTGGATCAACTGGCTGCAATTTCTTCATTTTACTTGCAGAAATCTCAGTGTCACTTTGGAGCAGTTTTCCTGGGCCCTAGAACGAAACTGATGCTCATGAGGTCTTTGAAGTCGGAAACTGCAGGTCTCCGTGCCGTTATAGAGCACTTTGAGTTATGATCACTGGCAAGAGGAGCCGCCCTCTTCCTCCTGTTTCTTAGATATGTTCAGACTGCAGAGCCGCTGGTTGTTGAATGTTTTTCAAAATGCTGGACTGCTTGCGTGAGACGTGTCATGTTGGGCCTCATTTGTGTGTGTATATGTGTTTCTGTGTGTGCGGTGCGTGCAGGCGGACCCAGGATATACAGAGCATCTACATCATGCCAGTGGATTGTGGGCCAACAGCAGTTCAGCTGCCCAGCCTTGCAAACAGAACAATTATCTTCGCAAAAACTCTTTGGGTCATACAAGTGAGTCCTATGAACTTCACAGCCATTTTTCTACATCAAATCACTGTGTTAGTGGGAGTTTTTAACTAAACCAAAAAAAACATTCACAGAATTTTCTCAAACACAGGTCTCAACTTTCCCCAAGTAAATTATTTGCTTCACTGACTGTTTTTAACATTATTTCACAATAATCCAGATAAATGGCAATAAATAAATGGAGACAAACTCATTGTATCAATTCATCTATTAGTTTGGTCTATAAAATGTTGAAAAATGTTGATCACAGTTTCCTAAAGCCCAAGATGATATCCCCAAATGTCTACAGCCCAAATATATTCAGTTTACTGTCATAGAAGACTAAAAGAAACCCCAGAAAATATTTATATTTGAAATCAGAAAATTCTTTAAAAAATCACTCAAAACGATGAATCGATTATCAGAATTTGTGACAACTAATCAATTAATCGACTCATCATTGCAGCACTGATATTCAGTATATTTTATGCAAATGTATTAATTACTATTTATTATTAAGCTGAGCTGACCTTTCATTGTTTTTTCAATGACAGAACATTTGACATTTGAAGGAAGAAAGCACAGTGACATAAAAATACAATAAAGTCAGTAATTATAAAAATGGGACAGTCTGTGTATAACTGTGTTATGATTAAACATAAAAAATCATAGATTAAGATTGTGTGCATGTTTTTGTTTGCATGTGTGTGTATGTACGTACCTGTACATTCAGCACATGTGTGTACAGATGTTTCTGTGTTTGCACACTTGGGTCTTGGGTCACATAGACCTGAGTTCACAGAGCTAGGGATAAAGGCTGCTGCTTATTCAGGCCGGACTCCACCGGTCGGCTGCTTCAGGAGGGGAGGGGAAGCCACAAGGTCGGGCTGGGGACAGAGTGCAGTGAATTTCTCCTCTGACAGGAAACGGGCAGAAAGGGAAAAAAAACAAAAAAACAGTTCTTTCAGTGAAGAATGACTGGCCCTTCTGTCAGGAGAAGTGGGGCTCAGGAGTTTGAATGACAAAGATGCTACTGACACGCTGAAAGCAGATGACCACATTAAACAAGCCCAGGAACCCAAGTGAACGAGAGCCCTGTCCCTGTTAATGAAGCCAAATTGGATTCCGATGATTATTTCAAAATGATATCCACGAGGTGCAGCAGCCGCAGGAGCGAGTGTCGTCGTGCTCAGCAGGCAGACTGTTGTTCTCCTCAGGAGTACGGCCGGGAGAAAGAAAGCCTCTTTGTCTGCACTGAAAACACCACTTATCGAAATTGTCTAGGGCAAATTGAAATATGAATGTATGTGTAAGGCTAGAGCATTTCTCAAAAAGCCAATTAGAGAATTCATAAACTTGGACAGGTCATCTGAAATCAGGAAATGCAGCTTCTTTGAAAAACATCTTTTTATAGAAAAACAAAAAACAATCTTTATTGTTCAAAAAGTTATAGATCCTTTGCCTCTGAAGTGGCGCACATACATCAAAGTGAAGGTTTAAAGTGAGAAGGTTCACTTAGTTTGCCATCACAGTAAAGACTACATAAATACTCTATAACCTTCTCTATAACCTATTGCAATGCGATACTCACCACTTGCTGGGATAGTGCCATAAAATGCGTTTCCAGGCTCACAAAATATTTTCATTACGTGTGCAGAGGAAACCACTTAAGTTGCATATCTGCTCCTTCAATTTTGTCCACTGTTCAACTCTAATAGGAGTAAAATGATGGAAAACAATTTGTTTGGTCACAGCGGTTGGGTCAGATGTGTGGTCATTTGTTTATCTCTGTTCATTTAATAGCATGACTCCACAACTTGCATTGATATTAGCAACATGTGTGTCACGTTTTGCGTTCTGTTTTTGATTTGGGACATATAATTGGACAAAAGTCTTCAAGAAATGAAATTCAGCCAACAAAGGCCGCCTAAAATGTCTAAAAATAAACACAAAAGGCCGCGGTGGTTTATCTCTAAACTGCATTACACAAACACGATGAGAGGAAAATAGAGTTACATTACAGACATGACTTAAATCAAAAACCTGGATTAGGTATGACTTATATGGATAGATATTCTATACAGTGTGCAAGCTGTGCAGACATTTGGAGCCGGGTCAGTACCTGCGATGCATCCCAGGCCCCCCACCTTCTCCAGAGCCCTCCCCGCTGTTTGGCTCCCTGTGTGGGGCGGCCGTGGAGACCGCGGTCCTGGGCTCTACACGTGGAATGCATCATGCCTGGGAGAAGCACTGCCTTTGTTCTGTGTGTTTGAAAAGCTTTGTACTGATCCCCAGGTGAAATGGAAGGGCCTCTGATACAGCACACGGCGCTCCTGGGTGACGGAGCACACAAACAGACTTAACAGTGAGATTTGATATGGTTTTGTCTCGAGTCTGCTGGGTCAGAGACCAAACTAAAGTTAAAATTGTGTCTTATGGCTATATTTGTAATGTGACTTTTTAAAATGCTCAATTCATTTAAGATCAAATGATTGAAACAAATAGAAAAAGTTCACGATTAAGTTGCCCAACATGAAATAATGCTCTTCAGCATTCAGCAGATGATGCTTCGATAAATGCAGTTTGCAAATATTAATTACCACATAGGTGTCATAGTGGATTGCATGAATAGCCCAAAATCAACTTTGCGTGATGCAGATAATGTCCTTTCCTCCATGAACATTAGATCACATTTTGACAAAAGGTATTCCAGGGTAAAATCCTCACGAGAATAACTTTTTTGTTAGATGGAAGTCATTAATATTCCTTCCTCTAGAAACTGTTTTATTATATTGATTATAGATAGGCTGAGTTAGGACCACAAGGAACAAAAATCCAGTAAAACCACGAGTGACACATGACTACAACAGCACAGGAATGAATGCCTGGCATCATATCCACTCTTTAAATAGCACAAATGTTATGGATTACCATTTGATGTCTATGATGGATTGATTTCACACTGCTCGATTTACATATGCGATATTGACACATTTTCCTTCTATGTCTCCAGGAGAAGAAGTTCCATCTCCGAAGCGAGTCACGTCAGCTCCGTCAAAAAAAGAGCGCATCTCCTTCCGAGACAACCCCATCCAGATGAGCGGCGGCTGGGGAGGGGGCAGGAAGAGGGACAAAGTGTACAAGTAAAACACAAACTCTGCTACAAACATGTCATCTTTTTTGCTGTCCTTACCTAGGACAACATAAAGACGAGACTTTTTTTTTCAGTTCACCTCTTCTGATACAAAGAATGCAGCTTTTTCAAAATGTGCATCTTGTTTTGGACAACATATTTATGCTTCCCTTCGGATGCAACATGATACTAACAACAACCTGTGTTGTGGTATTACCATGTTTTCATGCAAGAAAATACCACAAATGTAGTGAGACAAGGTTTAAACCAATACATTTCAGCTCCACAATCTTTTCCGTCCATGAAGAAGACTGTCTTTATTTTTATTTTCAGTGCTATTTCATCGCAAGCGCTGAATCTGCCTGCAGCTATTCCTTTTCAACTGAGCTGAAAACTCGAGCTCCCTCTCTAAAAAATTAATTAGGACCAATAGGACCAGGACCAGCCCAAATATCTTCAGGCACTTCCATTATGTTGATTCTGCTCAAGTGTCACTGCCTGAACGTGATCTCAGCCAGCCAGCACCAAAACACATGGAAGAAAATCACAAACCTTGCAAATAGCACGCTTCGTATGCAAATGATGGCAGGAAATCAGAACCGGGGCCATTAATACCTGTGGATTTATGTCTCGCAGGATGCTTAACTGCTGTTTTTCTCCCGATTTACTCTCTTGACAAAAAATCTCATAATTATAGTTTGTAGTCATGGGAAGAGACTTGCTTTTTCCACTTCTGCTGTGCTCTCTTAGGAGTAAAGTTTAATAAAGCCCAGAGATTTAAGTGCAATTTCCCCGATCTGTGGCTATTTTTAGCCGATGCTCACCAACAGTGGGCTTGAAATTACTGCTTTTATGAGCCGAGTGAAAACATTGGTGTTTGAATTAGAAAGATGTTTTCTTTATTTTCAGTCTTGGATTCTAATGGCCTTGTCTGTGTATGTGAATTTGGAGAGCTAAGGCGTCTGTCCGCAAACACTGCCCACCGGAGGCGGTGAACCTCTTGGAGGCTTGGAGGTTCATCGCTGGTCCGCCGGCTGGAAATGATAACTTAATGAATGTCAAAACAAATAGTCAGAGCTGCAGAGTGGCTCCCTGGCAGGAAATGCATGTCTGTCTATTTACTTTCTCTCTATCTTTCACTCACACATGTCTGGAGGGTGTGTTTTGATTGTACACGAGCTGATGGGGATTTTTGTCTTGGAGTGGCGCATGCCAGAGATCTGGTGGTCCTGCCCACTTGGGGGTTATTGAGAAACCCAAGAGTGCTGTCTTTTCAGGGGGGAGACTGGTTCTTCAGGCTCTCCATGGGTCATCAGTGGATGGTGTTTCTCAGTCATTACATAGCTGTGATAATGCACAATTCAGACAGGTGAGATAAAACATAAAGCATGTCTTATCACCAGCGTTTTGTTTGACACAAGTTCAGATCTGTCCACAGTTCTTCTCTACAAACGCTGCATCTGAAATTATATTGTTAAACCGTTGTCCACCAGTCTTCATTAGATTTGTTTACTTTTTGGTTATGGCTAAATTATATGTAACCTAAGACATCCAAAATCCATTGCCTGGTGAAATGAGTGCTCCACCACACATTTAGATAAGATGAAGAATGTCCCTCTCAGCCCAGACTGCCAGCCTGACCTCAAGTCAGCAAATGCTGTCAGACGGGGTCTGGCAGAGAGCGCTTTGTATCCCAGTCCCACCAAGTGCCTCTCCTTACAGCGTGCTTACAAGTTGTAGCTCGAGCTTTTGAATGCATGCGGTGTAGTTTTGTCCATTATTTGAGAAGCCAGTGGTTTCTATTTATTTCCGTATGTTTGAAAATGAATTAGCAGACTCATGAAAGACGCTTCACCGTAATTAATCACGGTGAAGATCAAGTCTGCGTCAGTGTCATATTATCATTCCATGGTAATGCGCTTTACATATTAGACGAAGAATGTAACTTTAAACGCAGGCCGAGGGCTTCGGGACTGTGCTGATGATTTTTATATTATATGTAAATGAATGGAAGCCAACTGCTGCCTAAAAGGATAATAACATCTTTAGAATACAACAGCCTGGCTCGTAAAGTATAAAAAAGCACCATACTGAGGCTCATTGTGACGAGGACAGAACCTCTAGTACTGAAACACAGTGTGGGACATACAATAGACAATCTACAGCATGTGTGTGTACGCAGCGTGACATGCTAACTGAAACGTAGTTGTACTGTAGAGGAAGTAAAACTGATTTGAAGGTTTACTACTCTGCTGTTACATTTATTATTTAAGTGAATAGTCATAAAGAGGTGATTAGAATTGTGGGGAAATCCATATGTCTGAGCATTGGAAATATTTCAGAATGTAAAATAACCTTCAGTTCAAATCCCACAAACACTTAGTTAAACAGAAAAATGACATAATAAGAGGTTATTTTCTTTGTTTTCTGCCTTGTGACAGCATTAGCCAGCTCCTTTAGCCATAGGAAAGAAATGGGGAAATACGTCTAAAGGAATGTGCATGCTCTCCTGGAAATGTGAACCTGATATATGAAGAAATTGGGAATAAACTCACACAAGCAGAAAGTATTCTGCACTGGACCCTGGTAAAAGTCAAAACTGTTTTATTCCTTGAGTGACAACTGCTGGCTTCTAATATCCCAGGTCATAGTCACTGTGTTCACCAAAGTGAGGGCAGGACTGATGTCACAGGGAGCGAGTCAGACGTTTAGACAAATTGAAAGATTATTAACAGATCTGTAAACTGAGATTAAGGTGGAACAGAATCACTTCAGCGTGTCAGACGTATTTCTGACATTTATGGAAGGAAGTGCATACAATTTAATTTACATTACATGAAATACAAATGTATACACATCTTTTTAATATCTATTTTTAAAATAATCCATTCTTTGAATTGTGTTTTTATAATACAGTCTGACAAACAGTAACTGTGTTATGTTTTTATTTTTTATTTTGACTGAGCTCAGATTGTGGTGAGAAAACACTTGATAAGTGGTATGATTTATTTTTATTATATCTGCAGCAAACATATTGTGTTGAGAACATTTCCTTTTGCTTCAGGGTGCATTCATTATTATCAAACAAATTGTTTATGACTCCATAATGTTATACTGTATGCACTTTGTGTTTGTGCATCTCCTGTTAAATGTTCGTTTTGCTTCATTTGTGTCTTTTAAATTAAACCAATATTAAAATGTAAAAGCAACATAAAAGCTTCTATCTGTTTTAGTTGGACCTAAATCTGTTTTTGTATTTTAAAATGCAAATAATGAATTCCATTTTAATATCAGCGGCCATTTAAAATGTGGTAATGTTTGGGCTCACCTTGCTTTCTTGATTCTGGCTTTACAGTAAACTCTACTGATATTCATTTTAAATCAGTGGTGGTTAAAATGGTCAAAGAAAAAGAAGAAAAATCTTTTTGTGATTATTTTATTGTTATTAAAATTAGTTTTTTATCCTTTTGTCACAGCATCTGGATTGAGTCTGAGCGGCCTTCCTGGTGGGTTAGTTCTGGTTTCAGTCATAGGTAACATGTCGGCTTGAACCCAGATGACTTAGTCATGTGACCGAGAGCTAAAGTTGGTCAGCTCTCAGGAATGTCTGACTCCTGAAAACAACAACAGACAAACAAACAAAATGAAAACAAACTTTTAAAGCACGAACGAGCTGCTTTCACTTTTTCACATTCAGCTTCATGAGCCAAAGGTTCTGCCGGCTCAAATGACATTCATGAGCTCCACAAAGTTTGGACTTTGGGGAAAATAAACTCTGTTCGTTTTTGTGTTTCGTGGCTAGCCAAAGTCTGAAGACATTTGAATAGATTAAATTAGACCCAAGTGTGGCTTTAGGCATCATGATGTCATGTGTCTGCCTTCTGAAGTGGCACGTTTTGGCCTCTCAGGCCCTGGTTTGGATGTGCTGGACTGCGATCAGTTGCTTTGAGACTGAAATGAATGGTAATTAGTTCAGTTCAATCATATTTTGACCATGATGAGTGCTATATAATATTCTAACAAATTGGCAGGATATGTTTTTATCCAAAGTGAAGGTGTAGGTCTTTCCAGGTGGCTCACATGACATATTGGCCGCAGCACTTAAAGAATTAGTCTGACTGATGGGCTTAAAGGTGACCAAGCTCTAACTTTACATGCCCGCTAAGCATCTATTGTGGCAGGAATTTCCAGCCCAAGACCAAATCACAGTGAACTTTTCACATTTTCTCCTCAGCGTGAGCCGGTGTGCGAGGTCATCTTAGAAGCCAAATACGACCCCCGCCTGTTACTTCAGAGCACCTCTATTTATTTAGATTTTTTCTCCTGTGGCCCTGTGAAGCTCCAGGTAGCTGCCACTGACCCCAGAGCGAACCAAAGCTCCAGGCATGGTATGCATTGCAGGTGGTGTGGGCCTGGGTGGAGACGTGGAGGTAGGAGATAAGCTTTGGTTGGTGGTAACATAATTCCTCCAATAAGAGGAAATAGAAGATTTTTTTTTTCCCACAAACTTCTCTGTTGAGTTCTGTGTGTTTGCTCCTGAGGGCTGCTGGATGTTTGCTCTTTGATTCAAACAGGAGAGCATCAGCACTTCATTTACAGGATTTATGGATGATAAACATTCATCCTGATTTCATCTTATTCCGATTTACACAAAGCACTGTTGCGTAATTTCGCATCATGATCAGGCTCTTATGTTTTTGTCGCATCTTATTTATTTATTTTTTGATCACGCATAACATGTCCTCTTGGAAAAAATTAAAATCTCATCAATAATTCTACAAATGTCTGACACAAATAAACTGCGATCGTGGAAAAACGTGCGCCAGACTGTCGAACTTCGCTGAGATTAAATTGACATTTAAATGAGTCCGAATAAATTTCAATTGTTCGGTGCAGTGGACGAAAAATATAGCTCCGTTTAAATGATCCGAATGTATGAAAATTGTAATTTTTTTTTTTTTTGTCAAGATGTCAGAACTTAAAAAAGAGAATAAGATCCAGATTTGGACTGTGTTTAAAGATTGACCCATGCGCGCATGTCTTAACAATTGTTAATTTAAGATCACAAGTTCTTAAATAATAAAACAATAAAACAAATAAAGAAGCTTTATTTATTATTACATAATTATATATTATATAGTGTTTCCCTGTGAGCAGCGTTTTTCGAAGTGACAGAAACAAAAAGAAAAGTATTTGCGTCCTAGTTTTTCTTCCTAATTAAATATTTAAATAAGTTTGCTTTTTTAATACAGTATAATTAGATATTAATTTATTATCCTAACGCCTTTATAGACTTGAAATGCAACATAACAGATTTATCAGGGCCTAATTATTAGAAATATAAAGATGTGAAACCTAACATGATGCTCATAGAACAGGCTGATAAATCAAATGAAATAAAATGAGGTCAAATACATGTTCATTCCTCATGAAGTAAACTTCAGGCATTTTGTTCTTCACTTTATTTTGCTGTCATTAAAACTTCAAGTTAAACTTCAATAAAACGAATCGAACGCCGAGCAGAGATTATCCAGAGACTCAGATTAAATCCCATTCAGTCACAGCTCGTAGCTGCAGATAAAGCATTGGCTCGTTGTGGATGTCTAAACATGTTCTAAATTAAAGTCACTTTTGATTGTTTCCTCTCTCGGACTCTTTGTGGGTCTAGAATCACTTTAAACTGCTGTTTGGTTTGGATTCAGCTCGTGGGAGGAGTTGGTGCTGTTTCATATTCAGAGAGGAGGGGGGCTCTTTACGGGTCTCATTCTCTTTGGGGCTATAAAGACGTTGTGCCTTCAAGACAGAGCAAATTAACTCCATTGGCGAATTATTGCATTACAGGGCAGTGCTCCGATCATCGGTGCGCGACGGCGATTAGTTTCCTTTTTTATGGTGACATTTGATTCAAGCAAGCGGATTTCGGTTAAGATGATGGAGTACATGGAGGATAAGTTTGCGTTGAAAAGCCAAACGATGAAGGCCAGCGATTACTACATGGATCAGGTCATGGAGAGTCTGGACAGCGCGCAGTATTTCACCAAGTCTTCCCCGAAATGTGTGCAGGCCTTCGGGCTTCAGAGCGGTGAACACCGCTCCTCTCCCTGCGGAGACCAAAACGGTGCGTAAAAACTTGTTATTGTCCAACTTTGACTTTTAGTGCGTCAGCACTACGACTTTACAGCAGCTGATATGCATCTGCGTGTGAGTTAGAGAGAGAAACCTGACAGGAATCTAACATCCAAAAGTTTCTTCTATTTGTTTGTTTTTTACGTTCAGTTATTATTATTACATGTGTTTTATTTTGTAATAATTGAATATTTTTTAAAAATTGCAAACTCATTGTTGGAGTTTTTTATAGTGTAAAACACTTGAAGGATCAAGGGTGAGCTAGGCCCATCATTTTTACATTTTTTGTTGTTGTTTATTTAAATACTAGGGGCAGTAATAATTTGATAGTCAAGTTTTATTTTGAAGTGTAAGTTGCATTTACAGTGTAATAATCTAATAATTTTGTTACTAATTTCTCAATTATAAATTTTAGCCAATTACGGTGTGCCAAAAACAGACGACGACACTTTGCACTCGGACCTCGGGAGGTCGATGGACAGTTGTTGCACTCTGCGGGCCTCTCCGGTCACAACCGGACAGGAGAAAACAGATTTAGACGACATGGGAGACAAGTGCGACAGTAACGTGTCCAGTAGCAAGAAGAGGAGACACCGGACGACTTTCACCAGCGCGCAGCTGGAGGAGCTGGAGAAAGTCTTTCAGAAAACTCACTATCCAGATGTTTATGTGAGGGAACAGCTGGCCATGAGGACGGAATTAACAGAGGCCAGAGTGCAGGTAGAGTTTATCACCAGGCTCTTATTTTGTTAACTGTCACATTTGGAGAAATGAAACCATAAAATGAAAAAAAAAAAAAAAAAGAAGTCTTTAAGGCGACAAATATGGAGCCGCTGTGCGCAAGAAGTGCGTAAAAATCCCAAATCCAGCAATGTAGCTCATAAATATGTTTAGTAATGAAAACCAAAATGTTGATTTTCCTCAAAGCAGGATACATTTTAATTTCAGGCTGCTCCAGCTTTTTAAAATGATTTTGACTTTTAGTTGGACTTGGTCTTTTTTACGCAAATTCCCCGTGCTATTTTGTGGAAATGTGACGTGAATTTAATTGATTTTGTTTTGTCTCATTTTCTTTTATTTTTTCTCTTTAACGCATAATTAGGTGTGGTTTCAGAACAGAAGAGCAAAGTGGCGGAAACGAGAGCGCTACGGGCAGATCCAACAAGCCAAAACTCACTTTGCAGCCACCTACGATTTATCAGTGTTACCGAGGACTGACAGCTACACACAGGCAAGTCGTGCTCATCGTTTTCTAACAGTCCAAGTTTTTAATGTTTCATTTCAAATCCATCTCTGATGGGAATTTTCATCCGTCGGTCTAAAGCATACTGTAACAGCCTGACATCTTCCTCCTACTACTTCTTAAAAAAAAAAAAGTCAGCGTATATAAGTCACAACAAATTCATGCCTTTATCTGTATACATCAGTGCATGTCACTGCTGCTCTATAAATCACTTATTATGAAACCCATCCTCAGATAAGAGGCCGAGCACTGATTAGAGCCTCTGTGAGGTGTCACGGCTGAATGAATGGACTTATATCAGATTTCATGTTAACTGAACATTCGTCTTGCAGTTTTGGACAAAGGTCAGGTGCAAGATGAAGTGAGGGGAGACGCACCATGTCAGCGTTCTCTATCACAAACTGAGATTATGGGCCTCCGAGTGTTGTAGAGCTTTTTAGATTTTTTTGAATTGGAAATATGCAGGCGGCAGTCTCTCACAGGGAGTGTGTGTGTGTGTGTGTGTGTGTGTGTGTGTGTGTGTGTGTGTTGACATTAACAGAAAGCAGCTTTTGTGTTGAATTCAAAGAAGTGGAATTTAAAAAAAAAGAAACAGACAGAGTCAGGCTCTGCTATGCCCCTGGCCCAAGACCAGGTCAGAAATGTGTTGGACTGTCTCGTATTTTCTTCACACATGTTTCTGATAGATACTCCTGGACACCAGCCATGCCCTTTCTTACAGCTATTCCGGATTACTGTCATCAAATGGATCGCCCTACATGTAATTGTGCTGGAGGTGGGTGGGGTTTTGTCTGCATAAATGCAGTGGACATGGATTGCGTTCTTGTGGGTTTTTAAAGAGTTTGCTTTTGTTTTGTTGGCAGTGATGCTTTCGGACAATATGGTTACTTTTTGAGGCACAGACTGAGGTGCTGCTTATCGATGGCACATGTTGACAGGAACGTACTGGCCAAGCTGATTCAAGCACATTTTAGTGCTCCCAAAGAAATGTATCTGACTGTCAGAGTTAACTGGCAAAAAGCTGAGCAATAGCAGGTCAGTTCAGTCTCTATACTTTTGCAGTTTTCTGTTTTTTCTCTAGGTATATTTATGGATGTAACTATCTTGGTGCATTGATTTTCTCTTGAAGTATGACATGGGATTTATGTTGAAGAGACGTAAGCTATAGCGACATATTTCAGTGACGTCATTTTCACTAAATACAATTAAGGAAGAAATGAATTTGCATGCTATTCACATGCTACTTACTTCCACTGGCTTGTCCTCTCAGTTTGATTGATCTCTTGGCAAATGACATTGAACGAGCTGCCTCTGAGTGAATGAAGTAATTTAAAATGTTATCAAGCTGTCAGTTCAGTCCAAATTTTAGGTTAAAGATGGACATGCTGTTGAGTTCCTGCCTTAAAAATCAGTCACATCCGCTCTATATGTCTTCTTTGGACTCTGAGAGAGACTGTGTGACGCTTTAGTGATAGATTAAAAAGACAGCCTGTGTTTTTGGAAGTGTTTGGATCTGTTTGCATTCGGACTCATAAACAGTCACTTCATCCTCCTCAAGAACATTTTTTCTCCTTTCTCATGTCATCGAGCCATGCTGATAGTTTTGGTTTTATCCGTCCAAATTTAGTGATTTCTCTCTCCACGCCAATATAATAGAGATAAATGCAATTATTAACGGGACATCTGTTATCTCATAACTTGGGCAAATAAAACAAAAACTCACTGCATGTCCAGAAAGAGTTAAGTGAGAAAACATGTTGTTTTTGTTTATTTGTTCTAATATGTGTAAAGCAGCCCTGCGTATGTGAGACATTTCCATGCTTTCTTATTTAAACATTTAAGAAAATATTAGTTAAACAGCTGCATTGCATGTACAACTCATCGTCTCAGTGTTGAGCAAACTCCAACTACAGCAATTTTTCAGATCTGTAGCTACAGCTACTGTTTTTGATGTATTTGTAGTAGAGATATAGTTCCTACATTTCTATTTTTCATTTTTGTTCCTACAATACGTCCAGATAATCTCAACTCAGAAGGTATACACAGTCTTCATTAGCCAATGGAGGGCTCAGGTGTCATGATTGAAAGTGTTTGAAAAGTTTTTTTGTTAAATATTGTTGAAATCTTGGTGCTAAATTATCTATTGAAGCTAATTTTGAAGTTTGTGCTCCAGTAGATCCTCAAGGAAATTATTCTCCCCAATATCTAAAATGTCTTCTTCCACCCAACAGATTCCAAACAACCTGTGGCCCAGCGCTGCTCCCGGTGGCTCTGTGGTCTCCTCCTGCATGCTGCCCCGAGGCTCCCCTCCCTGCGTCACGTCCTACTCGCACTCCCCTCGCTCTGCTGCCGGTGCCGCCGACCACGGCTATGTGGGCTTTCCCAATCAGCAGAACCAGTTCGGCCATGTCTCCCTCAACAACTTCTTCAGTGCAGACTCCCTCCTCACGCCGGCTGCCAATGGTCACCATGCCTTCGAGACCAAGCCCGAGTTTGAGAGGCGCTCATCCAGCATCGCTGTGCTGCGCATGAAGGCCAAGGAGCACGCGGCCAACATCTCGTGGGCCATGTGATGAGGGTTCCATGTGCATGTCTGGAAAGTCTGGAAAGTCTGGATAATGCTAATTATTTTTAGATTTTCCAGTTTTTACAAAGTGTTGGAACTGTCCAAAGAGCCTGATATCATATTCAAAACAAGCCGTTTGTCACTCACAGTACATGTTCTTGTCATTTACAGACTAGATGTCACTTATTTGTTGTTAAATGAAGCCAACTTCAGTCATACTGCCCTGCTATGTAGATCTGCATCATATGTAACTTTGACCCAAATTTAATCTCGTCAAGGACGAAGGGCCTGGGTAAAGTATGCGATGGAAAATGTGTCAGAATTCGTTGTTCTCTGCATACTCTAAAAGTTAATAAGTTCGAGCTCGTAACAGAAAACATTTACATAGCTATAATGTGTGACAGACAATCAACTGTTACTGGTCTAAAGCAGATTTAGTACTGGTACTAGCATTGAAATACTTCGACAATCAAATGGTCAAAGTCACTTCTCAAAAGGCGGAGACCTCCATGTAGCTTTACTAAAGCAATACATTCGTCACAATCATCCAGACTTTCAGGGTAATGTTCAGTGCGTCGTTTCAGAGCCCGCAGACTGTCGTCCTCTCTGGTCAGACCAGATGGTTGAAGAACCCTCGTGATCTGTGGAGGTGAGAGCTGTGATGTGAATAAGCTTTCCTTGTTGTTGTTTTTTAATGGGGGTCAGGAAGTCCTCAGTGTTTACTCCATCGAGACCGAAAGAAGTGTGAAAGGGAGGAGAAGCAAGACAAACTCCAGGCTCTAGTGGTCCCAGTGTGGGTACATGTGGATCCAGAGGGAGGGGTCCCAAACCACTGCAGCATTTCTAAGCACTGTGAATAAGTTTTTCTTTACATGCGCCTTTCGTCCTCCTCCCTCATTCCAGCTCAGGACTGAAGATGAGCAGCGTGGAGACAGACTGACTTGACGTACTGACGTGTCTGTGTGCTTTGCAGCAAAGCTCTATAACCTGTCGTCTGCCTCTGTTCTGTATGACAGGTACGCAACGCAGACAGAGGAGGCAGGTTTTTGTTTGTGTTGTAAATTTATCTGACAGAAGCATAATAAATGAATGTCACTTGATTTGAGCATGATTGTACTTTTTATAGAGTTTAAGTCTGATAAAATAATTTCTCTTATTAGGTGTGTCACAATTTTAGATCCAGTTTGGTTTTTTCATTTAAACATGAGTTCCTTGTTTTTACGAGCCCTGGCAACTTCCATTTACAGCCAGATAGTATCAAGTGTGATATAAGCACCATATGGTCAAATTTAACTGATTTGTTTCAGTACCAGTAACTTACAACTGGGAACAAACCATTAAAGAAGATTCACTTGGTGGTAGCAGGGTGCCTTACAACAACAGTTTGCAGGAAACTTCATGAAAAAAACAAAACCAACACAAATCGATGTCACTAACAAATATTAGTATGGTGTAAGTTATTTATCTGTGCAAAAACTATTTTAAAAAACATAAGTTGCTCTACTTGACATGTTCCTTCATTACCATAAATACACACTCTGTATTTTATTGTGAATTGATCCCGTATACACTACCCTGCCATTAATACTCACTAGAGACAAAATGTGTATTAATCCACAGCTGAAAATAGTTCCCACCAAATGACTGTTATGATCGACTACATTTGCTAAAAACTACAGTGCCTAAATGTTTACGGAAATTGTGCTTTAAAAAAAAAAAAAAAACTTTTTAAAGACTTGTGCCTTCAGTAAGAATCAGCAGACTCGGTCTTGTGTGTTACCCACAGTAGTTGAAAGGTGCAGTCATCAGAGATGGACTAGTGCAAAATCATACAGTTCATTGAAGTCTAGACTCCAACCTACAGTCCAAAACCTCAAAAGCTTCAGGTTACACATATAAAACAGCAGATTGTTACATTTTAGAAGCTAAAGCCTGTTTTTGCTGGATTAATGACATGCATGATCAATAAGTTATCAAAGTAGTTGATTAATCATCTGTTGATTTACTTACTGATTAATCATCAAATCATTTTGATACTGTACTGCTGCACTAAAGAAAGAATAAAGCTGTTATTCCATAATTGTCTTACTGTCAGCAGCCCCATGACAAGACCAAAATAAATAATGTACAACTCCATCTGTCATGACCTACCTACCTACTAAAGACATGAAACTTTACTCAGGAGGAAATAGTGCTCTAGTGTGAATTTATGGCAAGGTTGTGTGTGTGGGGGGTCGATTCAAAATAAACTGCAGTCACCATGCTCATCGTAGTAAAGGAATCATGTCAATGGTGTTGCTCACTGATGTGTTTTTAATAGTTTTTTGGATGAAAGTAGAGCTCTGTGGACCGGTGGAATTTGCATACACAGACAATATTTATTAGAAGGATAATTCTTTTTGGTGCTTGATCTTTCCACGAGTTTGGTTAACTGTGAGAAATAACCAATTCTTTTTTGTTCCCAAAATCTGAATCCATTAAAGTCCATCTAAAATGACCTCACCTTTGTAGTCTGGAAACAGTCATGTCAGCTCATTAAACACAATTAATCTCTCTCTTTGCTCATCAATAGTAGCTATTTCCATGAGGCCACGGCGCTACACATTTCTCCTCAAACATGCAGGACTTGCTCTTTAATCTCTCGTCCTGTCATGTAATTGGTAGCATGTCTTCTTCTTTTTCTCCAATGTTTCCTTACTGACATCATCCCTTTGTTTTGCTCTGAGATCACAGTCGGCGGTGGATAGCATCTCAGGGAAACCCTGTCTATAGGAACGGTAGGCTTGATTTAATTAAGACTGTAACTTGTGTCAGATGCTTCAGTCTGGAAACAAATTTGTTTCCTTGGGGTACTTCCTGGTTACTGCCATTCAAGAGTACAAACCCAAGTACGTTATCTGCGTGCATCACAACATCAAGGCTTTGATACTGACCTTGGAAACATTGTTGGATGTGGTCCCTGATGATGCAGTTAGCTTTTTCTTTAACGCAGACGAATGTTGTATTCACGGCATCATGCTTATAATATATTTTGTAAAACTGTATGTTTAATTATAAATCTGTCTGCACAGCAGGTGAGGATAAACTTAACTTTAAACAAAGTGATGTTTAAGGTTGTGTTTGTGTACCTCGTTTCCTCCAAGTTCTCATTAAGTACAGTGCACTTGATTGTACATGGCATGTGTATAGTATGCTTATCTTATATGCCCCAAAACTTTAACCCAGTGGTGGAGTCATATTACATGGCTCCATTAAGGAGAGCGACTGAAGATTAATTTCAACCAAACCAGAAATGATGATTGTTGGAACAGTAGGAAGACTAACAAAGATGGTTTTGGTCAATTTTATTTAGTTTCTGTCCACTTTGAATGAATTTACTGTGATACGATAATCTGTAAGGTAAAATTACAGTTTGTCAGTGGACTCGGGTGGTCAGCGACAGCAATATAACAGCTGTTTCTGCTTAAATAAAGCTGACCTCTTTAGGGATCCTTTCCAAGATGTGTTTTCAAGATGAGTAGTGACTCTAGGAAAGATTGTGGAAAGACTGTAAGGCTTTTGGTAGGTAGAATCAGATGCCATCTAGTTGCAGTTTATTGTATGTATGTATGTATCTATTGTTGGCACTCGTGGGGTAAAGAAATGATCTTTGACAACAGAGACCATAGTTTGCATTCAGACTCCTACCAGCAGTTAACATTTGTTTCCCTAATCTTTCCCTAACCAAGACATTTATAACCTAACCAACACTATATTGATATGTAATAGGCTATTTGTTGAATTGACAAGCAATCTTTTTTGTGGTTTGGGTGTGAGGACATGTTTGTGAGCACTCAGAGAAAAAGATGTAACAGTGAGGAAAGGCAGAGTTCATGCAACCTAGAGGTTTTCTAAATGACTATTCAATCAAGGTATTTTTATGCCATTATACTTGCCAACTGTCCACTAGTTATAGCCTTCAGTTGTATCCTGTAGGTCAGCTCACATAGCAGAGCTATGGAAAGTGACCAGATTTGACCAAGCTGAAGCTTGGTTGTGTGGCTCCGCCCACTGAGGTTTACCTCATGCAGTGACATGATTTCTTCCTCCTCCACCTCTAACAAACACGCCTGTAACTAAAACTCCAGTGCGCTCTTTTATATCTGTCATATTTTTTTCCACCATCTCCCCATCCCCTCTGCCCTCCCCTCCCCGTTAACTTCATCTCTGTGCACGGCGGTGATCATCGCATCGTGACCCCACAACCAAAGACTGATGGTCATGCAACCACACACGTGTGTGTGTGTGTGTGTGTGTGTGTGTGTGTGTGTGTGTATGTGTGTGTGTGTGTGTGTGTGTGATACGGAGAGAGGGTTTGAGAGAGAGAAAGCTCCTGCAGACCAGATCCATCAACAGCTCCAATGGGTTTGACCCTCTCAGGTTAACCATAGCCATTAATATAAGAGCTTCCCTCCCCTGCCTCCCTACTTCCCGCACTACCTCACATGGGGGAGGACAGGCCTGGGTGTGTGTATGTGAAAACACACACACACACACACACACACACACACACACACACACACACAGGGCTGTTGACATGAAGAAATAGAGCTAGATCAAACGTTCTGGCGGCAGGGGGTTGAAAAATGGTGCTGGCGGTCACGTATGTTCCACAGCAGAGATCTACATTTGCTGTCTGCCCACTGTTGTTATTCTAATCACTCAACACTGATGTTCTGCTTCTTCTTCTCCTCCAGAATGGATAGACCAGCTCACCATTAGTCTATCTTCTTTTTTTCTATGAGGACAGTCATTTCTCTTCAGCCCTCAGTGTAATATTCTTAGACCCACTTGTGTTTCTTCAGAGGTTATTTAATATGAGACTTTCTTGTTGGGCTGTGGCAAAGGCAAACTTCATGAATTAAGCTTGAACATATGCTGGTCCTACAAGTACTGTACAAAAACTGTATATGCACCCGGTGAAGGATTTTATGTAAAGTGTTTTGTTAATTTACTGTACATCAATAAAACACACTCAAATAGAAAACAGTTCAGACTGAAGTGTCAGAAACGAGAACTCGATCTCGTCTTCTGTAGGACTTGACCTGATTTGAGGCCTGGAAGCAGAAATATGATCAGTTCTGACACGCTGAAATCCTAAAAACAATGAAATATAAATAAGTCAGCGGCAGCCAGACCTTGTGTATTCAATTATTAGGCGTATGACTCACAGATTGGCCGAATTAAAAAAAAGAGAAAGAATGAATATAATAAAACAAAGAACTTCATGTTTTTCTTTTATTCGGCATGTTTTGAGGAACATTAATCCTCACCTCACTTCATCTCACTGTCAAATACATTACCATTATATGCAAGTCTCTGCTTTTAGTTACTGAAGATAGCATGATAGATGCTGTTTTTTCTTCTTGCAACATTTGCAGTATTGAAGGCTATTATTCATGCCATCTGTACACCGAGAAACAAGCTGCTCAAAACTTTTGTTTTTGAACAAAGTTCCATTAAACTGCATTTGCATTCTTGCAAATGGGCAACTTCCATTCTCCGTACTGCTGTGTGTTCAAAAAGACTTGGACCTACCCCCTCCTCCTTATCAAATATAAATATATTAAATATCTTTCTGTGATGGCCATCATACTGCACTCTTCATTAATGATAATAAAACACAGTTTTCCTGTTGTGTTGTACATTAATGTGTGACAAAGCACATCAGGGGTAGGAGCAAACTCTTCCTGTCTTATTCCTAGTTCTGGAAGCCAGCAGTAAACATTTGCTAATCCTAAATTTAAATCCCAAAATTGACATAGTTTGCCCTTCAGAGCCCTCTAGTGGTTTGCTGTGGTGCAGGTACAGAGTAAGACTTGATGCATACTTCTCAAATTAGATGAGTCAATGTGCAAATGTAAAAAAAAAAAAAAAAAGAACAGAACATCTTTTCAGATGTTTATTTTGCCACTGATGATAATGTCATGCTGATACAATGCCGCCATAGTGATGACGACCTTTCGCCTGATAAAGTCTACAGTGAGTACAGTCCACATACACACACACACACAGCCCATACAGATATATCTTAATTTTTAATCTTCATTTAATTTTCATGTTTTTAAAAATCACTTTGTTTTACATTTCCTTTCCCTCCCTGCACGCTGTGGTGCACCCTCTGTCTCACAGTAATAAGATCTCTTATTTACAGTATCAGATATTTTGTCATTTTTATATTTCTCATTGTTTTGGGTTTGGACTGTGAGAAAACCTGGGTGGGAATTATTTTTCTGAAATGCTCTCACTTAGCATCTTCTCTACATTTACAATATAATAATAATAATACATTTGATTTAAAAGCGCTTAAAAAACACTTTACATAAAAAGAACATCAAATCAGCAAAACAATTTGAAATAGTACACTAAAAACACATTAGATTATTATTACACATTAGATTGAGCTAAACATTAAAAGCTATTTTAAAAAGGTGTGTTTTTGTTAGAGATTTGAAGGTGGGCAAGTCAGTACAGTCACGGATGTGTTTGGGGAGAGAGTTCCGGAGGGAGGGGGCAGCTGCAGAGAAGGCTCTGTCACCCCAGGTTCAGTGCTTGTATATGTCCCTCAGTTATTCATGGTGGAATTTGGTTATATTAGCACCCTTAGAGCTGAATCTGTCATTGTGGCACAGTACTCAAGGGACACCTGAAACTTATTCTTTTTTATTACATCTATTCCTCTTCTTTTCAACATTTTGACAGTTGTTTCTATAGATTATGATCACAAAACTACAACGTGAGTGTTAGCCCAACATTAAAACCCTCACTGTGGCCTTTGCATTGTTTACAAGGTAAATGCAAACCCTAACCCTAACCCAAAATTTTAAAACCACCATCAGTTAGCAGCAGCTCAGCCTTCGACCATCTGCTACAACCATCTACCACTTTTTCAATTTTCCGTTCTCTACCATGTGTCCTGTTGTTGTAACATTGTTGTCAAAGAGTCTCTCGAAATCTACAAGTGCCTAATATCTCTGAGGAATCAGCGTGTGCAGCCAAAAATGCCTTTCAGGAGGTCCCTTATTCTCAATGCAGGGAAGAAGTGGTCCACAACAGGCCCGAGGTGGCTTACAAGAGGCTATTAGAGGCCTGCGGCAGGATGCCTTGCAAATCTAATTAGGAAGAGCTGGGACTGAATTTGGACTCTCTGCTGCTGCCTGTCAGTCAGAGCAGGAGAGAGCAGGTGTCCAGTTACTGGAGATGTCAGAGTGGAATATGTGTGTGTGTGTGTTGGGTTTGTGTGTGTCTTCTGTCTGGAGTGTTTTAATGTGCATGGTGTGCATATACAACACAATGTTACTGTGTGTATGTATACCCAAACACGTACAGGCCATGTGCTAGCAGTGTTACTGTGGGAACGCTGCAGGCCTGGTCCCTTGGTAAATGTAGTCCAATCTACCGTAACCAATGAAGAATCTAACTGACTATTACCTAATCACTGAAGTCATCTCCCTGCTGTACATAAGGTTTGACTTGACATCACTTGGAGGCTGCCACTCGTAAGCAGTGCCATTTAGACAGAGGCCAACTGCTGCTATAGTATCATTAAACTATTTACTATGTGACAGATTCAGTTTTTGAGACTTTGACTTCGTTTTTGTTTCTAAGTGCTTGCAGAAGTACTTCCCACATATCGGTCAAACAGTGTGGTTGGGTTTCTTCCTGTTCTAAGGAAGTTTTGCGCTCTGATGGCTGTCACTGCACGCGCTGTACCAGTTTTTTCTTTGGTTTAAACCAGTGTTCCTCAAACTTTCACACTGAGAACCACCTCAGAAAATGTATTCAAAAAATTCCACCATTATACAGCAGTGCAGGCCAACCCAGTCCACACAGGAGGCAGGTTTATTTCTGATGGAGAATTTATTTATTATTAACTGTTGTTCAATCCTGAACAGAACAGTTTCAAGTTGGAAAAGGTTACTCCATCCACACTTCTCTTCCTAAAATTTTATTTTACTATCTTGCTGTCACATTTCAGCTCCTCAGTATTCATGGTAATCATGGATGTATGCACACGCTGTGCACATGAATATCACTACATAGTCTTATATTGAAACAGAATATTACAGGAAATGCAAAACTTATTATAAAATACATTTCAGCAATCTCAAATCTCATTGTGTAATATTTTGATATACCACCAGTGGTACACGTACCAAATAAACCCCCAAAACAGTTTTTATGATCAAAGATATAATAGTCAAGTCTTTTTATTGGATATATTTGTGGTTGCAGGGGTTTTATGTACATGGAAACATGAACCCCCTGAATGTTGAAACATCTATTATGAGAAATGAATAATTAAGTAACATGGCCGATTACAATGGCTCAACTCCGTTCCTTTAAAAGCAATGATCTTCCTGTTAAGAACTGACAGTTTGGTAAGAGTGGAGAAGTTTTTCTTGAAAGGGAACTCATCTGGGATGTGCAGAGTTAGGAAACCCACACCAAAGGCAGATGGCTTAATTCATGTATGTGAACACTACGAAACTCTGGAGGTCACCATGTTTTCTTTGAGTAATTATGAGAATTCTTTTGTCGTTTTTGTGTGTAAGTGCACAGTGCACCGTTGACCTGGTCTGAACAAGCTGAAGACAGAGAGCACAAAACACAAAAATCATGTGTTGGATTGCCAGTAACTATTTCTCTACTGCTCCTCTTCTCCCACAAGGGCTCAAAACACATTCCTGTCACTTTGAGGTATACATCTGTTGATACTTTCCTTTGCTTCTTTCTCCTGTCATAGTTGAAGTGGATTTGTAATCAAACTGATTGTCTCCTGATGGAGACAGAGGTCCTACTAAAGTGAAATAAACTGACTAGATTCTTAAAATGGGATTTCATTGTCAGCCCTCTTTCAAGGAGCAATCTATCAGAGTAAAATACTCTCTCTCTCTCTCTCTCTCTCTCTCTCTCTCTGTCTTTATAGAAGTATGTCCTCATATGCCATTTACTCTGTGCTGAGCAGACAGTTGGGATATTTAGAGAGGCTATACAGGTTGATCTGAAATTTGAGACCCTATTTAGCTGTCCCGGACCAAGAAGCCAAGAAAGTATGTCAAACGTAGAGCTAAATCTGCATTCAATTGTTAACTGGAGCTGGTTAAAAGAAATGACATGCCAGATTGTTGTTTGGGAGGCAAAAGCAAAAAAAAAAAAAAAAAACAGGTCAGACCTGTACACACACAAATTAAATCTTTTGTGGAGAGAGTGAGCTACTTTTTCACCTCAACTCAAAATCGATTAAGAAAATCACAATTATTTGATTAATCTGACTGTGATTAATACCAAGATACCAAAAAGTCTAAGGTCCAGCTGAAATCACATTTAGTCACCCATTTTGCAGTCAAAAATAATAACATTTTAATAGTTTTTTATTATTTAAAAGAAAGGAGTAATACTCCCTTTGGTCTAAGCTGTCTGGAAGGGCATGTTTTTGATTGACTGCAGCTGGCAGGCTGAGCACCAGCAGGTGAATGAGAGACAAACACATTTTTGTTGTTAGTGTAATGGAAATGTCATGACCACACCAGAAAACCACCATCTAAAGGAACTGAAGTGATATCTTCTGCTTAGTTCACATTAATGTGCTGCAGCTGACGGACTAATGAGCTAACAAGTTTAGCAAATATAGCTGTGGACTTCTCCCCAGTGAGTGTTTGTCTGGTTGCTTGTTCAGAAATGTGCAGGACAAGACGTGCGCTCAGTTTGTAAGTTAGATAAGAAGGAAAGCTAGTTGTTGTTCAGTCTTTGGTTCTTGTGGTGTGGAGCTGGGTTCCGTCTGTTAGTCAGCGTAACTGCCTGCCAATGATAAAACAGTGATGTAATTGCTTTCTGCTAATATTGTTTAAAATGATACAATTTGATGAAATGATACATTTGGCCGAATTATTATCATTGCTGTAAATGACTGCAGGACAATATGTCCAAATTTCAAATTACATTTTTGTCTGTTTTTGTTTCACGGTTCATAGTAACAGAAAACATGTTTACCAAGTGAAACAATTTATGCTGTAATATTTAAAATGAATAGACAAGCACGGAAACATGAACACACACGCTTACACTCCCACAGTGAGTCATCTATCAGTAGAAAAGCATCATGTTAGCTCTGACAGATGCTTCACTCATGAATAGTCAGATGAGGCAGAACCAGCCAACAATTAGATCAAACAAACACAGCCATCAGACAACATTGGTGTGACTGATGTGATGGTTAGTTTGACCTCATCAAGCCATAAAATATAGTGAATGGGAATCATTTTCTGTGACATTACAGTTATATTATTTAAGTTTAAAGCTTTAACATCACTGCAGCAAAAGAGGAGAATGATGAAATGTTTTAGTGTTTGAAAAGGATTGGCAAGTTAACCCTAAATTTCAATTTCACATTCTCCTGATAAGTGTAGTATGTGCAGGGAACTGCACAGCAAGACGTCCTGTGTACCCTCAAAAGCAGGCCTATTACCTAAAGTACAGTACTCACTTTTCTGCTTCCACATCGATCCTCTCCTCTTGTTTTTCCATACAGTTCTGCCCTGAAGCTCAGTGGAAGAGTATAAATCACTGTGGAGTGTTTAGGTCGAGTTGACACCCAGAGATAAGAAGTAAGAAGGGACCTTTATTTGAGCATTTATTGTATTGATTTATTGACTTGAAGCAGCAAATTCTGCTAATCAAGAGGTGCAACTGAATGTCTACCATGATCTGAAAGTGCAATATTAATGTCTTTTGTCAAAGTACAGAATTATCCAAATATGTCTTCTTGATAGGTGATAGAAGGTTTTTATTTAAAGTTTGAACCATTTAGATTTTGCATTTTGCATTTTTGGCTCTGATGTGTGGTGAAGTAGCGTCAACTCTACAACCTTAGTCCCATGAATAATTAAAATGATCAAACTGGACAAACTGGATCTGTAGCTGTCAAGAACATATCCATAATTGCAGGATGTGCCACCTGCCAAAACACTGTTGCAATATTATTTGTAAATTGTACAAACTGACATGTTCTTTCCTCTGACATTGATCTAAACTGAGTTTTACAGCTTTACATACATTTTTAGACCATGAAATCATTTCCTGCTAAAAAGAAAATTTGATTTCCTGTTTATGACCCATAACTGAATACATGTAATACGTCAAAGAAAACCTTTAAGAAAATGGACAGAAATGCACTGGTCCCAGCATCAGCCATGTTTAATAGGTAGACTGGTAACTGCATGTAGACATTTCTGTGTTTTACAGTTAGGCTTGGATTCCTCATTTCCTCTGACCTCTCAGTGAGGATTGTTGTTATTACTGCAGCTTGACTCACTTTTTCAGGAGACAGGCACTGAAAATACTCCCTGGTAGCTCATGTTTCTGTCCTTCTTTAGCACTATTTAAAGGTTTAAAGGAGTGACACTGTTCAGAGGTGATAAAGGACCCAGTGTGGATGTGTCTGGTGTCCTCAGCCTGCAGTCAGGCTCAAGAGTCCCAGCAGGGAGGAGCTGTGCAGGGGAGAAGATTAGCAGTGTGAGATCTTTCTGATCCTGTAATGAGTCTGCCTGGGAACAGATGAGTGGTGTTGGGACAGTCCCTCCCTTAGCTCCAACCTGTACAATCATTTCAAGGTTTATCTGGAAATGCTCGCTGATGTCTAAAAATCTTAATACAGTAAGTACGTGGTATTAAAGGCAACATAAGTTTCAAACCCCTTGTTAGTAATAACACCTTTGGACATTAAGTGAACTGCAGTCAGCATGTTGTTGTGTAATACAGTATTACTTAAAATAACCATCCATCTGTCATGCTACTATATTTAATTTCTATATTGGCTCCATGACACCACAAATCAGCCGACACCGGACCCACACTGTGCAGCCAAGCCACAGTCAGCGGGTCAAGCTTAGCTTCGGTTACAATTAACTAACTGGTCCCTACCTTGCAGCGGCATCTTGAATAATAGAAAGTAATCGTTAGTTATACTCCTTTCCTGTATATTGTTGAAAACCTATACAGTTTGTCTTAATATATAATTTAGTATCTTTATAACTAGCTCTTTCATTGGTTGCATCGTTTTGAGTGATGACACTGTGATGGGAGGTAGCATGAGCAGTACTCAATAATGACAGTGAGTGGGTGTGGGCACTATCAGTGGGAAAAATCTCAAAGGCGAACACTTGTATCTTAATAATTAATTTATATATTAATAATGATAATATAATGAGTATTACTGTTATTATTTTATAAAAGCAAGAAGTAATGAAAATGTGATTCAATTTAAGATAAAGCTAAATGATAATAACACATAGTTCATACTGAAAGAGGAGTCAGATATCTGTTTTGTGCCAACAAACCGTCACATCCACTTCAAGAAAAATAAACATCAAAGAAGAATTCCATAAAATAAGGCCGGCATATGAAAATACACATTTTCCAGCAGGAGGAATCAGACCACAGAGAGAGTTGTGCTGTAATCCTGTTGCCTTCATACAGATGAATGCCTCCTCCACATGAAAGATGACAGGGAGGGAGATGACTCCTGCTGTGCGGTGGCCAAAGCAAACTACAGCACTGTTCCCGGGAAGCCCTGCAGGCCCATATGTCTGACATGAGTGTGTTTGGTTTACACCTCCAGGTAGTTCATACACACCATAAATATACATGGGAGCACATGCACAGGCTGAGGAAAAGCTGGGTCCCTGGATGAAATGTACTGTAAGTTCTAACTCATGAGGAAAAAGTCTGTGTAAATGTATTTGCTCACTTTAGGTTAAATTCCTGGGAATATTATTAACATGTATACACCAAATTACACCAATCTGAGATGGATCTGGCTTCTAAAATACAAATATGTAGTTGAATTCAGTATAACCTTGTAAAATGATAAGACATGATTTAAGATTTTAAAATATTGTCCACTGGATGGCAGCACAGGACCACTACCACTGCTTCAGTGATAAATATGCAGACACTTTTCACACAAGGCACAGTTTATAATCCTTTGATCGCACAGCAGTTTAAATACATTATATGGCCAAAAGTATGTGGACAACCCTGTCTATGTTTAGGTACCTGTAAATGACATAGCACAAAATTATTATTTTTTGACTAACAGGCCTTTTAATTTGAACAAAAAAAGTATTTTCCCAGTTCACTGTAGAAGAATTTGAGTGGCCTGCACAGATCCCTGACCTCAACCTCACTTAATGCTTCTGAGGTTAAATGAGAGCAAGACCCTGCAGCCAGCGGAGAGTGGAGGCCATTATAGCAGCATATTAATGATTTTTGGATTGAATGTACATCAGTCACACACAGGTGTTGCAGTCCGGTGTCCAGATACAATAGTTTTGGTAATATAGTGAATAGTTTCTACAGCGGAATGAAGATCCATACATCCATCATCTGTAACTGTTTATCCTCATCAGGGTCACGGTGAGGCTGGACCCTATCCCAGCTGACTCTAGACAAGTCACCAGTTCATCACAGGGCACATCAACCATTCAGACTCACATTCACACCTACGGACAGTTTAGAGTCTTTGGACTGTGGGAGGAAGCTGGAGTACCTGGAGAGAACCCACACAAACACAGGGAGAACATGTAGACTCCACACAGAAAGGACCCAGCTGAGGTTTGAACCAGGAACCTTCTTGCTGTTAGGCGACAGTGCGCCAGTATGACACGCCATCTGCAGGTGACTTTTTTTTTATCACACTTCAAACCAAATATGTTTTTCATTCACAGCGTCATAAACATTCACACAATCGTACCCCTTCACTCTATGTCATAGAACTTAAATGACTGTGTGAGGCACAACAAAGGTGATAATTAACAATTAACACATGCTAATACTAAAACAACAGGGATTTTATAGAGAAATCAGTTGAGGTTATACATCATGGCTGCTCCTGAAGGCTGTCTACAAGATTTTGGCTGCAGGGAAACACTCGCAGTCAATGTTTCCATTCATGCAAAAGCTGCAGGATGGGGTTAAGATCAAGACTGTGCAGGTTCTTCAACACCTTCTGGGAAAACCACTTCTTCACGGAACTGGGTTTGTATGCAGGGACATTGTTGTGTTGAAACAGGAATGTGCTTTCCCAAAACTGTTGTCATGAATAAGGTCTTCTGTTCGAGGCCAACGATATCACAATGTCTGTATGCAGTTCTGTATTGTATTGTTGAGGGCTTTGCTAGCTTTTAGCATTTAGCCTGACGTTTACTGTGCATGTTATTCTCTGCAGGGGTCAAACGTGTTATTATTAACACACTGTATGAGCATTTGAGTTTGTAGCAATCAGTCAAATCCTCAATAATTGCATGCTGTGCCTGGATACAGTCAACATGTTTGGCTGTATGATTTTAAATGTTCATCAAAGCTTTTTCTGTTATAATTAGATTAAGTTTGACTTGTTTTAAGGGCAAAAAAAATCAAGAGGTTAAGATAGCGTCCTGTAACTTTGAAGTAACATTCACTGGTCGAGTTTCAGAATGAGCGCGGCAGAGCTGCTGTCCTTTCTCCTCTGCCAGAGTGATGTGTCACTTAATGCATGGCACAAGTGGCTCTAAAGCCACTTAAGACAATGGAGGGTGCACCAGGTGGGACTGAGTACTGCACTCTTCCACCTTTTTCATCAGTGAAGATGGAAGGTGGCACTTAGTCTGTGGAACCAAAGCATGAAAAGAAAGATGAATGCACTTCATACCCATGAGATAGGAAAGAGTGGCAGTGATGGGATTGATCAGCCATGTAGTCTGTCCTTGAGTATACACAGCTGAACATGTCACCTTTCTTTTGAGATATGAGTTCCTACAGTGTACAGAAATGTCAATCATATGTTATGACCTCCCTTGACAAACCTACGGAGGATATTGGACCAACGAGGACCGACAGTTCTCTCAAAACACCAAATGAGAGGAATTATTACCTGACTGCAGTCCTCCTCATCTTAGTCTTTAGTTTATTTGGACCTTGTGGTTTTCTGGTCCACAACTCTGCTTTAGACAGAACAAAGATAGACAAAGTTGTAGAGTTGAAGAGCCACCCGTTTCTCTTAAGAGTTGGTGGATACGAAAAACAGAGCTAAAAGACATGAATATTCTGTGCAGAAACACACTCCACATACAGTCAATGTTTCTCATTCTGCTGGATGTAAAAGTTGTTTGCTAATGCATTTGCTATGACAACTTTATGAGGCGACGATATTGCAGTTTGATACAGTCATTTGTGTTGATTTGCTGCCCTCAAGTGGCCAAAAAAAGAGCAAAAGAAGACAGACATGCATTTGCATTTGGGTTAAAATCAGTTCCACTTATTTAAAGTTCTTGTACCACAAATTGTTTTGACACCTTGACGTGAAAATGCTGAATACTGACCATGCACCAGAGGGAGCTTATAAATGTTTTTTCACAGTTTAGTACAAATATACTGACGCTACGTAGGTGTCTGTTTAGATGAGATGACGCACAGTGGATTTTCTGGTGCACATTGTATCAATTCATGTTAAAACTCTGAATGTAAACACTTTTAACAAAAATCAGATGCATCGTACCTCAAGCGGATGCAGAAAAAGTACACGCATTTGTTACTTCTAGGCTGGGCTTTGATGTGAATTTTAAGGGGCTGATTTGAATTTGAACTATTCACTATTCACCAGAACTGGATTCATTCTGAGATTATTATTTCCCACCCTGCACCTGGTGGAAATTTACAAGAAGAAAATTTGTTCCACAATGGGCCGGGGGCTGCAGCAGCTTCTGTCCACTTTTTTCCTTCAGCTTCTTCACCTTTATCGTGGTACAAATTAGAGGACACGTCAAAGTGGCGCTCTTGCTCACTCCACAACTCCACTCCAATTTCTCCTCCTTTTCTACAGTCCAAGAGAACCGAAAACCTCGTAGTCCCCTCTAGGTTTGCTACTGTTCAGCCAGTTGCCTGCTACCTTATGGTGACCTATTGTTTGTTGATGCTGTTCACGTAACTGAATGTCACTATTTGCATGAGGCGAGTCTAAAAACCTATGATAATAATAAACATGTTTGACCGGAACGTCAAGACGATATTGACTTAAGACAGCTCAGACAGTTTTATGACCACCTCACAACAAATGAGCGCTCTGTAACTCCAGTAAAACTTTCAGGATTTATAGAGAAATTGGAAATTTGTCTGTGCCAGTGAAATCATTACAAAGTTGTTTGGTGTAAGGCAACAAACAAAAGGGACCCCAGGACTTTGAATTGTCTTCCTGAGATTATTAAGTCTATAGGAGGTGTGACACTTCTCTCATTCTGAGGAGAGAAAACGAGTCTTTCCAAACAACGCTCGTCCTGCCTTGTTAAAGGTGTGAAATGAAGCCACCAGTCACAGTCTGACATTTTACACACATACGGGAGCTATCTTCTCTCAGGCTGTAATGAACATGGCTTTTTTTTTTTTTTAAGAATTAGATTAATAATAATCATAAATAAACAACCCTAATGATGAGACAACAGCCTCTGCATGTTTACCACCAGTCTAGATTTGGTTGCAAATCTAGTTTATCTCTTGAACAAAACACAGCAGCAGGATGTAGCTCCTTTCAAGCAAACAAGAGATACACAGATGGCTGATAGAGGAAGTTATGTAAGGAGGATGAAAAAACTGTAAATGTCATGTTTTTTCCTCTTTGTGAAAACAGGAAAATATTTACCAACTCTAAAACAGAGATGAAAAATTAGATAAACTCACTGAGTTGTAGGTCCAATGCAGGGGGATTTTAAAAATATACTTTTCAAAAAATGTAAACATAAGAGGAATACATATGCATTTGAAAGATGAAATACAATACAAGAAGTGCTTAAAGTATTGCTTGTGTAAGACTGAGGTTCCCAATCTTCTTCTTCTAAAGCCTCTATATACCAAAACATCATCAACACATGGACATTTATAATACTGTGGTTTAAAATGTTTGCACGTAACCTTTTGGCCTATTATTATTAGGAGAAACACTTTTGAACGTCATGCATTTAAACTAATTAATACAACTTGTAGCACTGAGGCCGGCGGGGGAGTACTGTGATGTAGCTGTTAGCCACATGCTGTATTGATGGTGATACTGGTACATCATCCACCACTTTGGTCCAGACTGAAATATCAAAACAACTATTCAAAGGTCGGACATGGAAATGTGTACAGGATGAACCATGTTTATATTATCCTCTTGTGGTAATGTGAATAATGCCTATACTCTCTCTCTTGTGATATGGAAGAGCTCACAATTGTATCCTACCTGAAGTCAACATTGGTTTTCTTTGACCCCGGTCTTTCACTTGCTTTAATCAAGTATAGTTACTAGCCTTAACTTAACCAAATCTAAGGCAATGACAAACAAATCCTTTTTCCTAAATGACAAAATAGTTTGAGAGTTTTATTGCACCAGACAGCAAATCACTGTCCTGGTCCAGGCCCATAGGTCCAACAACAGGCTGCTGTTGGTCAAGAGCCATTTTGAAAGAATGAGTGTCTGATTCGAAGGCGCATTTGATCTCTCTGTTGAGAAGTGGGAAGTTTCTTCTTCAGTACATTAATGGAGTATCACAAAAAGTTACATTTTCTAGATTTCCATTATTCAAGCAGCAACAGTGAAGCGTCAAAAGATAAAATATAATATAATATACAGGAAACTGACAAATAGAGCTGTGTACACACGGATTATTTATAGTGTGACATATTTGACTGAATCATTTTGGCTTATATCATTTCTGTTGAAGAATTTAGTTTTCATGCTTGTAGCTGTGATGTACAGCAAAACAGGTTAGGATGAGTCATCGATGTACATTTCTTGGATGAGCGCCTCCTTCATAATGCATCTTCAGCCCAGATGAACAAAGTGGGAGGAAAACATTACTGCTCTAAAGAAGAATAAAAGGAACTTGAATCAAAATTGATGTGATGAAGACAAATACTCAATGAATACAATGAATAATAAGTTAGAGGGTAAAATATGGGAAATGTTGCACTTCTATTTTTCCTTAATGGAAATATTAACGACACACTGTATAATAGAGTTAGAGTCTCTTCTCTAGAGTTTCTTGTATTTTAAGTTGTTAAAGTGATTCACGATCCACAGCAGTGCTGAAACAAATAGCTGATTTAATCAACAGATGGAAAATGAATTGAGTTGTTCAACAAATTTGTTGATTGGGCAAAACAAGTGATGTTAGGATGTCTCTTTAAGCCCCAATTATCTACATTTTAGCAGTTCCCATTGGCCTCACCAACAAAACTACAGAGTTGAAACTCCAGGTCTCTGTTATTTTATGACAGGCCCATCTTGTGTTTTTTTTTGTCTCCTTATGTTCATAAATTGGAGACATAAAGTCTAAAGAGTTGACTGTTGAGTCTCATTCTCAGTTCGTCCCAGTATTTGATGACCCACCTGTTGTGTTGTGTGGCTTGCTCGAAGCTGCTTTGTGTGTTTTCCTTTTACCATAACCCAGACTCTTTGTTTGTGATAACCTAAAATGAGACTCAACAACAATTTACTATCAACTGTCTTGCCCCTGAACGACTAACCACACCACACACCTTTATCACCACCAGACTTTGTTAACTTGCTCTGATTCAGTTTTTCTTGGTTACCATGGTTCAGTAGGTTACATAGTTAAATTGTTTCCCTTTTGTCTGTTTTTATGATCAGGAGTCTGCACAGGGTGTTTATTTTGAAAACTGACCAGATTCTCTATGACTCCTGGCCAGCCTGACCTGCTCTGTCAAAAATAGACACAACATAGCAACTTCTAAAATGCTCTGCGGCACTTGTAATGGATTGGAAGTATTATCTAGAATGGCCTTGATCAGGTCCAGATGCCATATTGAACCCAGAACACATAGCTCAGCTAAACTGAGTGGATTTTTTTTAAGTTTTCCATTTAAATTGGAACAACTTTTGTGGATGTCTTCATCTCAATTCTTGCCTCGCATGTCTCTACAGTCTTTACAATATAGTGCAACAAAACCTCTAAGGGAGTAGGTCAGAATGTAGCCTGTTGGGTTAAAGTAGTGGCGGAATTATGGTTGTATGGCTTGCTTTTGTAAAAGATAAATTTTGGAAACCAATGACAAATGATCCATTTTGTCATTTAAATAGATGGACTTGTCTCATTGTAGATAGGGACACTTTGCACCTGTGTGGAGAACAACCCTGTAGTACATTGTCCAACACTTTATTATCTGCGAAACACTCCCAGTGGGTATTGTGGTCCAGATTGGTGTCAGGATATCACCTCATAGTCCCATATGGATGCTAACATGACTATAGCGCTTATAGACTCTTGCAATAGGAAGTAAAGAATTTCTCTTCAGGGCTGTATCTTATATCACACAACAATAGTCTATGTTCCTTATTACGTTAACCTGGGTTGCTTATTTACAACATGTACTGCTCCTTATCATGTTGTCACACAGTAGAATCAGGTTTTGTCTGACGCTGACGGGCATCTCTTCATATCAAGCAGCTCATAATACCAAACCTTGTTTCTGTTGTGTGGCATGCAAACTTATCCATAAACATACCTGCTTCTTAAATTGACGCAGGACACGCTTAATAACAGTTTGATCAAAGCAGACTGTCAGCAGGAACAGTGACAGTCGAGCAGTTTGATGATTCGTGAACACAAATGAAATTTTAAAAAAGCCTCTGGAGGCGTATAGCATAACGAGTGTCATTTTTCTTAAAACTAATAAAGGCTGCAGTCTGTCCGGTGAGAAGGAAGTTTGAGCTCTCATGGTATCGTATTCTGTTTCATACTGGAGCAGAAAGATAGATCAGTTTCCCGGTTGGAGCTGTGCCTGGCAGCTATAATAAATTAGTTTGTCTTTGTGCCATGTGACAGTACATAAATGAATGCTAACTTATTTTACTGGTATTATATCGTTGAATAAGACTTTCTCAAGGAGAAATAACACAACTAGTTATTTCTTTGGTTGTTGTTGTTGTTCACCTCAGGAGACTTCCTCATTACTGATCCCAATTTGTCAGAAATTCACAAATCATGTCTTCATGACTTGTGATAGCTGGCTAAGTGGCAATAGATGGGATCCTTGTTAGTTTGACTTTGTTTTTAAAAATCAGTGTTAATGTGAATCTTTAGAGATTTGTTCTCTCATTGACTTTCTTGTGATATATGCATTGTAAAAGTATATTTCCCCATGATCAGTAATCTAGCACACAATTACCTCATACAAAAAAGTGTGCCATACAATTTTGCCCAATTTTCCTATTAGAATCTGTTTTTATTGCTCTAATATAATTTTATTTATGTCCCTCTTCCTCTTTTTGTTGTGAAATGTTACTGTTTTTATGAAAACGTTGTGGCAGATTAACATTTTAAAGGCTTCTGTTACACAAAGATTATTTCTTGAAACTCGCTCAAAGCACCGATCCATGCCAGGCCTGCTGGGGCCCCAGCTGGAGCATTGGTCTCCAGAGGCTTCTGCTCTGTGTGGACCCACAGAATCAAAAAAGAGGCCATTAAGATTCAAAATGTGATTCACAGTTCTTCCAATAATGTCAAAGCCTTATTGATCATTAGCAATTCAGTGGTATAAAGGAAGAGGAACAGAAGCACATGGAAGGAGTCAGTCTGAGATCATTATGATTATGGCAAAGAAAGCCATCATCTTTCAGGGTTACTGTTCCTGCACTTATCTGTTAATCTGTCTAATATTACAACAAGAACAATACTTAAAGTACTTCAAGTCTGTTATGAATAGGCCGTAGCTACTATATGTTTGTACATTTAAATGTATTTTAGGAAATGGGGGAAGGAAAATCCTGCTGAAACTAAAAAAGAACTTTTAATAGACAATTTAAAAATGTGCCATATGTAAAATTGTGAATCATTATGTATTTAATTTGGTGTTTTAATAACCTTTTATTCCTAATGGGTGAACGGGTGTAACTTGTAACTAATTAGCCCTTCAATGACTTTCTCTGTTGCCTTTAAGAGCCTGTGGACTGATTTCTACTCAAGGATTTCTACTCCCTTTCTATTACTTTTGCATTCCGTACTACTATATTGTGATTAAGGTGTTATGGTTGGATTATATCCAAATTTTGACATTTGATCTATTACTGGGATTTCTCTGCCTGAGAAATGACAACCTATACGGTATTATACTACAAATGAAGCTTTAATCCCAGTAATTTTGTTGTAGTGGAGGAGCAAAGATGAGCCTGGAGGCAAGTTGAAGCAATTATGGGGTATTTATCAGGGGTAAAATGGTTCTGTAGCCTAGAGGCAAGCTACATTGGCTCAGTCTAGTTCTAGGATTTACAGTCTATTAAAACACAGTCAAGATGAACACAAATATCATGCTCAAGTGCTGCTTTCTAATATTACAGAACGGACAACAATAGAAGTGGAGTTTCCAGGGAAATGTTAGAAGAGAAGATCACAGAAGATAAACAGATCCTAAAGTTTTCTCATAACTTTACAGAACAATTTTCTATTCATATGAATTAGAGCCATATTACCTCTAAGTACATTGAATTGAGGGTGTTTTATTTCTTATGACTATAACTAAAGGGCAAGAATGTGTTATTTCTTATTTGAAAAGATACATAAGTCACAAAGTTTAAATGCCGATTATTCTATTCTCATTTTCATACATCATGAATGCAGAAATGTGGTAGCATTGGTGGCCAGAGTAGGAAATGATCCCATAATCCTGATGGTGTTAATGCCACGCTGTACCAAAAAGTCCTCCCAGAGAAAAAGACATCAGCAGCCATTGAACTTGAAGCCACAGGATAGATACAGGCAGCAGTCAATAGGCTATTATGTGACTCTGAGATAAGGTTAATGCCCTGGAGAGCTCAGGAGGCAGGCCCTCACCGTGCGCCTCACAAAAGGTCAAACATATTCACCGTCTCCTCTCTGAAATTTTATTCACACACCGGGTACCCCCACGGGTTTGATGGAACTTGGCATTGTGGCCATGGTTAGCTTACGTAAGCTTTTGAAATAGATTTAGCTGCCGCAACTGTAAGAAGGCCCAAAGGGAATGTGTGGGTATAAACACTTGAACGGTCTCCCACCACATTCAGTGCCTCTTTTCAGTTTGTAAGGAATGAGCTTAGTCGCCACAGGAAGGGATGAATGAGCTCTTCAAAACCTACTAAATGCTCTCACGCTACAGACAAGAAAAAAAAGCACACAGATGTACCGACTAGATATGTGCTGTATACAAGGGCAGGCTGTCCTTGATGTCACATCAAAAAAAAAGAAATATTCTCTCCATGCGGTCAACCCAAATGTTCCATTACAGAGGAAGCAAATAAAGGTGTCTGGAACTGCATATTTAAGCCTTCGTCACTTAAAGTTCAGTTAAGATAACCAAAATAAGGGTAATATTTAGCCAGGAAAGTGGTCAAAGGTAAATAGTTGTGAGACTTTTGAGGTCTGTGGAATCTGAGGTATGCAGGAACCGGTACTAGATGTATTACCAGAAACCTCAAGTGAGAAGTGAGAGATTAGATGTCCTTCTTTGGAGTTCACTGTAGCCCATTTGTCAACACTGGAGAACACAGTAATTGACTTCTAAATGGCATGTACAGAATGTGTTACTCAAATAGTGGTAATGAAAGTAGCTGAGATACAGCACAGTGGTGCGATTGTGTTGAGATATTCATTTGGACAATCTTACTGTTCTGATAGTGTTTATCTCAAAGTCAAATGAGGAACTAGCCAATAACTAAATAGGAATTAAATGAAAGTGAAGAAAAGAGAGTAAACAAAGAAGAAAGAAATCCTTGAATGGAAAAAAGTAACATACTTCTTGATATTCTGAGGTGTCTACAACAAATTGAAATTCAATCCAAAGATAATACCTATACAGAAGAATGAATTTATAACTGAAGACACAGTTGGTTACAAAACAGGGAAGACAAAAACACAATATACATCAATATGTCAGAAAGTACAAGGCTAAATCTTAAACTTTTATACAAATGCATCAAAAAGATCGGAGTCACAAGCTCATTAACATTGGAGGCTTGTCTTTGGAATATTAGAATATTATATTTTCTTTTGCACTGCACATCATGCAGGTCACAGAGTCAAAGCTGAAAAAGCCCATTAAAAGAGATCTCCCAGGCTGCTTACGGGAACAGTGTTTGATACACTCCAAGCATCTAACAATTACCGTGGCTGTGTTGCCTTTCTTGATCTGAGTGGCTTTGCAGTGATCCTTGAAAAGCTCCATTCTTGTCTGAGGCCGACCCCTCAGGTAATGAGTTGCTGCTTGTGGCCTTGCGTGCGTAGAAAGAGGAGCAGTGTTATTGAACTGAACAAAGATAAGCGCTATTCACTCTGCAGCTTGGTGTCCAATTTGTAAACTTCACCTCACATGTTTTTTTAATTAGTAGGAACAGCTGAGAGCATTGCATCACATTGCACTTGCATGTTTTTGCAGGTCTAAATGTTGTAAAAATGTTGTAATAATTGCAATTATATTCCCCAATATTATTCCTACTTTTTTAAATTAAAAAAATTCCATAGGCCTGTATGCAATACTATTTACCGTGTATGAAAAGCTAAAGTAACTACTACTATATTGAAAATGCATGTTTTAATATATTTTAAAAAGGAATATTTTTATACACACAGAGTATATGGAAATTATCTTTGTCTGTTTCATTTTGACTTATTTCATATTTATTTTTTTTACAATATATTTTTTTGTCTTTTTGAGCTTTATTTGACAGAGACAGCTGAAGAGTGACAGGAATGTGGGTAGAGACATGCAGGAAAGAGCCACAGGTTGGATTCGAACTCTGGCTGCCGCGGCAGAGGCTGAGCCTTTGTACCAACTGAGCTAAACGACACCTCTTATTATAAAATTTTAACATTAAACCCAACGTGCATATCACTTCTCAGAAAATAAGTGCAGAACAAGGCTCAGACATCAACAATGAAACTGAGGAAAGAATAATCTGCTAAATGTACTTTAAGTATCAAGTACTAATTATATGGAATAATTCCATACCATTTTATACTTACAGCATTTGTTGTGTACTTGGTTGGTGCCAGGCTAATTTTAACTAGCTACTGTTGGTTTAATCTGCAACAGTTCATCACATTTTATAAGTTGCACTTGAACACCGTTGCGAAACTGCAAAAATGATAATAATGAGTATGACAATGTGTTATAAAACACTGATGCATGCTCTCTGGTGTAGATAAGGCTATATTTTGTGGCCAGAGAGGTTGAGAGGGACCTTTAACACTGTAGAGCTGTACCTGTTGTCAGTGGTGGACGTCACTATTTGTGATGATTCATGGAGCCACTTTGTTCAGATAAAGATCACAGGGACATGATTCACAGTTGAAGTCAGTGTCATGAGTGCAGCAGAGGAGAGTCCTCAGGCATTTCAGGGTCCTTAAAAACAACATTTTTCTGTGATAGAGTCGCTTTATGAAACATTTTCTGTGAATGTTTGAGCAGTATCAGTTACCAAAGTTCTCTATCAGACGCAACACTCGGACTCTTTTGCAGTCTGACAGTCTAGTTGTTTACCATCTTAAAACTGACATATTAAAAACAGATTAAATTACTATGTGAAATGTGAAAGGGGTTGCTTAACTCACAGAATGATCACCTGACTCTTGCAGTTATTTAATGTCTTTTGGCTCAGTGTTTTATTCATGCCCACAATTTTATTGTTTCGCTTCCCTCATCAGCATCGTTTCCAGCGGCAGAAAAAGCTCTGATGAGAGCACCAAACCACAGATAGAAAAAGTTAGTGGTGATCATTATGCATAGATAATTTATCAGCTAAAGTGCCAGATAATTCCTCCAGGAGTTGGCAGAGATGAAAACAAAGCTAAAAAGAGTAGACATTAAAAATGGCCATGCAAAAACGTGTCTCAATAAATGTTAATGCTGCTTTGTGTCTACCGGCTGAGTAAGTAGGAAACCGCTTTTGTTAACATGCTCCTAAGTGGCAGTGTTGCATGTCATTTATAATGGTACAGTCCCATAGGAGGCTGCATTGATGTTATTGGTCGGAATTTTAATCAGACACCTACTGATGTGCTACAAAATATGACTTTGATATAACTTTATTAATATATTTTAATAAGACTTGCTGACATTGTTTGACATGCGTTGGTATAAAACGTGTTATCATGAAAGAAACAAAAAAAAGAGTCTTTTCAAAGTGACAACAATGAGACCATCTGGAGGTTTAAAGTTCAGTCATCATCACAAAACACCTCATGCCTGCTGAGCAACACAAGCGAATGGTTTTCACTCCATGACAGCTCTGACAGCCATGAAAGAAACTCATTTTTGCTTTGTTTTGCTGTCCATCTGTTTCATGCTGCTTTTTCTGTCCAAATTTACATTTCAGATGATTCAGTTTTTCCCTTTTTTGTGTCAAACAACCCAGTGATTTTATTTATTTATGGTCCATAATGGTCTCATCAGGGGGTCTCAATGACAGCTTATTTTTACTGAGAGCTCACTGAAGCACGGCAATTTCTTGTTGAAATCTCAGATATAATGAATGCTGGCTGGTCTGGAGGAACCTGCTTTATATGTCATTTCAGCAAGATATGATCGATGGAGTACATTTTCAGCGTATATCCTATCTCCTCATCCACATATACATTTTAACATCGTTTGAGAGGGGCAACCTTCCCACTGAAGTTGAATATCTGAATATATTTAGATCATCATCGACAGACACTGACTGAAAATAAGCTTGGTAATATTCTATACTTTTGTATTGTGAAAAAGGAATCCCACAAAAGGTAGATAAAACAAACAATGTATTGCTTGTGTCCCTCTGTGCCATAGAGCTCTATAATTGTCCAAAAACCATTAACAACTTGTCATTACTGAAGCACTGTACGACACGTTCCTTCATTATCCTGCTATCACAACTAATAGCTACAGAATCCAGCTGCTTTAGGCAATCACTGGGCCTTCGTTTAAAGTTAAAGTTTAATTTTGTGACTTAATTTAGAAGATTTATGTGTGACAGACAGACAAAATGAGACAGCGTGTTGGTTTCGGTCTTTTCTGAAGATGGGGATTTGAGTGTGTAACTTGGACTCGAGTCACAGTTAAGCTGCACGCACTGTGACTTGAGACTCATCCTCAAAAGACAATCACAAGATGAATCTTATTTCTTATTATGATGTGTAACAATGAATCTGGTGTGTCGGCCACAGATGACTACAGCAACAACAAGGTGTTCACACACCACACCACTGCAGCTGCTGAGCCAGTTGTCATAACATTTGGCTGTAACATCTTCACAAGGCCCAGGTTAAGGAGGTTAAGGGAAGTTAACTTAATATTTTGAAAAGATGAGAGAATGTTGTTCATATGCTGGCCTTACCATGACTCTTAATAAGGACCATATCTCTTAAGGATGTCCGTGTACTACTGAAGGCCCACAACACCGCCTTCAGATCAAGAGATGCACAAGCCTACCTAAACGAGCCATCAAGCAGTCCAAGCACTGCTACAAGCTGAAGGTTGAGGAGCACTTCTCCAACTCCAACCCCGACACATGTGGCAAGGCATTCGGGTCATGAGTGACTACAAGCCAACACCTCTCCCCCCTCATCTGACACTTCCTTCATCAACAAGCTTAACAACTTCTACACTCGTTTTGAGAAGGACAATCATGAGACTGCAATAAAGATAGAGCTCACTGCCAACCACCAACCACTATCACTTTCCCCCATTGATGTCGAAGCAGCGCTGAGCAGGATCAACGCACACAAAGCTGCAGTCCCTGATGGCATCCCTGAACATGTGCTCAGAACATGTGCTTGGGAGCTGGCAGGGGTCCTGACGGACTTATTCAACCTGTCACTAGCCCGTTATTCCAACCTGCTTCAAATCCACCACCATCATGCCGGTACCAAAACACTCCACACCAAAATACTCCAATGTGCCCCAACAACTTCTGTCCAGTGGCACTCGCCCCATTATTTTCAAGTGCTTAGAGCAGCTGCTTCTGGCACACCTCAAATCCTGCCTGCCCCCCACCCTGGATCCTCACCAATTTGCCTACCGAAAGAACAGGAGTACATACACCTGTTCATAGACCTCAGTTCAGCATTCAACACTGCCATTCCCTCCAAGTTAGTAGCAAAACTCACAGATCTGGGCATCATAGCTCCCATCTGCAACTGGTTACTAGACTTTCTGACCAACAGGCTACAACATGTTCAGCCTACAGGGATTAGGTGAATCGCCTGGCTGTGTGGTGCGAGGACAACAACCTGCTGCTCAACACATCCAAAACCAGAGAGCTCATCGTGGACTTCAGGAGGAATGCTGTCACTGATCTACCCATCCACATCAATGGTGTAACAGTGGAGTGTGTGACCAGCTTCAAATTCCTGGGGATCCACAACTCACAGGACCTCTCGTGGACGACTAACTGCTCCAACCTGATCAAGAAGGATCACATGTACCATTATAGTCATTATAGTTCATTCTTGTATATCATAGCCATAGCCTGTATATAGTCTGTATATACTGTACCATAATTATTAAAATCACTGCTGAGGCACTTCTGGTTAGATGCTTTCTGCATTTCGTTGCTTTCTACTTGTGACACGCGCAATGACAATAAAGCTGAATCTAATCTAATCTAATAATATAGTGGGGTAACCTAATCATTCTATGTTCTGTAGCCACCATCTGATGGCTAATGCTAGATCCAAGTGGCAAACTCTGTTGCTGTGAAGTGTCAAAAACAGCCACTTGAGGCTTGCTACAGAACACTCCAATCTCCATAAGCCCCCATAATAAAATGTCCAACTTCACTTGATTAGCATGCTGGTGGCCAGCGGCACAGGTTTTGAGTTTTAAAATGACTCATTGGAAACATATGGGCATCATTACACATACCTCATTCATTCTTCTACTGTCAGTAGGGATGGGAATTAATGAGATTTTTAAGATTCCGATTCCATTATCCATTCTGCTTAATGATTCGATTCTTTATCGATTCTCATTTTGGAAAAAAAGGAGAATAAACAGTTTGATCAGCATCAACTTTGTTTAGTTAGAAGTATCACAACCTTACAAAACCAACAGCGAAGTCAAAAGAGTCATCTTCTAAATGTAATGCAGAAGGCATTGTTTAATGTTAACTGTTATAGCATGTTTTACAAAGAAGCACATCGCACTAACATCGTAGGCAGTGTGTTACTTACCAAACTTTGGAGCGTTTGAACCGTGTGGGTGACATTATTTACTACTGATTGCACTGCATGTGCGTAACTTCTTGTGGAAGTTACATGACGTAATTCATGCTTTCTGGAATTGTTAGATAAACTGCCAAACAATTCCATGGAATTGAAACACACGGAAATATTTACAGCTACATGCAGGTTACAGGTTTACTGTTGACCATGTAATGCTCCCGAGATGGCGACTGAGCTTCTCCAGTATTTTATTTTTTTTTCAATTTTTATTATTTTTTTTTTGCCCTTTTCAAGCTTTCTTTTTGACAGAGACAGCTGAAGAGTGACAGGAATGTGTGAAGAGAGAGATGGGGAATGACATGCAGCAAAGGGCCTGGGCCGCTTCTGAGCCATAGTACATTAGTTTTAATGGAATTCATTGACAATAAGAGAAATATACACCAATACCGGCTTATCCTTTAAATGCAAATTACTTTAATCAATAAGAAGTATCCACTTACTTTATTATCTTTGTGTATATTGTTGAAAAAGAAAGAAAACTTTTTCCCATCATGCGGGAGCTGTTGTGAGGATAAGTAAATAGGCTTTGAAAAAGTCAGATTTAGTGGAGCAGACAGGCTAAAATGTATAGTGCCACGAAAAGTTGGATATAAATGTGGCCATTGTTGCACAGCTGCTTTAGCAGTGCTTTGTAGCATTCTGTGACAGATTTATGGAGCTGCTTTATAAACCTCTTGGAAGTCATTCAGGAGCAGCTTTTGAAACCTGACGGGAAAGCGAGAGAGAGAGAGCGCTTTATATGGTTTATATCTCATTTCAGGATCCTCTGGCTGACCTCATTGTTTTCACAACATCTCAATTGCATCTTAAAGACCGGCTCCTCGAGCCAGAAGAAGTCTGTGTAACTGCAGTGGAATTTGTGCTTTGTAGTGAGTGTAAGACCTGCAGAACATCTACTCTTTAATAAAATCAAATAGAAACAGCACTTAAATTAAGTTGAGTTCGGAAACGCTTTTACACTGTGAGCTTGAGGTAATGATTGCTTTTCAAACCACCATGACTGAATTTAAATCTCCACACAGTCTCAGAACAGGACAGGCAGTGTGTGAGAAGTTTAATTTCCTTTTTTGAAGAAGAATGACTATTTTTGGATGCAGGAGATACGGTTTTGACTAGTGTTACATAAAAACACGGGTTTTCAAAGATTTCTGTACAGTTAAATCAACTCACGTTGAAACTTGCCGTAATAAATCACACTGAACATCAAGTCTGCAGTTATTTTTTGTCAATGTTAAATTATAGTTTCACAATAAAGCAGATTACAGTAAGTGCCAACTGATTCGAAAAGTCTGCAGCTGTTTACCTCATAACAATAACGTCATTTTCAAAATTGCACAACTGATGCAGGCGGCTTATAACAGATACGGTAGATTTCATGTGCTTCGAGAAATGGAAATCAGCCTCAAGTGATGGAAAAGTACATTTATATTTCTGAAGTACTGCAGCATTGTTTGCAAAGTGGTCAGCTGTAGGCCTGTTTGTGATTTGTGCTAACCAACATGATGACAGAGAGAGCTCTATGCACAAAACAAATAAAGCTTAAGCTAAGAAAAAAACATCTCTACCACTGATCACCATATACATCGTATGTACAAAAACTGCAGAGATTGAATGTAACAAGCACATTTAGAAACATAGGATAATATAAACTTAGTGAAATGCTAGGAAATCATAGAATCAAAAAGAGTCATACTAGTAATCTTGTGAGGCTGTACTGTATTTAGGCACAGTAGTGCTTTGAGCTAAATACTATCACTTTTCAACTACATTTTTCAGTTGAAAAGTGAACTACATTAAAGGGTGTGAGGTGTAAACATTTCAGAAATGTAATAGTTTAAAACATTCAACCATCAACAAAATGTGAAGAAACAACACTTTAAAGAGATATCCTTTGAAGCATGCTACCCAGCTAGCTTGGGGCCGTCCTGTCTTGTAAAACCACTTTGTACTTCACGAGGTGTCAGTCTCATACTGTAACGCAGGCCTCAAACCCAGTTGGGAAATGTGCCTGAGCAGTGAATTTGCTGTTACACAAGCTCTCTTTGCTTTTTTTAGTCAAATAAATAAACTAAATGAACTCACTAAATTTTAAGAAAGACAAAATTGTCACACCAATATTCCTTATAAAACAGAAAAATATAACTTTACACATTCTGAATTTAAAGTTTTCTCTTTCCAACAATCACCATCTCTGGTTTGGTCCTTTATTCAAACAGGCCCCTGGCTGTGTTTGGTCTTCTTCGGTCGTGTTCACTGTCAGACTCCTAAGCCTAACTAGCAGTTAGTAGCAGCTATGACCTGATATTTGATATGCCACTCCATTTTGAGTGTGAAATCAACAGATGCAGAGTAGTTCTTCTTTACACATTGCACCTTTAATGAGTGGTCAACTAAAACAACATGTAAAGACATGCTCAGCAGTTGTGCTGATTTGACATTTGGGTGGGACTTTTCTATAATGAAGACTTAACTGTCTCTGAATGGATGTGTTTAAACTCAACATGTATAACACATAGGCTCCAGTAGAGGAGATGAAACGATGAATTAACACCCTTTCAGTCTTGACACACACTGAAAATTACAGCGTAATCACATGAAGTGTTTCCTCCCCTGCCTTTACATGTACTACTCAGCAAACAATTAAATGAATTAGCAGAAACGCTTTGCATAACGCACATCTGTGAGCTTTAATTAACCTAATATCTGTCAAAACACATTGCCTGATTGCTGTTCTGATTTACACCCAGCCTTCATGAGCATGGTCCCTTCGAGCACAGATCAGGAGCTCTTTGCTAAAAAACCTCCTTTTGATTTTGAGTCGCCGTGTTAAATCAATCTAAATAATTAGGCTTTGATGAGAGACGCATCCTTCATTGAGCTCTGGCATCAAGTCAGTCTCATCTTTTATTTCAGAAAACAACAGAAAAAGTTCTCTTTATCTTGACTTTAATTATGATGAACAATAACAGTGGAAGCAGATACCATCTGTGGCCAGGAGCATGATAATTCTTATCATAGATATAGTTAAATCCACAAAGAAATGACTGTAAAATTGTCTGTAAATTGCTTTTGATGGTAATAGCTTTGCAAGAAATGTGCCTTTTTGTTGTTTACAGCTCACTCTCCTCTCTAGCCTACAGCCTGCAGAGTGGCATTAAGCATGAGTCACAGCGATTCATCAGCTAATCCCACATAATTTGGTGTAATGAGCACATTTCCTGTATTTGCTTGCTATTTTACAACACTGCTGATTGTTTTCTGTCTTAACCAACTTCATGTGCTTCCTTGTTAGGATCTTTTTTTTTTTTTTTTAATAAAACACTGAACACTGTTTGAAAGTGCTGTGATTTAGTTAGCATTGTATAAATTTAGGCAGCACATGTATCCAGAATGAGACCTTGCCTGAAGCCGGGTCGTTTCACCTGAGACAAACTGTCAGGAGCAATTACTGCTGCGTTGGAAAGGTTAAGGGGTGATAAGAAGACTGATGATACTTTTTATTTTAAAAATGACTCCTGAAATCTGATCTAAGAGAGAACCCCCCACCTCACTTTTTATCATTCCCTTTTCTTTTTTTATTTTCTCCCTTTTTCAATGCAGCAGCTATATTTTTTGGTATTCGTCTCACTTTATTTGCGAGACACAGCTAGATGCCCACAAAATAAAACGGCACATCTGTCTACATCTAAAGACTAACCATGTTTGTCAGGCAAAGCTCCATTTGGATAATTCCATATTTTCATTTGATGAGAAACAACTGAGCGTCTGCACCTCTGGAGATATTTTAGGAAAAATTAATTTGTTACTGAAACAACCTTGTGTTGAGTTGTTATACAGTGAGGAATCTGTGTTAATAAACTAAAACCCCATAACTGTATGGAATGCTATGAAATTATAATATAAATAAGATCTGATTCTGTACAACACTGTTTCTTTTAGCTGTTTTCACAAAAATGTTCATTACAGATCATTTTACAGAAAAACAAAAACACACAGAAATGGTTCCGTGTTTTTCTTGCCTCACAACCAACGGCTTGTGACATTAGTCAACACTCATTAAAAGAAATTGAATTGCAAAATGATGATGATGTTTGTTTACTTTATTTGATGATTTTGCAATCTTATGGTTTATGTCATTTGTTTTTCTTGGAGTCTACACAAACAAGAGCCTGAGGACAATGCAAACAACTAAAATGAAAGCATCACAATAAAAACCTTAAAGTGTACTTAAGTGTGGTTCAGTGTGTGCATCACCTAGTGATGAAGTTACAGATTGCAACCAAATAAATACTGTCCCACACCTCACTCTTCTTCAAAGCATATACGAACTCTGGCTGCTAAATTCACACAAAAAGCAAAAGGCCATCTATCTAGATCAGTGCTTGGTTTATTTATTCTGGACTACTGTAGAATGAAAAAATGGTGATTCAACATGGCGGCCTCCATGGAAGAGGACCCAATCTCACTGTAAACATAAAGGGAAACAAAAACATGATTCTTACAATAGATACTCCAAAATCTTACACACTGGACCTTTAAGAGAAATAGTGTCAGTAGTTAGATCTGATGCATCCTGCTAAATTGAGAATAAAAGGTCCCCCTGAAATGACAAAACCATAAAGTGGTCTTAATAATAATGATTTAACAAACCCAGATGAAAAACAAAGTTAGCTGTCTGTAATACACTATGCAGTTCATGGATGAAGTGATTTAATACTTGGACAACTTCAGGTTACCTCTGAAAGAAATGTGCAGTCATGTGTACTTGAAGCTGGCACTGACACTTAAACAAACATTTGGGTTATTGCTTACATGTGCCAGAGTCTTTTGATGAGATTGACCAGGGAGGTGTCAGTCACACACCTTTCAGCAAAACTTGACCTGACATGTTCAGAGTTTGCTGCCCAAACGGACAGTAAAGATATTTATTTGTCCCGATTGCTCTTCAGAGCTCTGAAATTGGCTGAGCTTAACACAAAACAAAAGAAAAATTGATGCAATATGTCCAGGGGGAAGAAAGTGAGTCCATTGAGCCATATTTCATGGTCAGACTTTGAGCCTTTGTTCAGAAAACAAAAGCAGGCAGTTTGGAGAACAGCTCAGGACAATGTAAGGCCATGAAAACATATACTATTACAGTACCATTTCTGCTGAGTGCTCACAGTGTTGCCCTTTGAGTCACAGTTGTGCTCAGCAACAAATCACAGGCTTTCAGTCTATGAAACCAACACCTACTGACCACAAATGAGTGTACAATACATTGATCAGACATCATACCCACAATGATGCAAACACAGGCAGTCTGATTGAAGGTTTGAGTAGTCTTACACATGTCTGTTGATCAAATCCCAATCAGTGATTTATAGGCTCTCTGGAAACCTTTCAGTGAGATTGAACATTTGGTATCTGGCAAAGGTTACCAAACCACACGTCAGTCAGAAGTGACGTAAACCTTTAGAGAGCTGAAAGCCGCTGCGAGGAAGAGCAGTTGGAAGAAATTCTCTCCTGGCTGGCATCGGTAATAAACTACTCATCCAACTCCCCGAAGGCAAATCAGAATCCTTGAATATGTCTGGACCTGTACACCAGTTGTGTGATCTCCTTGGGCCAATCCCAGCTGGTACGCAATGTATGTTAATATGTTATATCACACTGTGTTCTATGTGCTTCATAGGCAATGCCCAATTCACACATTTACACAGCTCCAACATATTTTCTGCTTCTCAGACTTTATCATTCACTGGGAATGGAGTAGAATAAAGACAAAGCCAAAACTAATTTGTCACCATAACACCGAGTTAATCCTAGCACTTAGTATCAATTTTCTCCTACAAGAACTGCATGCGCTTTCTCAGGTTGCTAATAAGGTGGAAGTAATAAGCTCCTGGATACTGTTTTAGTGTGCCAGTCGTGCGTTATGAAGACCCGAATGGCACAAACAGAGAGTCACTGCAGTCGAGAACTCCACTTGCAGAAGCAATTTTAAAACTTTTATTGCACAGTTGGCTAATTAGAAAGATGCACTGTCCTTGGAGCATGAACAAATATATAGAATAAAGATAGTTCTCAGTGCCTTTCAGTGGAGTTGCTCAGATGATAGTGCTCAGCCATAGTGTGATGATCGAATGTTCATTTTTGATGATTTAGAAAATAAAGACATTTAAGACCACCCAGACTCAAAACTACTGCTGCTACTACTACTTACTTGCATACTTACATATTGTGAAGCTTTCTGAGTCACTGCAGTTAAAAACTTCACCTAAATCAAGATTATGTAATGTTTTCTGGTTTTCCCTCTGACGTCCTTGTGATTTACAGAGTTGCCTGATGGACAGTGAAGTAAATTGCTGTGAACTATAGCTACTGTTAGCTAATGTTATGCACCAGGGGAATGTTAGTGTTTGTACTATGGGTATTTTGGACCACCAAGAAGAGGTTTTCAGGCCTGGGGGAATGCTGACAGGGAGTGGTGCATGTAATGTAAGTGGCAAAGAGGATGTTGACAGAGGAAGCTAAGGATGTAATCACACTACCATTGGCTGACATCTGACAATGATTTAACCAACGGCCAATGTTTCTGGGCTTCCAGTGGATACCTGGATAATGGTTATCTGCATCTGAATGCATTGCATAAAGACAAATCAACAGCAGACCAAAAAATCAAGCACACAATATACTGAAAACACTTTCAAATTAATATGCAGTAATGATAATTGGGAGACACGACTGAACAGTGTTGTGACTCAAGCCTAGCAAACACTATCAAACACCATTATAAAAGCTGGGGTTAAACTAATCCTTTTCTCAGCACAGTCAAGGGAAATTGGGTATAAAATCGTACTCTCCGTCTTTCTGACTACAGGCTCTCAAGCAAATCTCAGGGTGCTTTGGTCAAACATTGTTGGAGAAAGCTGCAAACCCATTAATTCCTGTTGTAGACGTGCTGTGGGAAGCTAGGATCTTGAAGAGTGTGTAAAATGAAGTCTCTGCTTTTTTTAATGTGCGATAGAGTTTCAGTAGGATTAGAAGGAGAACCGGTCGGTGGTTACTTGTTTGGTGCCGCCGCCCCTTCCCCCTCCGTGGAGCCAATTCTCGCTCTCCCAAGACGTATGGCCACTCCAAAGCCTCAGGCTGAAATATAATCTTGAGCTCTGCGCAGCAAATCACATGGCTCTCAGGGAAACAATACACCCAGGTACTGTATGTTGGGGAGGGGGTGGAGGGGCTCATCATATAAAGTGCATAGTATGAACTGTAATGGATATATGCATGGTTTTTGACAATTTCAGCATTGAAACAATATCAGCTGTGTCATATTAGCCTTGAAACTGGAGTAAGGATCATATACCCGTGGATTAAGTGTAGTACTATCAAACAGGCTAATATTCTGCAAATGCTCCTGACAGCAGCTCCTCCTGATAACAAACCTTTAAAAATGCCATTTGAGTCCAGTATGATGCAGTAGATATGTGTGTGGTTAATGAGTGTTGACAGTTCTTTAATTTACAGAGCTGTTTACTGTTTACTCATAACTGGTTTGACTTTCCGGGAATTGTTCCAAAAGTAGAGCGTAGCAACCATTAACATAAGACAAGATTAAATCATGGTTTATCGGACTATTCTGCTGTCATCCAATCCAACTAAACCTATTTGTAGGATATGTTTTATCGAAATAAACATAGATTAAAGTCAGCCTTATTGCTTCAAACGTCTAATTCAAAGTCTGTGTTCAGTTGACAGTTTTTTCATAAGCATAGACACTAATAAGTGCAGTCCATGCAAAAAAGAAAAGGCACTCCTGGTACTTTGCCAAATTGCCTTTAATGATATAATGATGATGAGTTTTTAAGACAATGCTGCTGAAGAACTCAACAGAGAAGTTCAGCCTGCTAGCAATTATGGGAGTTAGAGCCTGTCCCTTCTGTTTATCAGTGTCTGTTTTTATCTCTTCAAACCAACATTATAAATATCCATCAGCCCATGCAATGCGGTTACAAACAGCAAGCAGAAATGTGTTTCTTTGTTTTTGTTATTTTAATTAAATTGTTTGTAGCCAACACCAGTTTTTTGTGGGTTTTTTTTGTCATACTGAATATTAGAATATTTAAACAAATATCCATCCTTAGTTTGAGTACAAATCAAGGTTTTAATTTGGATTATGCAAAGCACATGGGATCATATTTAAATCAAGTTCTTTCATTTTAAGCAAACTGTACTAATCTTACTTTAAATGAATACCTATTGGTGCAACCCACTGCCAGAGTGTTAAATATATTGACTTATGCATGTGATGCTTTTAATTTGATCACTAATGCACATCCAAAACAATCACAATATCTTGGAACATGACACATCTTTAGTCATTTCTTCCTTTTCCTCCTGTTGGATCTTTTTCTTTCATCTGTGTTGGTGGCAGCACATTTATCAATAACTGTCAGAGGTTGCGAACAAGTACAAGCACTAAGCAGCATATTTTTTTTTACAAATCTCCACCCTAAGGAAGACCTTGCTCTCAGATGTGCAGAGTCTATGTTTTAACACTAACTCACACTTAGACATCACAGGAAAATAGTATGTAGGGGTTTAGCTCCAGAAAGGAGAGATAAGTAAGAACAAAGCGAGCTGTCCCATGGTGTCAAAACAAGACCTACCATTTCACCCCTATAGATGCCGTAGCCTTGAACCAGATACCAGATACTCTTCCGTCTCACCGAGATTAAGAACAGAGACTTCTTTAGACAAAATTATCACACAACCGGGTTTGGCACCGGTCAGGGCCTTCAGGCATGTTGGGGATGTGTTTCTGTGGATTTTTTCCATATTTGGCCAAGTGTCTCTGCATTCCTGAGATGTTAGAAATTTTGGAAATTCTGCAATAAATAAATAAATAATGCAGATTTCCTCCAAATGCAGCCTTTTGACATCACATCTGCATGGAGGAATATATCTTAACATTGACTAACACTACAGATTATAGTACATTACTTAAAATACAAGTTGATTTGGACTATCATGAACTTCCTCTTGCGGATTTATCTTCTTTAAGCTCACCTGTTCTCCAAAGGTTTTTAATGATTTATTTTTTATCAGTCGGACCAGTTTGGTGGAATGCAGTTTCAAAATTGGGTGTGGTAATAGACCTACTGTTTTTATCACAAATCACTGGTCCGCCCACTGTGTTAATATGATAAAACATGTAGTAGCTTGCTTCACTTTTTAATTCAGAATTTTTATTTTTGTAGCAACCAGTAATTTAAAGTGATCTATCACCCCAAAAGACATTAAAGCCACTTTGTATTGTCAGTGACAATGGGAGAAATTATGAATTAAAGATTCAGTCCTATTGTGTCTTTTATGGTTATTGCCATTTTACAATGTTGCAGTGATCATTTCCACCACAAGCAAACATACAGCTCTTTAATCTCTATCAAGAGATGCCTGCTTTTATTTAAACACACATCTGTCATCAATTGACAATAGTCAGACATAAACCGCATTGTGTTCTCTTTGTTTATGAAAACTAACACTGACAAATTATGGTTAAGCTCTGGGTAAAGCAAAATGAAGCTGTGATGGTGTTGAAAGACACTTGGGAACCAATTTGATCTAAAAAAATACCTTTTTGAAAATGTTATGTTCTTTTGTGCCTCCACCCCTTTAACTCCTGCTGATTGGTTCCTCCTGCAGCTTCAATTAACATTGCGTGTCGGTTTAACTGCAGGTGTGGCTGATTAGCCAATCAGTGATGAGAGCTCCATGACCACAGTTTCATGTTTGAATTCACTGAAAAAGGTCACCTGAAACAAAAGCCTACCCTATCTAGCCTAACTTTATGGCTTACCAACTCTGTTTTTCTTATCAAGCCCACAACCCTTAACACTAAAACTCAAAGCTCTTTGGAGTGTCTGTTTTGTTTTATTAAAATCTTACAGGTAGCTGGTGTTAATGTATAACTCAGAGAGCTTTTTACAGTTGGACAGTCCTCGGCCAAATTTATTCCACTCGCCCTAAATTGGAACCTCTTGAACCTTATTTTTATATTTCACTGCACGTGTGGTGATAAATAAAAAGTACTGAATCACTGACCTGCTACCCCCTCACTGCGTCAGTCATTACAAACAGTATGCAGTCGAATGCAAACCCACTGATACTGAATATGTGTGTAAATATGGAAATGTGTTGATGAATAACCTTGGGTTTTGAATATTTCAGATATTTCAATGACGAGCTGGAGGAAGACACTGAATCTCTACAAAAATCCTGACGACATGAAGTTATTTAAAGACACAAAAAAGGCCAGAATGAATGCTAAAGAGGTTAACCAGCTACATGTTTGTCATGTCTACTTTAAATCTAGTGCTGGCTCCAGTTAATTTAGATTTTATACAATCTGAATTTCCATGAACCATACTCACCCACTTATTGTTAAGGTGTTGGAATTGAATGTGATGTGAATTTGTAGTGTGGGAATCGATGTGCCTGGCGTGGGCACACTCTTACAATGTTCATGCGATGAATCAAGCTATATACTGATTGGCCAGACCTGTGAAGGATATGCTCAGGATGTAGATTACTAACTACTAAAGATAAGTGTGGAATGCAAATGGAAAACATAGCGTCATCAAAAGACTATATTCCTTTCATTACAAGCCATTCGGTAAAAAATGAGTTTTTGCATAAGGGAGCCTCCTAATGTATGTAAATTTATTGATAAAGGGAAGACTTGGAGTGTGATGTGTGTCGCATTTCATTGGACTGAGGTGTTTCTTTTCATAATTTCATAAATTATCAAACACATTTGAACATTTTCACAGAATGGGCTGTATAAATTAAATAAGATATTATTGATTCCACACTGGGGAAATCTTTTTACAGCAGCTCATAATATACAGAAGTCCTCTAGAAAAAAATAGAAAAAAATCTTTGCTATACTATAAATAAGCTATGTACACCTTCAAGTATAAATGCATACAGAGCACAATATACAAAGCATAACCTGAAAAATACACAGCGTACTACGGTTATCACTACCTACACTGAGGGCCGCTCAGAGGGCTGAAATTTTATAGGCCTACAGAAATCACCTCTGTCATAACAGTTCCTCTGAGGCAAATGAAATGTTGTTTAACTTTTACATTTTTGTGAACTTTGACTGTTTGACACCAGGTGTCAAAGTGGCAATCGACAGGAAGTCCAAAACAAAGCTCTTATTATAGCCTGTGTTTGACGATTAAATTTCATATTAAGAGGCATGGCTTACAACTTGTTGTTGGTACAAGCATCTTTTGACTAAAATGTTCACAGTTTGTCCATTTAGTTACCAAGCTAACAGGCTATCTGTCAGGTTGGCCAACTATTTTCAATGTAAATGATAAAGTGGCTAAAGCCATTTGATGTTGCCAAACAATCTGTGTAATTTGCATTAACGTGGCACCACTATTCAGCTGGAATGGATGGAATGGATTTCTTCTCCTGTCAATACAACATGGAGTGTACAGTTAACTAAAAAAGGTTTATATCCTTAAAAAAACACCTAAATAAACTAAACACACAGGTACATTTTTACTCCCACCACAGCCAAATTTGCATCAATGGACACTGTTAAATGTCCCGAGATGCAGCATAATAGTGTCAGCGAAATGCCTAAAATGGAAATGGAATGTGAAATTGGAAAACAAGGGCTATATTAAAACACAGAAGCCTGTCAAAGCAATGAAGGATGGTAAATGTGACGTTTTAATGCGAGGCCAGTCTGTGGGTGTGGGGTTAGCTACCAGTGAAGAACAATGGAGGGTGTTTCCTGTTGGAATCAAAGCACCTCACCTACCAGCTTCCCCTGATTACTGAAGCAGTGTGTCTGCAGTATTTGTGTGTGAGACATGGACTGAAGGACGGCAGATGCCATACTTTATATTGGATAACGCTGCAGAAGGGTGCTTCACACTATCACAGTGGTTATATGTAACCATGTGACGTGTGTGTATGTACCTAAGAAGCAGCAGGACCGTCACAGCATGCAGATACTTACACATAAGGGCTGGTAGGGGTCATGAACCTATCAGCTCGCTGCCTGCCTTTGTGCGTAGATCAACAGGTGCTCCCTACGTCTGTCCTGACATCATATCCTAAAGTGCAGCAGCATCAGACTGTACTCCAGCCAAAGAAAGCAGAGCAAAGACAATGTGAGAGTGAGAGGTGAAAAGACACATGTAGTGGATAGTCTCATTTGCAATTTAATTCCACAGGCAGAGTGCCAGGATTATTTTCGTTAGCTGAAGTGAACAGCATGTGCAGTGCCTCCTTATTCTGACTGTTTGTCAGAAAAGCAGCACAATCTCTGGTTTTCTGTATTACTGCTAAGAGATCATGTTCCTCTATTATGAACTGTCTGACAACAGCAGAAATTGGACATCCCAAGGGACCAAGATTTTGACACTAGAGATGTTCTGGTTTCATTTGTAGTTGGAGTAGTATTGACTAGTCATGTTTAAGCAGACTTGCAACCAGTCCATGTGGAGAATAAGACGTGAATTGTAATGGCCTAAATGCAATCTTGGAACCAATCAGCTATCATCATGAGGGAAATTTAAATTATTTTTTAAAGTTCTTTGGATTTCTATACAGATATTTATTTATAGAGATGAGCAGAGTCTTTCTCTCATTGTTCTCGTATCAAGTTGCTAATCTGACCGTAGAGGAAGTCTTTATCCGGATATCCATTTTTTGGATATCGCCTGGCAACCACAGAAGCCCAAAAATATTAACTGTTGCATCCCAAAGGCTAAATTGTCAGACTATCCATTTCCACCTACATTTTTTTTCTTTCCCATGCACACATTTTGTCAAAAAAGTTCAATGTATTATGATATTCTTTACTGTTAATTTTGCTAAATTTCTGTAGGTGTGTGCCTCTGGTATCGAATAATTGTCTTCTATTAGAACAAGAGCTTTAAACAAGCTTTGACACAAGCCACACAATATGCTCAAGACCGAACACGCGGGTAAAAGTGAAATCAAACTCTCTTGTTGCGTCACACAGGTTTTAGGGGACTATAAGAAGATTTTCTGGCAACAGGAAAGGGTTATGTTTTTAAACCCATTGTTAACAGGCAGCTGGCTCATATTGTTTTACTGTCAAAGGGGTTTGGCATTGTCAGTTCAGTGTTTAAATTCCTCCTTTGTGCTCTGTACACACCAGCAGAGGAAGTGTTTACATCTCCTGGACAGTTAGCTTTGTCTACCGTAAATGGTTTTTCTCACTTTTCCGGATCTGTTTATCCAACTTTTCCAGCCCTCTCTGACATTTTTCTGGTATGATGTATCTAAAATTATATCATATCAATAATTCTTCGAAAGGCTCTGACTGTTCGAAAGGGCATTGAAACACATATTAACAGACACGTTAATACAAATGAAGCTTTTGTGGAGAATGAGCTCTTGAATTATATGTATGACTGAGATAAAAAGCCATGGCTGCAGTAATTGCTGTTTACTGTTGGCAGCGACCAATTTTGTGGAGCAATCAACTTTTGTGATGATGCTTCATGAAAGTAGCCCACTTCTTTGTTTACTGTCTGCAGGGGGTGTTCATCTCCGCTGTGAAATGGCTTGTGCAAAGTGATAATTAAGATGGGAGGTTTTGACTTAAGTCCAAGGGAGTGGATGGACAGACAAGAAAGACAGTGATGTCAATGGTCCAGCAGGGGTTCATGTTTACAACATATCGTGTCTCCCTGGAGAGCACTAATGTGACAGTCAGAGCTAATGGAAACACTGAGGACATCGCTGCATTTACAGGGGGGAAAAAAGCTACATTCCTGCACAGAGTTTCCAGGAAGACAAATGGGTCTCACGCAGGTGTCATGAAAGTCTTTTCAACCCAATCGTGACATTTAGTACTTAAAAATTGTCCATTAAAGATAGCATTTTTTAATTGAATGGCCCTGCTAACTTTTTATTAATTATGGTGACACATGCCTTTTGTCTGTTTCTGCACTTAGTTTCTTTGACATCTCATCACATAGACAATGACATCAGTGAGATGACGTCTTACAGTAAGTGATTGAGAAACTATCCAAACCAATGATGCTCTGGCTCTGAGTGAAAATGCAACACTTTCTGTACACCAGAGGACTTCTAGCGAGCATAACTTTATGAATGTCAATGTTGGTCTGGCTGAAATAACAACTATAGTACTAGATAGATTGCCATGACTTCTATAGGCAATATGGTATCTAGAGTATGTGTGGTGAGGTTGGTTAGATTAAGAAAACTAGCAATTAATTAAATAATTTTAAAAAGCTGGCAATGACACCTAGGTTTTAAAGAGAGCCTTCGACTCTAAAAAAGCTACACAGGTTCTTACATAAAATCAAGGGTGAGCAGAGTTAAAAAACACAAGGCAAAATTAAAAGTCCAATACAAAATTATGATTTTCAAAAAAAAAAAAACCCGCCCAAAGTCTCGCTCAGTGGTCCAGCAGTTCCTCTTGTCCGCTTCCTCCTGCAGACCTGGATAGCGTTTTGCTATCCACCCAAGCTGGAGTAATGACACTAACGGACACTGGCTGCTGCGCTTCAAGACACTCTCTTGTGGCTGGCCCTTGCGGGCATCACATACTGTATGTATCTGGTTGATTATCCTTTTCTGATTCCCTGACTTAACAGTAAATATTCCCAAGAGCAAGTCCTGAACGGGACCCCAAAAGTGAGATATGTCATGCATAATTGCCAGTTTTTCTCTCAGTGGCACAAATTCAAACAGCTGCACACCGGTTAATATTAGTTCTCTCTACCTGGAAGCAATGGCACAAGCTGGCCTGACACCCCCGCTGTGATGGGCAAGCCTGGGATGGCTCGACCTGGTTCTTTGCCCAGACAGTGGACCTCTCCGTGGGGTGGCGAAGACTGCGGCTCTGCTGCTGCAGCCGTTCAATAATCACCTGGGTTTCTGTGCTGAAGGTGGGAACAGTCAACTTACCTGAGGAGGTAACCTTCTCCCTATAATTTCTGCACATGCATGAAAATGACATTTGTTGGTCTTGAGTTTAAATTGTAGAATACTTTTTGTTCAACGCTAACTAGCAAATATTAGCACGTTAAACTAAGATGGTTATCTGCCAAACATCAGCTGGCCTCAGTGCAGCCTCATAGGGTTGCTAGCATGGCTGTAGACTCCTGAGCTGTGTCTCAGTACCCTCTGTGTATTACGCATAGTAGTGCACTCATTTCAGCAGGGCAGTGTTGTCTCAGTTTGACTAAGACCTTTGTGCACTAACCAGAAATGACATTTGCAACTTTTACTACTTTTTCTTCTTTGCCAAATTGCATTACAGGGTATTATATACAGAGTATTAGCGCCACCAAATTTGACCACCAAAATAAAAATAAACATATCTGCAACCTACATTCTTATATTGCAGTACTCACTGCAGCCACTGCAGCTTCAGCAGCTTCCTCGGGCCAATGAGGGCGAGAAGTGTCCAGCGTTCCACCCTCAGCTTTTTATCCATTATGAGTGCACTATCTGGGTACTCACAGTACTCTGCATTTTGCCATAAGTGACAGTGTGAATGTACCTATGTGCTCAAAATAGTGAGTGGAAGTATGGAATTAAGACATATTGTTCAAATCTAAATGTGTCATTAAATTGCTACACATTTAGCAATTACATGAATAAATTGAACAGCAATCCAAAAAAAAAAAAAAAAAATGTGTAAAGTGATCTGCCAGTCACAAAATGGTTATTAAATGTCCATCTTGTTCCACTACTCCACCCTAAGCCGCTTAGCTCTCATATAGAATTTTCCAGCCTTTCATAGTTGAACTTCTTGTTCTTCTGAGGTAATTTAATTCCCTGTTGTTCTATGGTAATGTGCAGTACAGCCCATTGTGTCAAAGAAACATGTCATCGGCCCTACGCAGGAAATTCCTGACTGAAATAGGTGAATAGGGGTTTTACACTCTTCAGTTTCCTTTAACCCTATCTCTTCATGTCTCTTTATCTAAGTGTGTAGCCTCAAATATGAGAGCGAGTGCATGCCAGATAAAGAGACAGAGGGTGCTAATCTACATGGCCACACAACACAATGGACCTTTTGTTAATATATTGTATAATGTCATTTGTGCAAGCCCTACCAAGTGCTAAAAAACAGAGCTGAGTGCGTCATCAGAATAAGACTGAACGTGAGATCAGTAGTCTCAAACTTTCAACCCTACAAAACTGTAAATAAGTTAATTGTTATAATGTAACAATCTATGAAATAAACCCAACAAGCCCAAAACACCGGATTGTTCCACCTCCACATTGAGGGCAAAGGAGCATTTGGTGTGGCTCTCTTGATGCTCAACCATGTGATCACTAATCCGATTCATGGCAGACTGGAGGGGTGAGAGACGAGATGACCTGACCTGTGTAACGTCATGTATGATCAGTTTAAAGGTTAACCGTCCCTTCTGCTGGTGTCCACATACAGTCCACACAAACCAACAGAGACACCCCCCACAGCAAACATGAATCAGGCATTTGGTTTGAAGCTTTTATTTAGTGAGTTGGCTGCTTTTATATAACTGCTGTCAATCACCTGACACCCACAGGAAAATACAAACTTTTGATATGCAGCATATTGTCTCTCTCAGTTTGGTGAGTGAAACAATTGCAGTAGAAGTCCATTTTCATAAATGAATTTACAGAGAAAAAAAGGTAAGCACAACACTTCAACAGTACACTCTGTGCTCACTATATTCAATCCCAAAGAAAGCATAAATATGGAGTTACAATTTTCAAATATATTTTTTGGCAGTTTAGCTACAATGAAAAGTTGTGTGTGTGTGTGTGTGTGTGTGTGTCCATTCTGAGAAATACTGTAGATGTTGCACTGTGAATTAAATCAATCCTATCAAACATGGACTGTTTTTGTTGCTGATCATCCAAGAGTGCATTTATTTTGGCAGCATTCAACATGCAAGATTTGTATAGGTGTCTTCATATTCATTTTTTATAATAATTACTAATGTTTTGAAATTATTTTAAGGTAATTCTGTATCTGAATAGGGTGAACAAAGACTGCAAATACATTTTACTCTGGTGGGTTCAGCCTCAGTTTAGCCTAGTTTAGGCTGGGTTATGTGCTTAGAAATGAGTCTTGAGACACTTGAGAGGCTATTGTGGCCATTCAGTGAAAATGTGTGTGTGTGTGTGTGTGTGTGTGCGTGTGTGTGTGTGTGTGTGTGTGAGTGTGAGATAGAGAGGGAGAGAGAATGAGCACATAAGCGCAACATATCCGTCTTCCACAGTACATTTCAGAACTGAAACACAGGACCACTGTATCTTTGTACCTTATTTCTATGCAAAGCGTCTCTATGGTTTAACAGAAGAAAAAGGTCTCTGTATGGGCTACTCTGCACTGTCTAAGAGTGTGTGTGTTTGCATGTCTGTGTGATTGTTGAAATGGCTGATTTACAATGACCCCCCTCCAGACAACATATAGTCAGGCCCCATTGTGAGCACTGACCTTTTTCTCTGCACAAACACACCACTTCCCTCACTTCCTGTGCCGCCTGCTACCACTCAAGGAGTGTGCTGAACTTTTTTCAAATCAGTCTCTAAGTATAATAAGTTTGCAAAGTTTGATGCACTTTTTTTAGTTGTCCTTGTGCAAATGTACATTATAAAGAATACGTCTTGTTAAGGACTCTAATTTAGACACAGATTCATGGCCTTCAGACCAATATATAAGTAAACATCACAGAAAATGAGCTCCCTAAAGTCACCTTTGTGCCTCTGTACAAAAATTTACAGTTAAAAAATACTATTGCTTTTCTGGCTTTTTCTAGCTGTGCACTATTTTAGGATCATCATTCAACTTCCAGTATAGTTCTTAGATGGTTATTTTAATGCAAGTTTAGCACACAAGTTAGAGTGTTAGTAAAACGCACACACCAAGCTAACAGCATGACTTTGTTTGTCTGTTCAACAGTTTTGTCCAGACTGAAATATCACAACAAATATTTGATGGCTTGCTGTGAAATTTTGCACACCACGAAGTCAACACTTTGAATTTTAGATTAGACAAACTGCCTTTTCCTTGCACTGTCACTGCCACTGCCACGTTGATTGGCTAGAATACATCATAGGAACCGTCCACTGATTGGTTAAAAAAAAAAAGCATTCTCCCTAGAAACGTTTGTCCATTCGTCGACTGCATATGGAGTCTGCCGAACATCTATTTTTCGACTTGTCTTTTACGCGGTGGCATAGAACAACAAGGACTTGTCAGACAGACACAAACCACACATCTCCGTCTGCAGCAGAATCTACATACATCTGTCTATCATAAACCATTTTAGAGATATTCACAGATATGTAAAACTTAAGACTTTTAAGACACAATCCGTCCTCAGAGGGTTAGAAAACTCTGCACTCTGAATCAATTTTCCGTTTCCTCAACAGTTTTGTCATTTTGTTGTCTGTCTTTCTTCAGTTAGCTCGCCTCACCCGCGCGCACTTGATCACGAGCAAAGTCACGTCGGAATATACCATTGTGTGAGGGGGTGAAAATTTGCTACTACTGTAAATAGTTCGTAAATAAGGAAATTTTTGTTAGAATGCCAACCTTAGTCATTAAGTGCGGATATTTTATAATAGGAAAGTGCAATTTAAAAAAAAATACGCCATGTTAAGAGGGATTGTTTGGGATCGTTAAATAGGCCACTCCAATTGTTGGTACTGACACATCACACCCAGATATTAGGGGGAGGTGGCTGTAACCATTGTTTTATTTGTAGGAAGGCAGTACAGTTCACATTTCATTTTATTTTGTATGTTAACTGTTTTTTAAACACATATTTTACCACAGTGAGTTCTACTGTCAAATATGAAGTAGAAACTTCCACACATGGAGTAACACAGAAATGATCAGCCTACAGAATGTTAATGCTGCACCTGCCTGACAGAAGAATAGGATGGATAATGACTACATGATTATAATGGCTTGGCTCTAAAAGGCAGACACTCTTTTTTAGTCACAATTGTTCCTGAATTTGTCAGGATAACTATCATTATGCAGCGCGTTTCCTGAAATGTCATATTTGCAGATGCAGGGCTGTGAGCTGTGAAGTGATGGTGAGTCACAGTATTTTAAGTATATTGTGCGTAAGTGTGTGAGCCACCAGAGTTTCTTGCGCCCTGGTAAAACAATGAAAACTATTTGTTTGAAGTGAAAGTTAAAACTTTATTACTTTCTGACATTCACTGCATTTTCCCACAGACTGCTCTAGACAATAACAAACCATAAAAATAACTATGTGCAAACACTCTCAAGCCCAGGTTCGTAGCCGACTCATTTGGTATCTTTCACATTCCTCCCACAAGGCCATAACTGCTTTCCTGAAAGCCCCCTTTTGATAGGAAACATCACAGGAAGCCACTGCCCATGAGTGCACAGGAGCGACTGGAAAGAGACCCCAGCCCACCAGGCCAGGCCCTGCTCTGTCATACATCCAGAGGAATGCAGCTCTTTGTGTCAGAGTCAACACAACTTCGATCTCTGCTGTAAATCCAATGCAGCCTGCCCGCCTGTCAGGATAAAGAGACAGAAAAAAAGAGAAAGTATGCAAAACAAAACCGTGTCTGGACTTGACTGTTTATTTGAAACTAAAATGAATTCAAGCACATCTCATTACTGTGAAATTCATTTCGGAAAATATTGCATTTTTATTGTAAACAGGACTATATTAAACAAAAAAAAACAACTTTTATTTTAACAGCGGTCAGCTTGCAGAAACTCTGGCTACACTGGATGTAACATGAATAAAGGTTGCTGAGCTTTGTCCAGGGGGACATTTGCTCTTTTAAAAAAATCCATGGATGGGGTCAACTGCCAATGAGCTGAGTGTGCTTGCAGTTACCATGGCAATGAGCAGTGAAACACACAGAGGCTGTGGGTGGGTTGTAAAAAGGGGTGTGTGTAATTTTCTGTTTGTGTGTTTGCTTTTTCATGTAACAGACACACAAACACGAGCAGTCTGTGTACAGTATGTATGTGCAGGTTTGTTGCGACAATAACAGGACCCCACTCAGGAAATTAGCCCCAAATCACATTAATCTCACAAACAGACTGGGGGTCTTCAAAGTGCCAACTCTGGAGGGGAAGTGCGTCTAGATTAGTGTTGTCATCTAGTCCCAACATGGCACAGGAAACAAGAGAGCCTCTTGCCCACCATCAAAGGCACTGCAGATCTAACACAGCGTATGTCGGCCTTCAGTAGTCTGCCACTTGAATCCTTCTGAGCTTTCTTTTTTTTTCCCAACGTCCCCTTTCAAAATCCTGAGAGAAACGTCTGTATACGCTCCAGACAAACAATGCTCGCAGTATTAGTATAGCCAAGTTACTCTTAAGATGAATCTTATTTGCTATTTGCTGCATCTTTTTCCCAGAATACGAAGAGTGTGTGAATACTCGTGTTGTTGTAGAAACATTGAAGAAACGCAGGACAAACATTTTATAATTCGCAACAGTGCTGAAATTTAAAGAAACATGATAAATCCATGACTGTTCTGAACAATGTCTCCAATTTGTCCTCCACAAAACTTCACATGTAGGATGGACATTTTCCAAACTAGTTTCAAGAATGTCTTTATCTTGCTTTGAGAAATGTGAACTTGTTCTATAGATCCCTTTTTTTATTTAAAGCAACATTATGTAAGAATTGGTATTTTTGTGGTACAGTGCCCACAGTTTCAGAGCACCACTGTGGTAAATATAGACAGTTATACATGTGTGTTTGTTATGATTACATTCTTTATGATCAAAAACTAGCAAGTCGACAACTTTGCTAAAGCAAGGTCTACAACACAAGTCACAGCAACCAGCCGATATTACTTGAGTCCAACAGCAGTCAGTCCAGCTCGGGGTCTGTCTTTCAGACTTTTATTTCACCACGCTCTCACCAACGACTAAAAGTCAGTCCCAGATTTACACTTCTTGCTCGGTCACTCTTCTTTTCTCTGTTATCCTCTTGTTGAATGTGACTTTTTTTAAAAAAAAATACATTGCACACTTCATATAAAATATATTTTGTAGACAGTCGACAGATTTTTTTTGGGCCCAAAATTTTTACTAAGGTTTGATGCTCACAAATGCGGACCAAAGGACACCCATGTATAATACGTAACCCCAACATCAGATCATTAAAACCAGTCAGTGATTCAGTTTGTAGTAAGAAGTCAAGAAATAAATGAAGCTCCAACTCCCTTTGTTAAAACTTTGGTAGTAAAAAATACATTAGCTAGATTAACCTGATTGCACACTCTTCAAATTCAAATTATGAAATGATGCTATAATATAAAAGCGACACTAATTAGATGGTACCTAGAGTAGACTTGTCACAGCAGCCTTTGTATGAGAAGAAGAAAAGGACATGCTGCTCTTGTAGAATTTACACGTAAGATAATAAAATTTAATTTCCAGAGTGCAGAATGTCATGGAGATGCATACAAGAAACAAACACACAACAGGTTTCATGTGTCATCTATATGCATGCAGCAGTTTTTCACTCTTACAGGTGGTAGATTGTGACCCCCCCGGTGAATTTATCCATTCACAGCTCACCAGCTGATTACACGCCTTGGAAAGCTGTAAACCACATGACAACAAACCTAATCAGGAATCTTACGCTGGAGAATGAAGGTGAGGATGGAGAGAACCACAAAGGAGATGTTGAGGAGTGTAGAGGTCATGCCGCAGGTTTGTGAAGAGGTGAAGCAACATAAACGAATTCCATGTTTACTTAAGTAGCTAATCAGAGCTTCAGTCAGGCAATCAGAGAGATGGGAGGCAACGGTCAGGTCCTCGTCCTCCCCAGGTACAGCACCGCTCAAATACCATCTTCATGTAGCCTGCTGTGTATGAAATGGACTTGAAGAAAGTACCCGTGTGCTTCATGGGAATGTAAAACAGGTCAGATAATGTGGACTGCTGTGAATCATTTCCTCCATGGTTTAGGAGTTATTTTCTTGGTATATCTGACAAGACTTTGCTTTCTAAATTCCTTCTTCTTCTTAGTGATACTACCTTTTGTGATGAATGTCATTTTTTTATGTGATGAGACATGCAATTAAGAGTACTGATCACTGAATAAAGCTGAAAGACTCACAAGAGACAGAGAGGAGACAATTCACATTTAGCCTCACGTGACTCCAATGACAGTCGTTCACACCAGGCCTCAGGTGACTCTAATGACCCGGATGACAATCGTCACAACAATGAAGAGCACTAACAGAACAATTGGCCAAAAAAAAAAAAGGCCCGGCTAACAATCCAAAAGAGGCTGATTACGTGGATCTCCCACCAGTCAGTCAGAACCATGGCCAGTTTAAATACTGTTGTGAAACTCATTTTGGAGTCGCTGTTAATAAAATACTTTTTCTTATACTTCCTTTTGCCATTGGAAAATGGCAAAAGGAAGTGGACAATTATGTGATGCATGAAGGCTCATGTTGATTTTTATAATACATGTGGGCTAAAGAATTTATATAACTGTATAATAGCAAGGGTGACCTTTTTTTAAAAGTCAAGGCCAAATGGTTAACCCATAAACTTGAAGAGGATGTTGCCATCAAACCTGATTATCTGCGACTTTGTTTTATGATACGTGAACTGATAACATGAATGTTTATATATGTGAGCACATGGAAATGGCTTGTGTCTGCTAATGTTTTGTTGGTCAGTGTGATTTAAAGTCCAGAAAACACAAGAACAATCATTTGTGCTGTCAGTCCAGCAGTCTCACAAGATCAGAACAACTGAGTGCCAAACATAACATGCACCTGATTGGTCAATATGAAAAAGAAACTCTTGTAAGTTTTACTTGAAAGTTTGAAATGAATTGAATTTCATTTTAGCAATTTTAAGAAATGATTTCTATATATAATTATTATAGACTCCTGCTGTTGATATCTTTCCATGCTTTGTTTCTGCCTCTCTGTCTGAGCAGGCTGAGATCATCTCCTGTCTGTCTCTCTGATGCTCCACACTCCACACTGTCTCACAACCTCTCATTATCAAGGTGGAGACGTGTTGCTGCTCAGACAGACAGACAGAGAACACCTGTAGAAAAGCAAACAGCCTCAGTCAGGAAAAGAAGCGTTAATAAAGAGGAAAATTAGCATCCATGCCAAAATCAAACGTGTTTACTGAAGCAGAGTGGGAGGTGACAGCTTTAAAGAGCAAGCATTTGAAGTGTGGGTGTGTGTGTTTGCGCAGAAAGCATTAATGCTAATACTGAATTTGATCTGAATTGGTGAACACATTATGTACAGTAAGGTTATAAAAAAAAAAAAACACGACTTGGATCACATTTCTAAAATTTCCCGTCTTTTAAACAGCAGCCAGCAGGTTTACCCAGCTACACCTACACACACCTATACACACACACTCTCTCACACCTTTCTGTGCTCTCTCTTGTTGCTGCCTGGCAGCAGGGACAGTTTATTGCTCCTTGGGCTCTTTTGATCAAGTGATTCATGCCTCTTGGAAGGGATGGCACTCCAAATGTGCTTTGATTGAGGCAATTAAGCCAGAGGCCCTTGAACTACTTTGACAAGTCCAAACTTGTACAGCATGAATGCAAATGTGACTACGATTGGTTGATGGGACCGCTGCATGGCCACTGCTTGTCATTTATTGTCATTTCTGTCCCATTTTGTCCAATTCTTGTCAATTGCTGCCAACAAATGTAGTGCTGCATTCTGAGTTTAGGACATAAAGAAGGATGAAAGTTCAGTGATGAATCGATGTAACAAGGAGCAGAAAGACTGGCTTTTGCTCTTGGCGTAATCATAATCACAAACTGTAGTGATGGGTGTGTTGCGGGAACACCTCACACAGACACGGAGCAGGATTCTGGCACATGCACAAGTTGGTGTTCAACTTCTTCAGAACCATCTGACTCCAACTCAGGGTACTAAATACAGTGACAGGTTGGAAATGGTATTTTTTCAATAATTAGTTACTCAGACTAAAGAAAATCAAGGCCACAAGACAACATGAGTTTTCTCGCAGTCATCCATAGACCTTAAACACTTCTATCAGACAGTGGTCAGTGGATTTTCAAATGTCACTCAGCTTCTATGTATTTCTAAATGTGTTTCATTTACAGTATTACCGTAGACTGACAAAACAGTCAGTACAGTTTGTACTGAGAGCGGTAAATGAAAAGTCGAGGGGCTTGCTGTTCTAGTTAACAGCAGATGGTGTAATCTCGGTCACATCACAACCAAAGAACAGCTCTGTAGCCCGGATGTTGAACTGCTTGCCGTTGGACTCCGTCCATACCATCTACTGAGAGAGATCCCGCATGTCTTCATCGTTGTCCTGTCCATCCCTCCCTCTGCAAACTAACATCTGCCTGCAGCACCATACACACCATCATCTTTGTTATGTGCTATTGTGTGTAACTTTGTATCTTGTATTATGTGTCCTGTGTGTTTTTTGCTTTGTACTGTTTATTATTGTGCTGTAATATGTTTTAATTGTCGAAGGGACTGTAGATAAAAAATAGCTGTAAGCTAACTCTGGTGCAGTACATCAAATGTAATTGTTTATGTTTATGTTTATGTTTAATACTGTACATGGTCCCATTAAATAAATTAAAATAATAATAATAGTTTGTATCAAATAATGAATCCTCTTTTCACTTATCAGAGCTTGCAAATTGCTTTCCAGCTCTTTCAAATGTGATTGGTTGGCCACATAATATTAAATTATTTTAGTTAAATGCTTGTTGGAAATTTAATATCAGGTGTTAAAGCCCCATTGTGTAAATTTTCCATCATAAAGTAACAGATTTTTCATCATTTTGATGATACACTGACTTGTAATCAGGTGCCTGTCACTCCCACTCTGTACCCTGTACATCTGTTCTTGCACTGTGTAACTCTGGGTACAATGGTAAATGGACTGTACTCATATAGTGCTTACTAGTCTAGCACTTTTACACTACGGATCACATTCACCCATTCATACATGCTACAATGCAAGGTGCCAGCTGCTCATCAGAGAGGGGATAATCATTTATATGCACAGTCTTCAGGAGCAATTTGGGGTTCAGTACATTGAAGAAGATGGCTAATAAGGGAAAATGAGAGTGAGCGAGCAAGAAGCCGCTTGGCAAGAGTAAATCTGGGACTGACTTTTAGTCATTAGTGAGAGCTTGGTGAAATAACAGGCTGAAAGACGAGCTGGACTTCTTGCTGTTAGACTGGTAAGTAATATTAGTTGTCTGCTATGTCTTGGTATGTTGTATTGTTGCACTTAGAGTCAACAGCTTGATCATAACTAATGTGATCTTAACGAATACACATGTACAGCTGTCCACATTTACAACAGTGGTATGGCACTGTGAAAGTGGGGGCGCTAAATCAAGAATATCACTTCACATTAAATATGATTTTATTTCCCCTGCATGGAGGAAATAAAAGCATATTTCATTTTTCCCTCCCAAGACCTTTTTGAGAAATATATTCATAAACAAGGACGTAACATGACATAGATTTGTAGCTTTTTGTAGCAATTATAGGCTGGTTAATGATCTTTAAACCAACTTGTGTGTTCTAAAACATTCACAGGACAAAATATTCTCTTTAATGCTGATAAGCTGATTAAAAAAATGTGTCTGGCAATTCTAAGTAGACCTAATCTGATAATAAGGTTGAAAAGAAGAAAGCTGGCCAGCCAGATAAAACACACTTACATAGTAGCCTTCCTGTCATGCCTTCCTGACTCTTATCACTTCCTACAAAGGTCTGTGTGAAAAGATAGAGGTACAGTAAAAGCTGAGAAAACAACATGGCTTGAGATAAATTTAACTTTCGGAATATGTTACAGATATCTGTCTGTAACATATTTTAAACATTTTTCTGGGTAAATACATATACTGCTTTTCATCTTCAGCATTGGATCCACAGCTGATGACAAATTATGGTTTACTGCCCTGGCCAGTCATCTTAACTGGGAGGGCTGAACAGGTTTGCAGTCAGCCTAATTGTCATTTTGGTCAGTGTAATTATTGTTGTCGGCAAACACACTTGCATGCTGGCAAGCCTTTGAATTGCTGATCTGCTGCCGCGAAAAGAGGTAAACATTACCTGAGCCTGCAGCCTTCTTGAAACTAGGAAGTGAAGTCACATTGAAGAGAGGAAGAACTAGTTTCTCTGTTTCTCTTTTTGTCCTAAGAGTATAGAAAACATAATGATTTTCCTGGCTTTGTAAATCGTATATAATAATTTGGGGACAAGGTTTTCATTTAAAGATCCAGAGTGTTCCAAGCAGTGCACGGTTGAGAATGGTATTGTGTTTTTCTGAGGCTTTTACAATCTGCCAAGGATTGTAAATATACACCCTGTGCTTTGTTCACCTTCTTTTGGTGCCTCAGCTGTCTTTAACAGCAGCTAATGTGAGAAAGCACAGAAAGGTCCTAAGTAAAAAACATAGCCAAAATCAGTTCATTTCATTATTTACTGCCACTTGAGAACGGCAGGTGCCTCAACACGTCTGCCAATAAAATAATGAGGTGAACTGTGTTTGTCTGGTTTATAAGGCCTCCCTGTGCTTCCCCCTCCCCTCCCTCCCCTATCTGTCAGAATAAATCTCTGAATCACTAATACTCTATTAACAATGTAGAGAATATTGTTGTTCTACAGCTTTTCTATGCAGTGTGGCGTGCAGTGAATCTAAGGGGGGTCACAAAAAATGGATGACATACAATAGAAATATTCAGGCACTATTAGACAAAGCTGATATTAAAAATCTTTATTTAATTGAAAATATGGGTTTAAAGCTCTGACAGTTTTTGACCCCTCGGAGTCTTCATCAGGGCATAAATAATAACAAACAGCTTGATGGCGCCTGCTTTCAAATATTGGTGAAATAATTATTTTTGCTGCACCAGATGTCCCCAGTTGGTCTGAACTTTAAATAGACTAAAGTGGAAATAGAAAACTTCTTCTAGCATTTGCAGGTAATACTATTATTTGTGCTGCTGTCACAAAGACTGGTAAACTTTCCTCAGAGTCTTCTCTGTGAAGAAATGCAATGTAAAACATGACAGTCTTGTAGCTACTATAAAGGAAATAAAAGAAAGAAACGTAATCACTGAAGAGGTAAATTAAAATTGCCACATTTTTTTATTGAATTTGGGAACCGGCAAAATAACCATAGGTATTACAGCAATAACATAGTTACATGTTATTGCTTCCAAAAACTACAGCAGGGGTTGGTGTCGGTTGTTAACATTAGGAGAAAAGACGTGATTTTGTTGTTCATGTTCATGAGAAAATGAGAAATATCATGTCCGATGGTAGACTGATCCACATAGTGACAGCGAGGCTTATATAGAACCAATCTAAAATTGGTCTGTGTTATTACACTGTACAATCATGTACAAACATTTACTTCATAAGGAAAGTTGTCCATTTCCACTTAAACTTTAAACAAAGCTCTGCATTCACCTGCCTTCTGGTTGAACACCATACTCAATTATTCAACATTCCTCCAATTTTCAACTTAAAACAGGTCTGATTTGCATTTCAATATAAATTCCGCCAAATGTCTTTTTATCCCAGCTTTGGTGTGTGCCCTTTGGTAAAACGGAACATGCTATAAGTACGCTAATAAAGCCCTGTTCCATCAACAAGTGTGAGGCACCGATGCAAGATTGTTCACAAGATCTCCGGCCTTTCATGCTTGGTGGAGTTCCTTAGAGGCTTGAAGCGGTGAAGGAGGAAAGGGGGGTTAAGCAATTAGTGTGTGAAATAGATATCCTCTGCTTTTCCAGCAGCCTGCCCCCACTCTGCCCAGAGTACAAAGTGTTAGTCTGTCAGCAGTACCTTGACAAGAGGAGAGTGCTCGCTGTTGTTTGTGCTTGCCTGGCGACCATCTTGTCTGATTATATACTGCAGTGACTGGAAGGGGGCTCTGTACTCTCTGTGTCATTTCTCTCTGGTGACTCAGAAGTTTGAGGAACCTATAAAAGTCAATTCTGTGTTGTTGCCACCTAGAAGTCGTTTCTTCTTTGTGGTTTTAACATTAACACCTTCTGTTGCTAAGCTGTATTTAACCACTTCGAAGACATAATTAAATCCTCAGTGCCTGGCACCAACAAACTCAACAGCAGAGTCATAATTCTTTGTGACATTAACAGTATTAGTGTTTATTATGAAAGCTGAAATGTACATTTTACTTTATCATAGCTTTTGTTTTAAGTATGGTTTACACAAATATAAATAGGTGTTTGATCAGATCAGCAGATGGGCCCCAGAGGGGAAACATCTCAACAACAATTATATGATAAATAAATCTTTTTTTTCCTCAAATTGTCTTTACAAATTGTGCTTGAGTCAGAAGAACAATCATTTACAGTGGTTACAGCAGTATATTTACAGTGTAGTCCAGAGGAGTGTTAAATTCATAACAAATCTTAAATTCTACATCCAAAACAGTGAGCTATTTGTTTTAATATAAAACATTGTTAATAGACTTATGTGTGTACAAAGAAGTGCAGCTTCATAAATAGCTTGAGAACTTTAAAATTGGAACTGGAAGACTGTACATTCAAAACTTGAAGTAACTAAGCCGGGTCGACATGGTTATGCTAAGATAAATCTTTGCTTCTTTGTGGGCAGAAATGTACACTTACAAGACAGGAAACCCAGCCGTCATAAACAGTGATGGACTGCAGTTGGTGCATACATGGCTCCAGTTTTGTGCCAAGCATATATAATCCTTATGTCACAGACCTAAGCATCTGTTTGTCTTTAGAAATGCAAAATGTTATTTAAAAACACTTGCAGCTACTTTTTAAGGTATTTTTAGAACCCTCAAAGATTCCTGTCCATGTGGATTAAAATAATCTTGTTCAGTGAGCAAAAAACATCAGGTTATAATTTTAGTTAACACAGTTTGAGACAGATATCAAGCTTCCATTTCTTTTTGTTGTTGAGAAAAAAACCTTTAAAAGCTGCAATTACAGTCATTATTGATCAATGTGTTGGACATTCTAAAGTTTTATAGGAAAAAAACATTACAGTATGAGTACAGTGTAACATCCTCACATCCTCCTTGTTTTTTTTTTTTTTGCTGACCAACAGTCTAACACACAACGATGTTCATACTGTCATATGACAATTGCAGAACCTTAATTTTGAGAAGATGAAACCAAATAATGCTGAGCAGATTGCCATGGATTGATCCTTCAGAAAAAAAAACTGATGCTTTGTGACTCAAATAACACACATGACAGACACAAACTGGGACTAGTGCATATAGAACATTAAATTGCAGGGTGAGCCGGGTTGTTCAAACGTCTGTGTCTAGTGGGGGAGGGAAGTCGAGACACGGTGACAGTGAGTCCTGACTGTGTGTGGAGCTAATCCCAGTGTCGGAGTCTGTGTCTGTAACGTCTAGAGGGGACAGGTTGTGTTTGAGTTTCACTGTCTGTGAGACACTGCACTGAGTCTCACTTTTCAAAGGGACTGGGCTGGCCTGCTCCTCTTCTCCTCCGTCCCCAATTCGCAGTGTGCTCAGGTGGGCAGCCAGCTGCCAGTACTCCTGATCCTTGGAGACCAGTGCAGCGTCACAGTGCTTCAGCTGCTTGTCTATTTCTGCAGCTTGGTTGTGAAGGGACACACCGGTGAAGAGGCTGTGCTTCAGTTCATCCTGTAGCCTCTCGAGTTCAGCTGTGTCAAACGATTCGTCTGTCTCCACGGGCATCCAGGAAGCAGCAGCAGCTCCTTCCTGTTCACTGATCTCATATTGGCTCAGAGAGAAGTCGGCCCTCCTCAACTCAGTGTCAATGTCCCGGGACAGCTGGAGGATGAGCTCCTGGTGTCTCTGAACCTGCATCTCAAGCTGTTTGACTCCATCGCTGGTGTAAAGGTACTCCTGCAGCTGCTCATCGATGTGCTCCTCCAAACTCTGACCACAAGCCTGAGCCAGTGGACTCTCAGATTCAGGTTCCTCCTGCTCTTTCAGATCAAACCGCTCAATCTCCAAATCCACCTCCCTCATGCGTTGGATTTGCTCTCGGATGGTGTGATCCTGGTTCAGAATAAGCTGCACCATCCGGTCTATCTCGTCAGCACCTGGGCAGCTCTTGCTTTCCTTGTGCAGCTTTTCCAGCTTTCGGAAAGCTTTCTTCACCATGCGCTTTTGCCTCTCAACCGGCAGAGACTGATTGTATTGGGCACGACTGTTCTCCCATCGCTTTGGCTTGGCCCCCTTGGCCCTCCCTGCCTTTTTGGCAGGCTGAGGCACAAAATCACTGGTTTTGACTAGAATAAACTGGATGAAGGGTCTCTGGTCACCCCAAGCATACCAGAGTCTGAGAATTCTGGTGAGAGGAGGCAAGGCCCTCTCAAAACCCTTCCACCGCTCAACAAGACAGAAGTCCTTGGCTTCCCCGTGCAGGACCTGCTTCTTCTCTGGGACTGATTTATGATCTTCCAGTAATGCCTGAATCAAATCTGTACATGTTGTGTGCTTCGTTACTCCACAGACGACTTTCTCTTCATTGCAGACAGTAACCTGAATCTCTTTTCCAACCACAGGCTCTGCATCTTTTGTCCTAGGAAAGAGAAGGGAAAAAAATAAGCTTATACAATAATTTTGACTTTGGACTAAAACATATGGAATGCTTAACCTCTTACCATGTCGGTTTTTGTTGTACATTTTAAATACTTTTTATGCCAAACTGTTTGAAAGAACCCAAGACTGGTTTTAATGCTTTCAACATTCCTTAAAATGTTAAAATAATTCAGATGTTTGTTGCATCATTTTACACACTATAACCAAAATGCATCACATGCTTCCATATTTTGTATTTTTGGAAACATTTAGATCTCAACAAGAATTTCAAAAAGTTCTATGGGTTTTAACATTTTTTCTGCACAGCAGTATTTACTGCTTGTTAAATGTTAGAAGAAAGGATACTCAGATATCAACAACACACAGAAATCATCAATCTTGAATGCAGACAAATTATCACAAATTTCTATATAGCTTTTTAAAAAATGATTTCTTTGGGCATTTTTAGGAAAGTTGCAATTCCTGGGAAAATTTGAACTGACATTTATGGTCCACAGAGGATTAGTGTACTGACTTTGGCAAAGCCCTGACTTTATCCAAGCACAAGCGGAACTGGTTCTTGTTGAGAACCGGTTTCTGCACGAACGTGCAGAAGCATTCGCACACACAACATGCAACATGCAATATTTTTAAATGAATGTCGTGTTTTTGACACGCTTCGGACTGGAGATTAATCTCAACCTAGCAGCAGCGGCAGCAGCCAGGCTATGACCACCTCTGCAGTTACTACGGAAGGTAACTCTGGTAAATAACACACTGCCTACCATGTTAGCGCGATGTGCTTCTTTGTAAAACATGCTATAACAGTTAACATTAAACGTGTGTATTTGCCACAGTTACACATCGTTACTAGGCTGTGGGTCTCTTTTGACTTTGCTGTTGGTTTTATAAGGTCGTGATACTTCTAACTAAACAAAGTTGATGCTGATCAAACTGTTTGCTCTCCTTTTTTTCCCAAATGAGAATCGATAAGCGAATAAAAAAAAAATCGAATCGTTAATCAGACTGGATAGTGGAATCGGAATTAGGGATGTAAATAGTTAATCGATTAATCGGTTAATCGTCAAAAAGAATGTAATCGATTAAATTAATTTAATCGGGTTAACTGAATCTAGGGCCATTTTCCACAGGAGTTTTTTTCAGTGAGATTTCATGGTGTCGTCCAGTTGAGGGTACCATTGCTTAATCTAGGCCACAGCGAATGTACCTGAACGTAACGCGGCGACAGACCCGGAGTGGAGTATGGAGCATTTCAAACTAAGTAATGATGACAAAGACGCTCAGTGTAAACTCTGCGGTGCTACGTTTAAGTTCAGCAGCTCTACGAGTTCACTAAGATACCACCTTCAAAACCTGCAGCCGTGCTGACGTGCTAGCAGTTAGCATTAGCCACTAAGAATTAAATACATGCTAATGCTAACATGCTAATTGCTAGCGCGTCCTCGCTGTCTGCTCCTGTGTGTAAATAAACACGCTCAGCTCACTCGTCACTCTCAACATTTCTGCGGGAAATTGTTTAATAGAGGCCCTCTAATTTTATTGTCACCTTCCTCAGGGATGATTGAAGCTGTGTTCAGTCCTACATGTTACTGTAAGTTTCCAGGGCTAGTAATCTTACTGTGACCTTTCTCAGAACAAGGGAGATTATAAGTGGTGCTGCTAATGTTTCAAGTTTTTAATCTAAGTACTTTACCAGATAATGATATGTAGGCTTAATATTATGTAGGCTAAGCCCATATTGTATAGCTTTAAAAAATATTTTATGTTGCTTAATGTTTCACATCAGCCAGTGCAAAATTATTTTTTTTATGTATTTCAATTTTCTGTGCAGAATTTATTTTGGTTAAATGCCATATCTGTACCGTATCCCCACTGGTACAATAAAACATTAGTTGAGGAATATAACATGCATTTTTTATTCAGTATATAAGCAATATTTTCCTTTCTGTTAAAGACACCATGAGAAATGTATGTTCTCAGGAAAAAAGCTGCTTATCAGTTAATCGTTAATCGATCGATAAGGTCAATCAACTAACGGTTAATGAATTCATCGATAATTTGCATCCCTAATCGGAATCGTAAAAATCTTATCAATTCCCATCCCTAGTGCTGATTAGCAAATGTTAGCACACCAATGAGCTAAACTAAGCTAACCTCACTATGGTGAACATGGTAGACCTCTGCATTCACGGTATTAGCATGCTGATGTTAGCATTTAGCTGCAAGCACAACTGTGCATTAGTAAAATCTCAGTGACCTAGGCCTGTTTGTTGCCTTATTGGGTCAGTATTTTTTATGTTTTCTTGTTTACAAAAAGTTAGATTCAAATCCTTTACAAGTTTCTTTACATCAACAGTTACAGAGCTGCAATTTGAAATGCACCAAACACACATTCTCCCACTCATGCTGTTGACGTCCTTCCACTATTCTCAGTACTATATTTTCTTAAATAGATCCTACTTTGATGGTTTTCCATTAGGTCAGTGAGCAGAAAACTACGTTCAGTCATTTTGTGCTCCCTGGCATGATTCTATTAGAGTGTTAGTCATCGACTTAGTCATCACAGATGATCACTTAATGGTTCAGTTCTGAGCTATTTAACCCCAAGGCCCTCATTACCTTTTTGTCTGGACCGTAAAACTTGCTCAAAAATTGACCTCTGATGGGCCAATGATATCCATTTTTTATGTGCTTAATGGACCACCGGTAATATCCAGGACCTAATATCCAGTCATTAAATGATAGGCACCGGCAATGCAGACATCCACAACATGAACAAGTAATCAAATAAGTAGATAACATTGCCAGACATTTCAATTTGATTTCAAGATAAAGAATGATGTATCGTCTGATCATTTATATGAAAGATAAAATGTTAGGAATTATCTACAATTCATTTGATTCATTAGATTAACTCTGCATCTGACTGCCAAGTTTCTGTCTCAGTAAATTACTCATATTTAAAGTTAAATCCTTCACTGAAAGCAAAAAATAAGCGACACATAATACTCTGTAATTACATTTCAGCCTGAAAGAAAACAGAGAAAGATTATCCATATATCACCAAGAGACCAAAACTGGAGCTCCTCCTCTAACACTCACACTGAAGACTGGTTTTTGGAGTTGAAGGAATGTTGGTCTGTGGTTTTGCAACCAAGCAGGCAATGCTTCATTAAACTGTTAACAGTAATAAATCAGAACAATGTGCTTGTAATCCTGGTTAATGTCAAGGTTCATCTGCAGTCCACGAAACATTTTATGGCAAACTCTAATGCATCACCTAGGGAGTTGGCAAAAGACTTGTTAACTCGGACAGAAACCACAAGGCCAAAATGATAATTACCTAATGTGTTTTTTTTCTCTAAGCTTTTTCAGTTTGTATTTCAGTTCAAAAGAGGGAGAGAAACCTGCATTCAAGGACGACTGCCCAACCACCTTATCTACAGTGTATTTACCAACAAGCTTTGTGATTAACATCAAATACTATGGGTGTTCAACCTGGCTAGGTGTTATTCATCACCTCAGTATGTAGTAATGGTTTCAGGTCTGAACATTGCGTCATGGTGTTTTTATCTGTAGAGATAACCTTGGTTGACTGTAGCTTGCATTATCATCACGAGGGAGGATAGACAAAGAAAAAACACGTCCTCTGAAGATGATACAGACACTACCCGTCTGTATGTCAATGCAAACAAGTGAGATGTATGAAGAACTATTCAAACAGGAGAACTTAAATGCTGCATTATCTCACAGTCTGTAGATTTTACACTCCGATACCACTGTGTTTTGGTTCCCACACTGCGTGAAAACACACAACTGGTGCATTGTGTATACTGATGGTGGTGAATAAGGTCTCAGGAATGCGATACGTATGCAACAATGCAAGAGGCTGGTTAATGGTTATGGAGACCCTTGGAGACGAGCGGGGCAAAACAAATACCTGAGCTGTGCACAGGCCAAACAAATCTCCAGCACGCCCTCGGCAATCGAAGACAACAACCATGGTGACTTTGACCTCAGCCTCCAAATTCCTCCTACTCCTACAGGAAATGCTCCTGTGCAACACTACTACTGTACAGGAGAGAAAGCAGTGGGTGGACATGGTGAAGGCCACACCTGTACAGTACAATGCAATCAAATACAACAGCTGTGCAACACAAAACATCTGTACAACTTATAATATTCAATATTTGTTGATATTCTTTAAATAAAATTAATTAAGTGAAGTGCATATTGATGCATCTGTAATAATGCATGCTTCATCATAATGTTTCATTGTTGGTGGTAAGGGAACTGTAATGCATTTTTATGCATTTAAAAGAATCTATTCAGGAGGGAAAGAACATTGTGATCAGTACAGTATAGCTGTACCAAATATCTTAATAACATTCAATAATATTGTGCAGCACAGATATTTCCTACAAACACTAATACCAAGCTTCATGGTCAAATCTGAACATACAGGTGAATAAACACGCTCTACAGACAATTGGGTGTTTCAGATAGAGTGACCCAAGCCCTCAGCTGTGCAGGAAGAGGGTACAGCGAGGCAGGGAAACACCTGTATTTGTCCCAGGCCACAATCACCAACGCTACGACAACATCCTGCCACCACAGTTCAATGGACAGAGGGAGGAAGGGGAAAATGGATTCCATAGCGGTCACTGTGGTCTGTTTTCAGCTCCACTCTAATGCGAAGAAAGTGTTGACAAATCTATGATTGTGGCAGCGATAGCCATATTTCAACCTCTTGGAATAAAACTTTTAATGTCTGACAATGTTAAAAATAAACTTTGTGTCCATGTTGGAATGTGTAAATGTTTCTCAGAGGCTGAGCTGCTTTGGAAACAGATAATTTAAATGACTGAATTAGTGACTTTTTACTATTAATAAACATTTGTGGCCTTCCCTTTAATGATATTAAATCCTCAGCAGGCTAACTTGCTTACCAATATAGTTAAGGCTAATTTGGGTAGTTTGAAATTAAAATAGCAGCTATGGTAACTACATTAATGCCAGTTTAGATGATTCTAAGAATGCTAGGCTTCATTACATCGTTCTTACTTTTTGACTTTTTTAATTGGCTACTATACCTTGGAAGACGTTTTATGACAAAGAGCAGAAAAACGTGGATGTACAGCGTAGTCCCCTCTGATCACCAACTTTTCCTAAAATCCACATTTAGGCCTAGCTGTACATGTAGGACACAGTGGCAACAATAACAGACTGCAATGGCCTGAGACTGACATCCATCAAGATAACACAACCTGCAGACTTTTCTCTAAACCTTAGCACCTTCTTAATGGAACAATGATTGTCACGTCTACCAAGAAGACAAATTAAATGTAGAACTCGTGGAAAAGACTACAAAACTGTATCAGTGTAGTCTCATGATGATGAAACTGGTTGAATTCACTTCTGGGAGAACCAAAATCCCTCACAGTCTCTTGTCGACTCTGCCAGGACAAACACACAGACTGCGCGCACCATTGAGCTGATTACATCGCAGCTAATATGTTCATAAGGGCTGTCACTTTGGGTGCCATTTGATATTCATAGCTTGGGATTAAGCCGAGGTTCCAGACGCAACAAATGAGGGTACCCTCATAGCTCACAGCTTTTGGGTGATAAATGTGATAAACTCAAACAATCTAATAGGAAGCGTGCCAGTAGAATCAAGCAGTGTGATGGTTAATAGAAAAAAATGAATAAAGTTCTTGCCACAGTGAGGAAGGATGCTGTGCAGTGAATAACACAGGACGGGTTAGACCTCAACATCCCATGCTTGAGTGAACCCAAGAAACCTGAGCAGACCTGCTTGACCGCAGTTTGAACTTAAAAGCTGAGATACCCACTGAGATGTCACATTAGTGTGGGAGGAAACCACATTCAAATTATATGAAATTTCAGCACAGGTTTCTGCGTGGGTTGATTACGTTACAGCTTCACTGTGGTGGCATGGCTCGCCTCCATTCTAATACTCGTAATGACAGTCATGTAGACATTAACAACTCCCTTCTGTGTCATAAATTTGCAAGCTACAAGTTACCACAGAGGACTGCATGCTGGCGGTTTGAACAAGTCACAACAAACTTTTACAATTACAGCTCTACAGTGTCTCGGCGTGTTTCCTCAGATCAATAGTGATATGATAAGGTGATACAGAGATTTTCAACTGAAACAAAGCTGTGATATAATATCAGCAATAGGCCCGTAGCCACTGTTGTCAACAGGTTCAGATTTTCCTGCTATAGAATGAAAATATAAATTACATACTGATTAGTCGGGTGGAGATGAAATTATAGCTTTGCTCCTATGACTGAAAAGTGGCGCTGAGAGTGCAGTAAAACCTGATATGTATACGCTGTAAATCATTCCTATTAGAGGGTTGGTTCACTAAATACATAAAACATACAACAAGTATGCAGACTATCTGGGATTTATTGCCAAGATTTCCATCACACACCAAAACAATGAAAGTTATTGAAAATTTGTTTGTGCTGCTCAAAGCTAGGAAAAATTATGTTTACACAATTACACTACACAGACCAAAAATATGTGATACTGTAGCCATATGGAAAATTGTTACAGTTCACCCTGCAAGGACACATCTCACATATGTATGTTTGTAGAAGATTTTATAAGTCCCAAGTAGCCACGCACAGCAAGTTTTATATTTTGAATGAAAAGAAAAGGATTTACTCTATCTGTTTCATTTAACCACAATTACAACCACACGGTAGAGCTACAAGAGGAAAAGTCAGAGGATCGCCAAAGTTGTTATATGGAATCCATCCACTTTTAGTCCGGACCAAAATGGTAGCCTGACTTGGAACCCGTCAGCCAATGTTTGGCTATGATTTAGCCTCTCAAGAGCCAAAGTTCCGGGCCTTCTAGAGTAGCCAGCGGATATCCAGAAAACTGATATCTAGGTCAAGACTTCCTCTGCAGTCTGAATAGCAACCTGATACATGACAATGACGAGGAAGACACATGTCTACTTATCTCTATTAACAGATATCTGCAGGTAAATCCAGATACATTTCATAAAAATTTTAATCTTCTTTAAAATATCATGTAATAGCTGCTGGGTCCTGAGACTGCATTTTAGCCAGTGTGTTCCACCTCTTTTGCTCAACACACTGTTTACCTGCATGCAACCAAAGCCCGCTGGTTAATACTACTCGGACTACAAACGGAAACAAGAACAATGCCTAAAACCTTGGCCTCTTCTACGGATTCTGCATTCATACGCATGTATAGGTTTAAAGAGATTATGGATGATTCACAAACCTCATTGTGAGTTTTGCATACCTCTAAAGCTGTGGGGGCATGGCACATCCCTTTGCAGACACATGACCTTTGCATTGTTCCCCTATAGTAAATGTTAAGGCCATGGAACTTGGTTTCTGGCAAATGCTAATGCATTGTTTTCATCTAATTAAAGCAGCTCTGTTTCCAGACTAACCACCATACAACTTTACCCATCATGATCATAAAAGGTTTCATCAGGCTCAGGATGCCATCGACTCAAGTTAAAACTAATAATAGAAACAGAAATTCACCTTCCTCATAAAAACACGAGATGTGAAACACAGTGCATGTGCTCTGCCTGGTTTCAGAACAGAAGAAAAGCTACACAGAGACTGTGTGAGAGATAGTGGATGCTGGACAGGAGACGCTTCCTCTCGCTCTTATCTGATCGAGGATGAGGGATTGGTGAGGAAATAACATCACTTTTCTATATGGATGTGTTGATCTCTGGGATGACTCCCACTCTGATAGGCATCTGTGAGCAAAGACACAACACACACCCTTTCCCCTCTCTTCCCTTCCTCTGTGAAACCACCCACCCTTCTTTTTTTTCTCTCCTCCCTCCAGCAGGTCTGTGAATCACCAAATGAGCTTTTCCTCAGTGAAAATAAATGACTTATTCTCTTTCAACACAATTGAATGATTTCATTGTTTGCTGCGGCCCGCTAATTTGTGTTAACCAAGCAATTTCAGAGAGCTAATTGGCCCTGTGCACAATGCTGTCATGCTGCAATTGTGGCTAAGTGCAAGATTAAGTGGAAGTGGTCACTACATTGCTTTGGTAACATATGTCACTGGCTGGCAACCATTAAATCTGAAACCCTTTTGAGGCCTGCGTGTGCTGTTTCACCAGTTTGACACACAGGACTTTCCAATGATGCACTTTGATGGTATAGAGCTTTAAAATAAATGTTGTCAGCTGTAATTATCCTCATATATTAAGTTTTATCTGGAAAGTTTTGATGTTTCAACAGGCCGCAGCTTCATCCTGTCAATCTTTAGCAAACATCCAGCTCCCTATGTCAGCTCTGGTAAAAGCGTGTCTATGAAATCAAGCGTTTGACATATCTACAGATCTAAACACTTCAGGTAATTATAGGTGTCGCAATGGTAATTACTACACAACATGAAGAAAAAAATAAGGCATCCAATGGAAACAGCCTCAGTCAGACTGTTTGAAGTATCAAAGATAATTCATCTCAGCTCTGTGTGTACATTCATTTTGCTGCTGGTGCCACTGTCAAAGACTTTTTTTTTGTTACAGTAATTTAGTATAAAAGCCTCTTTTATTTCTGAACTTAATCAAAACCCTTTCCATCAAGTTTGGTGGTAAGCAAGAGTCTTTACCCACAAATAAAACCTTCCCGATCCTTTGCAACATGAATCCTGTCTGTACCCTGCAAGGGATTGGATCATGACCTAGATACTCCAAAAGAGAAACTTTGTTTACCAACTGTACACAACAAAAGTCTGCAGTCAACTATACAAATAGAATTTGTGCGTCAGGAACGGAGGACAGCTTGTGGTTCAGTAAATCTAATTTTCCCACCTTTTCAAAGCTTGAGGCTGGATCTCAGCTGCAACACGGGGCACATCAAAAGGCCAAAGCTAGCCACTCAAGAAAATTGCTGGAGCAAATTATACGAGTGTTGATGACAGGATCTCTCTCAACCTGAAGTAAGGAGGACTCTGGTGTCCCAGATGAAACGTATTAAAAATAACATCTTTGCAGTAATTACAGAGCAGGAGAAGATAAAATCTGTTACAAGTCAATGTACAGTACAGTCTTTCCCATAACGGCGAATAATAACTTACACCTCAAGGTAAGAAGACTTATTTGAAAATATACAATTTAGTGAGATTAAAATTATGTGGCAAAATTGTCTTAAAATAGATAGACATACCTCTTTATCAATAACATTCCAGCATACTACCAGTATAATGACACCGAGAAAACTTTAGGATTTCTAAATGCAGCTTCATGTTTGTTTAAAACAATAATGTAAGCGTGTCTGACGTTACTAATAATCCTGAAAAACAAATAACCTTATATGGAAATTTTATATATTGTGCCCCCCTTGTTCTTAATGATATATATTAATATATTTGTCTTACTCTAAGATATATTTTATGTACCACCGAATCACCTGTTGTTTTACTTTACTTGTTTTAGACAGTAGTTTGCAGTATCCTTCCTAATATTAGTGGTCAAAACAAAAAACAGAAATGCATTCATAATTTCGCCCCTTGTGCAGATTACTCATAAATCCAGTGCGCGTCGCCTTGTGCGTAACTCTCCCTCCTCACCAGTTCACCACAGAGTGCTTGAAATCGGGGGTAACAAAAACACACTGAACAGGTTTTCCTGTCAAGAAACCTCACTCTTATCAAGTTACCTGTTTTTCAGCCGAGCTTTCAGGAAGTTTTTTCCAAACGGAGCCATGACTCTGGAGCGCAAGGAAATAAGACCAGCGATCCGAAATGCGTTACAGTCCCAGCATGGCAGGACGTCGGACACTTTGTGAAGTGTTTCCGAAAAGTTGAGAGGGGTGTCCCGACTGTAACTCTGTCCGCCCCATCCGAGGAGAGAAGGGAGGTGTTCCTCAGACTGTGCTGGGATTTATTGGTGAAACTCTGCCCCCTTCCACCTGCGGGAACAACCCGAGGAACTACCACGAGCGCAAAAATTAAATGTTTGTGTCCACTTAAAAACTTAAAACACTGATTAAATGAAAAGAAAATACTGTAAAGTAAAGTCACTATTAGACTAGTGAAAGTAGAAAGTTCATATGACAATATGAGTGCAGAAATCCTATAATTATACACATATTAAACATGAGAAATTTGAAAGTAAAAACATGCTCCTTTACTATTTGCACAAATATTTAAAAAACATATTACAGAATATACAGGAAATTACACCAAACATATAATACATAAAAGATACATTTATTACATTAATATACAGAACATTACTATTAAAAAAAAAGAAAGATAGTCAGTTAGCTATACAACTTATATAAAGGGAAACAGGAATATTAAGAAAAATAACAATAAAGCCTCTGCAGATTATTTTAAAGGATTATTTATAAGTGATTAGGTGGATGTTAAGAGGTTGTTCTAGTCTGTTAGTAGCTCTGTAAATGAGTTTTTTCAATTCACTGAGCTGGGTACCAATATGATCCTTCACAGCCAATCTGGGTTGAATTAAAATATTGGCATCTTTGAGTCGATAGTACATCTGAATAATCTGGCCATGATTGAGGAAATCCTTTACAATCTTGGTGAGCCAAGAGAGGCTGGAGTGCTGGTTCTAACAGAGCAGCAAAGTCTAGTGTTACTACTGTTTTGAGCAACTTAATAATGTAAGTAGTAATTCTGCAGGGTTTGTTTTAGATGCAGATGACTGTAATATTGAACAATAGTCCAGATGGCACAAAATCAATGATTTAGAAACTTGACTCAGTGTGTGCCGCTGTACGTAGAGGGAGGGAGAACACTTTCTTCTTTTCTACTGCAGTACCTCGGTGAAGATGAAATTCATACATGAGAGGAATGCATCCTGCTTGAACTCCAGTCGGAATCTTTTTATGCATGAAATATCTTTTGCAGAACACACACACAGAACATTTCTGAAACTGTTCCAATAATGATATTTACTCTGTATTGAAATGACTCTGTGGGGACCAATTAGTGTGACTATGGCATGAAACTGGCATTGTGTACTGACATTACTATACCTAAATACTGGATTTTATGTGACAGAGTGCAACATTATACACCCAGCCCTGTTTTTGTGTCATTACAGTTCAAAGCAGCACAGATTCATTTAGGTTTTGTAATGAACAACAATTAGAAATGTTTGTAATTAGAGCAATTACATCTGGCCAATTGATTAATTATGTTTGTGTCTACAAAGAAAACAAGCAGTCATTTATAGAAACAGTGAAATGAGGAAATGACTAAATTATGTTCAGGAAAAGTTCACTGCCAGCAGGAATGCTGATAATATTTTAATTCATTTATGAGAGTCAAGTCCAAACCAGAGCATGAGCTGTGTGTTGACATAATATTCATCCTTCATTTGTTTTATGTTTAACTGTGAACACACATCAGGCTGCATGTTAGAAATATATCAGAGGAAGATAATCAAAAGTAATAACTAAAACTTTCAGAGGAGATCATCCAAAACTGATGCTTATGGGACTCTGTGGTAAAGTAACATAGTTTATTAGAATATTTGTTATAACAAAGCCATGACACTATAGCTAAACTTGAACTACAAACACACTTTACTTTTTATTAAATTAATGGCTTGAAGCAGAGAGGATAATTCTCAGTTGTAAGCATAGGCAAAAAGGATGAGGTGAAGGTGTTGCAATCAGCATCTATGCCCCTAAATCCAACACCCTGGTCCTTTTAAAGGAAGCAACAACGTTTGCTTTTTTAAACTGCTGTTTCCAAACTCAAGAATGAACTTTGAACTTCATCTTAAACCAACATGATGACACAAAGAGGTGTCCTTAAAGGAAATGTAACCTTCTATAATTTTATGAAAACTGGACAAACTCCACCTGCTGATAAAGATTATACAACAGACACAAAAGTGTTTGTGATGGTGTGATAAAGTTTAACATAGAATTCTTCTTTCGACTTTTTAAAATAAAAATACATTTCTTCATAATAACAACTGTCTACTTCCTCTAATAACCTTCATCCGTCCAATCATCACTATGAGTCATGTCTTTAAAAGATTTGTCCAGACAATCACCTGTTGATTTGAAGAGATATTTATATAAAAAAAGAAGAAAGCACAGCGTCTCCAAATAATGACACAAAGACTTAATCTTTGTCATGCATCCTCCCACCCTCACCCATCACTCACCCCCTCATCCCCTTCCCTTGGAGACAAGTGCAAAACGAACCTCTGACTGTGTGCATTCATCAGGGGAAATAACAAAATCTTCCAAACCTTGACGCAAAACGCTTACGTCTTATGATGCCAAAGTGACGTCGGATGTGAAGCAATGACACGGTGACGGCAGGGAAGAGAAAACGTAGAGAGATAGGTGGATGGATAGATGGACGAAGGGGGGTGTGTTAGTGGGTGGGAAGGTGTGGGTGGAGATGAGAGGAGAGACGGGTGAGAGACTGATCCTTGTGACATCACATTGGCTCTTATAAAGTGAGGGAATGGAGCCCACTGCACTTCACAACCAACCAGAAAACTGCAAGGAAGGGAAATCGTTTGGAGCTGGAAGAGAAGAAGAAGGAGAAGAGACAGAAGGAGAAGAAGAAGAGGAAGCAGCAGCATCACTACAGATTTCTGTGTCTGACCCTTAACCTTATGGACTAGAGTCCTCCTCAGGTGCATCTTCAGTTTGGGATCCTTTTTTCTGGTTGTTTTTCTCATAAAGATGCAGGCACAGCTGGTGTGTATCCTTCTCCTCTGTTTCACATGTGTTGGACTTTGCACAGGTAAGCACTGGGGCTCTTTTAGCAGCTTTTGTGTTTATGTATCTTGTTATAATTTATGATTTATTGTTCAGAAAAGTAAGAAAATGGGGGGTGGTGGGGTCTGGAACAAGTCCTCTTACATAACTCACTGTAAGCAACAGGTGCATCATTTTGGTGAGCTTGTTGCTGATCATTCTGAATTATGGAATTTGTACTTCTAATAGTCTTCATAACATTATGGTTGGCTGAATTTGTGTTTCCAGATGAAAAACTAAAATATCCTCGCTGCCAAAATGATTTATTCTTATTCCATTTTTCTGTTCCCACAGTTTATTCAAATGTTGTAAGACTCTGAAACCTTGGTTAATAGTAAAATATATTTTTCCATACTAAGACATTTTTTTTCTTATTTCTAAACTGCGATTTATTGCTTTAGCTTTGCTCCTCTTTTAGCTTCAACAATACAATATAATAATGACCTGTTTAATTTTTTTTTTACAAAAAGGAGCCTCAAAATAAACCAGAGCAGACTGAACTATTTTTATTATTTTTTAAATGTTTAAAATAGATTTTTATTCATTTATTTTGGATGAAATAGAGGCTCAACTCCATCCATGGGGAATCAGTTAGACTACAAAGTTACTTTGAGCAGTCCTTGACGCCTGTACAATTGATTAAACATTTTTATTTTGCAGAAAAGAAGTTTATGTCCTTTAAAAAAACAAAACTTGGATTAACAAAGCTTTATTAGGTCATTTATGTTTATTTCATGCACAGGACACTGTGAGTTCTGTAAATAGTTGGGCAACCTGTTGCTCAAAGACGTGCAACAAATTAGATTGTGTGATGAGTTCTGTCAATGCTCGAAATATCTCACAAAGAGATGAAACTAGTCTAAATGTCAGGCATTAGACAAATTGATAAAGAGCATTGTCCAAATCAAATTGTCATTTCTTCTGCAGCAATCACTCAGGTTTCACTTAAGTCTTTATTAGATTTGTTTAAAGGTTATATTTCTGTTTCTCCAATAACTGACAGACGTCAACCAGGATCAGCGAGCGCTAGAAGAGGAGCTACTCAGCGGTCTCTTCACTTCTAAGGTATGGGGTCCCTCCTTTGCACCTGTGACATCAGAGAGTGGGTGTCCAAAAAGAACCCAAAAAAACCCTATAACCCACCCGGTCAGTTAGTGACCCTTCACATCTCTCAATCTGACTCAACACTCAGGCTGTCCAGGTGTTCTTTCATGCTGCTGTCACAGCTTCACCTTTTGGCTTGTGTTCATGTTGAGTGGAAGAGAAATAATTCATGGCTTTTATGTGTGTGTCAACTTATATTTGGACCGGCCTTGTTATGGCTGGAAATTTAATTCTTTTTATTTATATATTTTTTTTAATACAGTTGGAATTGGCAGAGCCAAATAAATATAATCTACTCGGTTCAATTGCTGCAGCCATGCAGCATTTCCCTTCGAGATGACAAGGAAATAAGAGCTGAGGCTGAGGGAAGTTGTACCTTTATGATGTTTTAACACATTTATCTGGGGCTGTGAGCTCAAGGCCAGGTTATGGGATGAAATTAGTGAAAGTGGAACTTGAGGCATGGAGAGACATATTGGCCTGGGCTAATAGGATTCAGATGGACATGACAGCATCATAACGACATGTCTTCCACCTCTCTTTCTCTCTCTGATGGATAACCGTGGCGCTCGTGCGGAGACGTGACGGTGACAAATCAGCCATGTGATTCATTGCTGCTGATGCTCAGAGGTTGCTCGGGGGTGATGATTGTAATAATAACTTGTCGGATGACTGATAGAGCACTCAAAAGCCTGAATAAGTGCAGTATGATCAAAGATCTCTTTATCTAAACAACACGTATGATCTTTTTTTAAAAACTAAATTGATTACTTGTCAACTCTCTCTTCTTATGTGATTAGATACAGGAGGTAGATTTCCTCTCTGGCTCTTATTTCACTATTGAGCATAATTACATTATACCACAGCCAGGGTTCATCTGTTAGTTGAAATGTAGATTGAGGTTATGCAGCATGTTGCTCATTGCAAAGATGCTGAGGAAAAGATGTCACCAAAACATGTCAAAGAAACTGAGTAACTCTGAATTTTAATTCAGCTGTAATAGCTGAATGTCGGTAGTTTAGTTACTCAGACAGTCACTGACAGATAATTCAGTTGCCACAGAGACACTGGTTTGTTAAAAGTAAAGGGTCGACTGGGAATTGTTAGAATATTGGTGCCTCCCCGTGACCTTTCAGCACAATTAAAACCAAACCTGGCCGTTCACTTACTTAATTGAGACTAAATGAAAACCACTGGAATCGTCTATTCATTAATTATTTCTAAATGTCAGTAGCTGCTTATATTTAGTCTCTGGTGTGTTGTTCTGTTGATGTCTCTACAGCTTTTATCACATGTCTCCCCTCTGGCAAACAACAGGAACCTATACTCGACATGGCTCCTATCTTTACAACATCAGAGGAGACTGTATTCCTCTGCTGCTCATAAACGAAGTGAGCAAAGTGACTCTTGGAGGGCTTGTGGCCATTTACAGTAACTTAGAAGAGACAATTTCCCTTTGCCCTTTGAATCCTTCCATCATCCTCAGTGACACCCAGCGGTCTTTGCAGCAATGTGTGCAAGATCACCGGCCCACGCACAAGGGGGCCCTGAGGATCTCCACCATCTTAAAGCACTCAAACTAGATTATAACACAAACAGGCTGCAGGCGGATCAGGTTAGATGTGACTGAAATATGACTTTAGGTGTCTGGTGCCTCAGAATGCTTAAGAAACAGTACATAGCTGTCTCAAGATGTGGCAGTCTGCATCAGTGTAAAGTGGATGTCTGAGATGCAGCATCCTCAGAGCATCTTAAGGAGGATTTTCTAAACCTTTAACTGTAAAAGCAGTGTGTAAATTTCACTCTAGTGCAACAAATGAAATACATGCAAAGCATGATCTATTGAATCTAGTCAGAAAACCTGAGACTATTAACTTCATTTTTTTGTCCTTGTACAACCTCATTGAAATATAAAAGCGATTCAGAACTCAGAATCTGAATCAGAATCAGAAGTACTTTATTAAGTACTGTGAAAAACTGTGACCCAATATAAAACAGAGAATCTAAATAAAATAAAAAATTTAAGGATATCACACAGACTTTATCCAAAGCACTTAACAGGGTTTTTGCAGCTCATTTACTCATTCACACTCACACACCAAGGTGCTGGCCTTAATACCGGGTCTAACTAACGCTGCGCCGTGCTCTCTACCTCTTGTTGTATAGCACACAATCCATGGATACACCATGAAAGAATTGATGATCTGTTTGAAATAAGAATTATCCCCCAAATCTATACATACAGAGGGTGGGGGTAAGAACTTACAATATCAAACATGAGCATAATAACAGCAGGGCTCCTGGGTTAGATTGTATTACATGAAGTGTTCTTCCATGCAAACTATATTGAATTGTGTGCATAAACGTTGAATAGAAAAATGCAATATTAAATAGCCTATAAGATTTACTTTTTTAAGTGTCACTCTCTCTAGCCTCAGCTCAATTTTTACCTTAACTCACAACGTTACTCGAAACTTCAGTTAGGTCATCTCTCCACGACGAGGATCTCAGTTATTATGATTTATTTAACTTTTGATCACGCCCTGCATTCAATTTGAAACCTAATCCTTTTCAAAACTCAACCGCCCTTCGCCCACTCTTCCACCCCCCCTCCCCCGTCTTGTTCCCCCCCTTTTGCAGATGAAACAGAATAAGCAGAGTGCCCCCTACTGGCGTGTGTCACTGGCCAACCTGTGCAGGATGGTGGGCAGCCTGAGGCAGGAGGGGTGGAGTGGCGAGGAGCAGGAGGACGGTGAGCTGAGGGAGGGGAGCCTCCAGCTGCTGGAGGAGCTGTACAACCTGCAGCACATCTGCAGAGTGCTGCAGAGCCGGGAGGAGAGGGTGAGACGTTTGCACACAACAACTACACACACAGACATACACACACTTATAAGATGTGTTCATGCAGCTGTTCTAAAGATTTAAGTTGAATGTCAGTTGTTTCTCAAACAAATACAAATAACTTCAACTTCAAAATCAGTTTTATTGTTTACACTATGTGCTGAGTTTGTCTGACGTATATTCATATTCATGTGTATTATTTTTCAAATAAAAAAGAAGCATTGTTTAAGCAAAAGTAAAAAAATTACAATAAAATGTTCTTGACTATAATAAGTTAAATGTATTGAACTATCATAAGTTAAAGTACAGGCTTAAACTGTTGGGGATTTCCACACTCCCATTAGATGGATGATTGCATAAGTTGAGGCAATGATCTAAAACGCATTAAATATCAAACATATATAGAAATCCAGTTTAAACAAAGCAACAGCAGCAACGTTTTATGGGTTTATCTCACACTGAATGTTTGCAAAGCAACTTCCAATTTTAGCTTGAAATAAGTTTCTGATTCAAATATAGTGGACAAAGAAAATATAAAGTGGCTAAATACAGAATACCCGTACCATTAAATTGTACTTTGACAAAAAAAACAACAAAAAAAACATCAACAACATGCAACACAAACACAGTCACATGCATACAGGCTTAAATCTCACTTATATCTCAGACACGTGGACACAAGAGCCCTTCCATTCTCTCTCAGAGTAAACACACCTCATTAAACCCCCCCTCCTCCCTGTCTCTTCCTCTCTTCATCATTTCCTTTCACTCTCAGCTCCTTCACAACAACCTTTCTCTCCTTTAAAAAAAAAAAAAATTGACACAGCGACTGTAGTTTAGCACCTGTTTTGCCATGCATGGAAGCACAGAGCTGAAGCACTCGTTCACAGCTACACAAGCATTACCCTGCCACTTAGCAACAAAACATGTGTTTGTCTGCCATTTTCTGGTCGTCACGTGACTCTCATTTGCTGCCTTGTCTCTCTCGCTCTGCCCCTTAACAGCTACTCAGTGACTCTCTAGAATATTTAGAGGAGAACAGTGACAATCCACTGAAACGAAAATCACCCTACATCCTGAAGAGGCAAGCAGCTCACACCACCAAGTCCCGAAGGCCGTACATCTTAAAACGAAATATAATTTACTGACGACCATCCCAGAGGCCGAGGTGATGTTCTACGGGACCAGACCATATACTTTCTGTGAAGATGTGATCGTGTTTTTTTTTCTCTCTTCTTGTAGCTGCAATGTTTTTTTCTTTTCCCGTTGTCGTTTTTATCCAGTCAGACCCTTCGACCCCTGTGTGTCCAGCATTCAGACCTGGCTGTATTCTGCTCCTCTCAAGTGTGGGTCCTGAAAATAAAATCCTGAGCATCAAGCAAAGTGTGTATCTTTGAGAAACTATATTTATTTACTCTATTTCTTCACTGCGCACTAAGTATATTTTGTTTCAGGATACGATTAAAGGATTCATGACACAAACTGGTGTGATGTGACTGTCTCTTCTTTCATGAAGCTGCTTCTGTAAACTGGTTTACAGCCTCTCTAGGTCTTCTTTACCAACTTACCACACCACAAACACCATCCTGCTACCAAAAATGCTCACTAAAGCACCACATGTGTATCAATCTGCTCTGAAAAATTGTCCCCAAGAAATGCACTATTTATTCCTGTTTGAGTAAAGTTTTCTAAAAACTGCAGTGACCAGCTGGTTAAGAGGGGGGCTAAGGTATTTTTAAAAATAAAAGTTTATGTTTGTGAGACATTTACAAACATTTATGTCTTCAGTAAAAACTTGGGCTTGTGGCTGACAATCATAGACAGAGTGGACACGTTGTTGTCTTTTAATGACATCTGTAATCATAAGAGTAACAGCAGCTTTATTCTTATTCAAGATATTGAAATAATCAATTCTGAATTATTGTAATTATTTGTTGCTTCCATGTCGGAATCAGTGTATTTAAAAAATTATTTTTAAATGTGTCGTAAGAGGCTATGGTTGAGATGAGTATCACAAACTTTAAACACATTTCGAGTAATCCAGTAATCAGTAGGAGTTGCATCATGAGATAAGCAGTAGCTGACACAAAGAACAGGACAAGATGACGTGATTAAAAGAACACCAGTCAAACCTCAAATGGTAAAATACAAAGCAAAGAAACACATGTGACATTTCTGCTTGTGAAGAAGGTTACATCAGATCTCTGCTGAGCTATCATGGATGGATTATAGTGAGCCATGGGGAGTCTGTTGGAGCAGAAACAACTGATCAGTCATTGAGTAAAATGTTTGCTACACCACAACTTCTTTGAAAAAAAAAGTTTCCAAAAGGCAAAACTCACCTCAAACAAGTGTGAAAGTTTCCTTCAACTTCAGTTTCCATCAAACTTTTCTAATTTGACACAAACTGCATCAAAATATGTTTAAGGGAACATGGCTAATAACACTATTGTATAAGGCACATGAACTGTGGTACGACTACCACTGGTGGTACATGACCTCCCTGTAGTACTTGGAGGAATACTTTTTTTTTTTAAATGAAATTATTCAAAAATGCAGTTTGAATGCATCTATACTAAGATATCACTGGAATGCAATTTCCTGCAATATTTTGTTAATATCAGCCTGATATAGCATCAATTAAAAAAATATTATAAAAGATATGATTATCCGTTCTACACTCATTTTCTCAAGAATCATTCAATTCCCAGACATAAGCACATTGTACCTTTAACATGAACACAGTACACACTGGGTGTTCCTATTAGTATGTGTAGTGTTGAACACTCCTTGAAATGGGGGGCACAGAGGCAGTTCGACTCCAGCAGATAAAACAGACTTGACTGCAGCGACTGAGAGTCTTGGCCTTAATAAATGGCAGTTTCATCTCCAAATCAAAGTGCTTTGGTGTCCTTCTTTGAAACTTGGCTCTTAAGCCTGACAGCCAGAGAGTCCGGATTAAGTGCAGCCTGCAGAGAAACATGCTTTGAAGAGCCTCATTCTGCTTCTGCTTTCCCAGCAGTGTTCTGCTACACATGTTGTTTTACTCAATATATTCAAAATGGCACCTGTCCTGTCTACAGTGTGAGCCAGTGAACAGGTGAGAGAGTGTTGTGGTATTTTAGTTTGGAAGGAAAGGAAACACAGACACTTGTTGAATTAAATCAATGCACCCTTGTAGATAGTATCTGTGTATGTTCATCTCTCCCTGAGGCCCTCTTGAGCAAGCTGACTCGTGCGATGATTATGGCAATAACCAATAGTCATCTATAAAGCTGGAGTTACACATATCAAGATGCACACACAAACCAGATATAAAAGTAATCAAGCTCACTCCATTATCAGCGTCCAATAAGCCTCTTACAAACGTTTATGACGTGCATGATTTGTCAAATTCTGTATCAAACATTCTATACAAAATCTCAAATATCCTAATGATCTTTTAATGCATTTTAGAGCAAAATGTCTCAGGTTTTCCTCACTTTGTGAAATGTATTATATTTTAAATGAAATATGAAACACCCTAATTATAATGCAGACAGAGCAACTACACTAAATTTATATTTTAAGCATCGCTTTGCTTTTGAAGGATCAAAGTCAGCTGTACTACCCACTAAAGTCAGTAACACAGTGGTGTTATGTCTCAGAAACAATGTTCCAGTTTCTGTGAATGATTCAGACACCTCAACAGGACTATATCTTTGGAAAAATTACAATGAAAACTTCAAATGTTATTTTTCAATTCTTTGTGCACCAGAAAAGAAAATGAATCTAACTGCATTGCTGGAAAGCATTGGATTTGAGTTGAATCAATCCTTTAATATGGAAAGCTTAATGGGCTTTCTAGTTACTGTATCAAATCAATCAATCTTGTGAAAATAAAGAATAAAGAACCTCAGAGACACAGCGGTAGAGGAGAAAGTAGTTTCTGGCACACAAAGAGCATTATTCAGGTCGGCGAGTGTTGACACACATAAATGTCTCATTTAATCCGTAGTCATTACTGTGCTAGCTTTTTATCCACTTCAGGTGGACATTTATCCATTCAAGAGTTGCAAAGCTGTTTAAACTTTCCCTCAACAATTACTGCTTAGGTGCCTTTGAGTTAGACACTTGTAGCTACAGTAAATGCTCCAGTAAGCTTCAGTTGGCTCCACTTGAACTTGAATGTGTCAAGTTGTTCATGTGTTGCAGGAAAAGGGCAAACCGTGCATAAATAAAGGATAAAAATAATTAAATAAATACTATAGGCGGCTTTCATTATAATTCCTCTCATGTCAGAGACTACCAGCAGTGTATGTGCCCGTCACAGGCAGCGGATGGCAGTGTTGTTTAACTAGTCCAGTGGTCTGATTTACAGTGTGAATGACTGCTAAGTGTCACAGAAATGTAAGTATGCCTTCAGGCAGAATGACAGCTTACTGAAAGAGCAACACATGGAAAATGGCAACTGAATCAAAACAAACTATATCATGAGATTCTCTGATGTTTCTCTGCTTCAGAGATGTTTCAGGTACTATATATGTAAAATGATGACATGTTTACAAAATGTAATCATGAAGCACACAGTAAAAACAAAAAAATTAAATATTGTTTTGGAAAGAGCTTCAGTATGTCTTAATCTAATAGTAATGACAGAGAAAAAGTCAATGCAGTCTATAGCTGTGTGATGTTCTAATTTGGCCTTTGATTGAGTTGACTGAATGAGATATTTTTAATTAAATTTCCTCTTGTACATCCAATTAGACACAAAGCAGTTTTGTTAATTAAACAAATTTAGTTGTGGGTAATGCAAAGCTATCGCCCCCTCAAAAAACACCAAGGCATGCTTTCTGCAGGTTTTCAGTTACCTGCATACACAAGGGTGCATTACACATCCACATAACCTCAGAACCTGCAGGAAATTTACAAAATGCAAAAAATGTTATTTCCCAGTAGAAGTGGAATATCTAAAGATGTAATAGCAATAGATTTTCTTTTTCGTTTTACAGCTCAGCTTTCAGTACCTAACAGTCTAAAAATCTCACCTTAACACAATGAAAATTGGCACAGGCAGACAGAGAGCGTGCTATTTCATTCTCTATCCAGGGAGTTTTCTTTCTTAAAGTAATTTGCCTTTTCTCACCTACAAATGAAAACCTATAATAATTCTCTGGAATAAAAGGACTGAAGCACAGCTGGGACAGCAGATTCCCACAGCAGAAAATGTTGGAGGTTGAATACTTGAATACTGAAATATTACTTTAATAAAAGTTCTGTTTCAGAGAAGAAAATCTTAATCCTTCCCTTTGGATTATGGCCCCTAACCCCAAGTCTAACCCTTCACTTTGTTAGGTGTACACGCACAGAGTACGTACCAGCAGGTGGTAGTACAGTACAACACTAATCCAGACTGTGGTTGACAGGAGCAAAGCAGGCAAGGAAACAACAGTATATCTTCTAAGAATAAACTTTCGGTTTTCCTCCACCAAAATAAACATGTTTATGCATTCTTCAGAAATAATATCCAGTCAAAAACATTGGTCCTGGCCTTATTCTAATAAACAATGGAGTATTTCTCCTCCAGTGTTCATTTTAATCATGTCCTGTATCCCAGTATATAGTCTGAGGCCTCAGGTTATATCAGATAAGTCACAATGTCAAGGAGAACTACAGTAACTTTGCTTTGGATTTTGGCCCAGAGCATCACACTGCTTTAACGATGCTCCAGACTCTTTAATGTAATGCTAGCAGGCTGGACAGGAGTAACAATCCTGAACCCCACAACACCCAGGCTGTGCACTTAAAGAGACATGTTTTTACAGCTTTGATTGTAAATCCAATTAAAGTCGATTATTGAGTGAATTAATCTTTAACAGTCACAATACTGAACCATGGTTGGACTACCTTTCATTCGAATCTACCACATAATGGAATGTCGGGTGAAATATTACAAACGTTTTTTGCTTTTAGTAATTAAGTGCCTTGTCGTCTATAGTGGTCTCACAATGTGCATGCGTAAATAACGGCCTCACCATCAACATACAAAAAGCTTGGAACCTAATTTTTCTCTCAAAATGATTGACAGATCTATAAACACCAGACCAGCCGTCCAATCTAGACTACTTTCAGACGCCTGACTCACTGCCCACATCTAATTTGTTTCAACAAGTCAGCAGTTTATAGTCCCTGTTTTAAAAAAAACAACCAAGCCAATCAGAGCTCTGTAGATGGGATTAACATCAGGTTCTTGTGCAAAAGCCAGCAAAATAAAGACTGATGAATTGCCTCTGAAATGTCTATAAACTGTAAATGAACTGATTCTAGTAACGTACTAATGTGTCCATGTAAAAATCACCTCTATTTGACAGATATGTCACTCACTGCAAAACGGAACTGCAAAAGTGATTATGAAGTTCAGTCTGATTATCAGGATAGAACAACACATGCAACCAAGTGAAGCTAATTTAATGTTGTTTGCTCCTGAACTGATTTATTTCAAAGAATTATACTTGTAGAAACTGCAGAAAAAAGACCTATATTTAAAAAAAACATGAAAAAGCCAGAGTATCACACCCATTATATTGAGAATATCTACAATGTATGTAAATGTAACAATAAATAAAGTTTGGGCCTTTGTATATCATTCATGTCTACGTGAAGCTCCACCCAATTTGGAAAACAAACTATGATTTTTTTTTTTTTATGCTCATGTAGTACCACTGTGGTAAATGATGACAGCTGTACACATATTTTTGTTAATTACAACACATATGATCAAAATATATGGCTTTTTGCTCAGTCACTCTCTCTTTTTTCCTCTTACATTTCTTCGCCGAAGTCCTCTTAACCTCTGCTATTATATCCATAAAAGCATTTAGCTGGTTACATCACCCGCTTTCCCAGCTCCAGTTCTTAGCTTCCCATCAGTATTCGGGCCTGAAAACCTTCTCTTCCTGGGAGTCCAAAACGCCTGTGGTACAAACACTATCACTCTGATACTCTGAGCTCACAGTCCAGGCAGCCCGGCTCTTGAAGAGAGTGTACATCAGCTATATTTTGCAGCCGTTTAGTTTACTGTCCATCAGGAAACTCTGTAAATCACAGAGAGGATATCAGAGGGAAAACCAGAAAACATACTTTTCCCATAAAATATGATTCAGATTCACAAAAATTGGTGAAATAGTTGCTGCTGGGTGACTTAAATCATTATGTACATGCTTCATACATACTTACAGGTGATCGTAACCTCAACCTAAATTGAGTGTAGCATCAAAATAATAATAAATACATAAATATAAATAGATAAATATGTTATTTTATGATAGAAAAGTTACACTTTAACAGTACAGTTATTTGCTTGTCAAGCACTTTAATACTTTCCCTTTGCAGCGCAATGTCCAAGCACATCTCTAGCTTCACATTGGATGACTGCAATTTATCATTATCTGGACATCAGAGCAGATCTGTCAGTTTTTGCAAATTTGCAGGCTGCCTCAGCAGATGTCTATCAATATAACGACTCTTGTGACCCTGAAAAAGTTCAGGCTTAGTACGCCTCCCACATCCACAGCACAAATTACACCCTGCGTGAATTAATTCAACTCCATTAAAAACCTTCATCGACATCTGCCGCTGCAGCGATGCTCGGGCCTGCTTGTCTTGGCCTTTCTCCAGCCGGACGCCTCTTCAATTTAACTCCAATTTGGAGTTGGTGGATGTTGGCTGACAGTTTGAAACTTCTCAGTGGGATGCTGATGAGCGTCTTCACTTCTGCTAAAGGAAAGTCATTCTCTCATCTGGACAGCGTTGCAAATTGCGTAAAAAGCCAATCCGATCAAGATAATGGCTTGTGAAGGAATGAGATTAGCTCCCTTTGTGAGAAATCTGATTGTGTGGATGGGACAGTGGCACATCAAGTGTGACCTTGTTGCAGGGGCCAGCAGAGAAAGTAATTAGGCCTCACATATGGGCAGAATTAGTGAAGAAGCCTTCACACACAGCAGTGAAGTTGTGAGTAGTGGCCCCTGCTTACTCAGAGTTAGACAGCAGATACAAACTGAAACAAAAAAGAGAGACTTAAGGCCCAACCCAAGGTGTTTTAATTCTAAGATTACGTGAACACTTCATGATGCCTGTTGATAGTGTCAGTGTACATCTGAATTAACAATTGTCTACATTACAGCTAAAGTGAGATCTGATATCAGGGTTTCATACCACTGAATCGTCACTCAAATCTCCAGGTTTGACATTGATTCCAAGAAGATTCAAAGAAAGCTTTACAATGCAACCACAACAACACATAACAAAATAAGAAGTGGAAAATAGATGAGACAAGCTCAAATGACTTATGGAAAGTATCCACCAATTCAGTAACATTAACCCAAACTTCATTATATTTGATTATCTTAGGATTACTTGGGTACATAACTAGGATTACTGTATTTTAAGTTGTTTACAACATTTATAATCTTAATCTACTTCAGTGTGTTATTAATTTTAAACTCTGTTTTGGGTTATCCAAAAGTAACCACGTGTTCAGAATCAAAAAGATAGTTGCTACATTTAGTTCATTAAAATACTCCAACAAGGTACAATCTGTAACCTTGTGGTTACCATAGTCATAATTATCAGCTAATGAATACTATATGTGTATAACTTTATATACAATATATAAAATAAATTATATAATATATTGTAACATAATAATAATGTTGTTACTATGCATAAAGTACCAATACAAGAGTCATTCATGAATCACAAAACATGGAAAACAACTTCTTACAACTTTTTCAAATTTATTGCAAATCAAAATACAGTTGAAACTACACTCCAGTATCCCACGACCACAAACTCAGATAGACTGCGGCACAGTCACAAGACACATCCAACGCATTTGAATTTTATTTGAAACTCAGCCAATTGAGAAGTTACAACATGGTTCCATGTGGTGCTACTGGCCTGTAAGCATCTGTTCAAAATCCCTAGTCTGCTTTATAAACATTTTTCTAAATTTCCTCTGGTGGGTTCCCAGTCAGAGAAACAACCAAGCCAATCAGAGTCTTTGAGGTTAGGCTTACAGTTAGTGGCATTATACCTAGTGGGTGTAAGATGGAGTTTATTTTAGCCAAGATAACAACATCTCTACATGGCATCTGTGCTAGTTTGCTAGAAGCAATTGATCATGTTATATTCATACAATAAATACAAATTTGAAATCCTTCTATGTTGTGTGTTGGGTCTGGTTGTTACCGCCCTGTTCCTGCTCCAACCAACTTAAATGGCTTTCTGTAATCACAGAAAACCTTTTCTTTCACACCTGTTCTCATAAAAAAACACCAGAAACATACAAAAATCACAGCCATCACAGATTGGGAGGAGCACATTCTTTCTATACTGGAATAATATTTCATCCCAGAGATGCTGTGTACACATAACGTCCTTAATTGACCAGATTTCAAAACATATTTTGAATCAAATTAATACAAAGCAGTTCACACATGTGAAACTTCCAGCTTCCCTGAAGTTCAGGTGCCGTGGGGCAGATACTTTGATCAGTTGGTAAAATTGGTCATTGGCTGTTTGGATAACACACTGCCTGGGTCAAGTCGGTACTATAAAGCTTCTTGATTGTCAGTAACAGCGGTAATGCCCTCTGAGGTGTCCTGATAAAGAAAAACAATGAACTTGGCCGAGGAAACTAATTGTGTATTGTAGAAATCATCGACTTCACCTCATCCCTCATTTTCCTGCGTCATCACACCATGTCATGCGTTGCAAATTGTATGTACCGTATTTGACTGCCTTTCTCTGAAGGCTGGCTGATGCTGCTTCATTGTTGACTGGAAATGATGTCAGAGCTGTCTGTCATGTCAGCTACCACTGAAAGAGAGAAAACCAGTCGTCCACCCACAGACAACTGCTAACAAGAAGATGAAACCACCGTTCACTCTAAATATCAGTGTAGAGATTTGCTTACACAGTAGCACGACATGCAATAATACATTTCGTCATTTTGGTACCTGAGATGTCATGTAAATAGAGCAACGATCAGATATCATTCCCCTCGGATTAGATAGACTGTGGTTTGTAGCCCTGTATCTGTAATCTTTTGGCCGGGACAGCTGGCTTGATTTTACAGGATGTGCTTGTTTTTCAGGCTTTCAGATCTGTTCTTTTGAGTATCCCACAGTGGAGGTGTACAGAGAGAGTTAAATAATAGGCTTTTCAGGCCATCAAAGTATCCTGCTTCACTCTGTCACTATGAGCCTCATCATATCGATTGTAAACATGGAAGCTGGCTGGGTCATCATCTTTGTGATGGGAGAAACTACAAACAGGTTTGCTCAAAGAAGGATCTGGCATTATGTGAAAGGAAACCAACAAGCTCCATTACAGTACTGCCAGCACTGCACTGTCTCATCTATATCTATTTAAAAAATGCTGACAAAATACATGTTTACATGGACACACATGCATACACATCATTTATTGTCCTTGACTGTATAGATACAGCATGCATGTACACCTCTGTTGTGTGGAGAGGCTGATTCCAACAGACAGATCCTCCACTCTGCACACCCTGACATTATAAACAGGCTTCATGAGGAAGACGAGCGTCAGTAATTGTTGCGAGGGGTGGAGGGACAAGCACTCGTTGCAGCATGCCTTCAACAGGCCGATTGTCTCTTTGCCTGCCTGTGATAATTAAAATGACTCAACCCCCACACGTTCCAGTCACAGTGGTGGCATTGCAAAGCGGGCAGCAGAGCTGTTATTGCTTGTCCTTCAGCTGAAAGGATCGTGTTGGCCAGAGAGCTGAAGGCTTTTGTTCTGAAAGCTGAAAAAAAATCTGGTGTCCAGCCTGGGCGATTTTTTTTTTTTTTTTTTTAGCAACGCGCCCTGGGAAATGAGTTATCTAAGCAACACATGCAAGAAACCCTGACATTAATCTTTAATTAAGGCCTTTACAATTTGGAATGACATGCCTGGAAGTCTGAGAGTTACTGTAGGGGATAGATATGAACAGCGGGCAGTGAGGACGGCCAGGCAACATATCTCGTTGTGAGCTCATTTTGTCTCATCAAAGTCAAGACCTGTTGATCTGCCAAGATGTTTGCTCGTGTAGCTGTTTAGATCATAGGAAACGTTGTAAGGTAAACCTGGGATTAAGCTGCTTTATTTCTCCTTTGCAAGTAAAACATGAGCAGTGTACAGTAGCTGTTGTTTTATACATGGTGCTAAATATTACAGCTCTTGATGAGAACGTCTTCTAATAAGTGTTTTTGTGAACATATCAAGGTGACTACATTTGGCTGGCACATTGTTTTTCTTCTCAATTTTTTTCCTTGTTTTTTTATGTAATTGGTTGTGGATCTCATGTTGAAAGAACCAAGTGATAAACCTAGTGGTAGAACCAGCACACCACTGAAGCTTTTCTTGTTTTGTGACAGCTGCTGCCTTTGTGATGTTCCACAAAAAGCCCCCAAGACACAACCTGTTTCATTCTGGCTGAAGATTCACATGAAAAAAGACAAGTCTCCTATGAAATAAAATGGGACTTAGGTAATTGTTTTGATTACTCCTTTCCCTGTTCCCAGTAGGATGAAGGCATTACAAAGCTGAAAGTCGACTGTTTAGGGAAGAAGGGACTGAGGAAAAGTGGCAGCACATCTCCCCGCGGCAACATTTGTTCACTGGCAACAATGAGAGACAGATGGGAGGATGGTGGTGGTGGTTGTGGTGGCGATGGGGTGGTGTGGGTCACACCTTTGTGAGGCAAAGCAAATGGGAGCGATTAAACCCTCATTTGCCGTAGGGACTATCCACTCTGAGCAAGGAGCTGGCTCCAACAGTGCCTGTAGCACTGTTCCTTTTATCTCCACTCCTCATGAAGACCCTGTAAATGCCATGGGAGTAGTTAAAGCGAAGCACAAAGTGTTCTGTTGTGCTGGTTCACCGTTAATGTTTAACATCATGACAGCAAATGAAAAGAATTTCTGCACCACCGCAATGCATCATCTATGCAATAAGAGTGTGGCTTAACCCGTGTAATTAAACTTGTGACCTACACAGTTATACCTTGTCCCTTTTTACCGCGTAGAACAGCTCAAACCTCCATTCTGCACATGTGCCGGTTCCACTTTACATAGATTTGATTTGGCACCACCTGGAAACAAATGATGATTGAAAGCTTGACACGCTTTCATCCTCACCCTCAGCCTTTTTCATCCCAGATTTGGCAGATAAAAATACATCCTTTTTTCCTTTTCCCATCATGAAACTGTCTGAATACCCAGCGGCGCAAGCTGGCTCAGGCCTCTTGGTATCCACCGTAACTGGCTGCTCATCAGCCCGAGAGCACCTGAACGCTGAGGGGCCCCTCCATCACCAGCAGACACGCAATCATGAAGTTCTTTGCCAGGTTATTATGAGTCATTCATCACCTGCGTCCGCTTCGTGTTTCCCTGCCTTCAAGCTTCGCCTCGACTTCAATACTTTTAAAATCCCTGTGTGTAACCATTCGTCTGCTCATTGCGCTTCTTTTCAGCTTTTCAACATGTCTTCTATCTCTCCACCTCCATTTCCCATGCTTAGCCCCACCCCAGCCTGTGTACCTAGCTTATATGGGTCTGTGCTGAATAAAAGGCACCATGAACACACGGCACAAAATGTACTAATCAAAAGCTATTGGCAATTCTTTAATGGTGCACTGGTGTGGAAGAAACAGCCCAAAAAAAAAAAATAAATGAAACGGGCCATGGTCATTGTTCTTTTGATTTGCTGCACATGTTGTGGCTGCGTCTTAAAAGATGGATAGTGAATGTAATGAGCGGAATTAAAATCCCATCACAGAGGTGGATTCCCAGAGGCACAAGAGCAGTAGAGATCAAAAGGCAAATGAGGAAATCCAAACAAACTACATCAGTCTGGTCTCATGAGGGGTTTGCACTCCTGCATAGGTACATGCTGGCAGCACCATGGCAACCACAGCAATTGTTTGGCCAGTGTCTCCCGCCGTGCGCAGTGCAGGTCTTGTTATGTGGGATATTGGTTTTTTACTTTCTACCCTGGCTCCTTCATAGTGTGCGTTAGCTGTGGTTCCCAAGGTACTGGGCCGTCATGTACACTTACCTTCCATTCGGTTCTGGATGACTTTGAAGGACAGGCGATGGAGAGAGGCGGGGATGACTATGACAAGGTCTCTGAAATTGTGTTGATACTATGAAAGCCTGGAGGCGTTAAATTGAGTATGAGACTTGTCTCTGTTATCAAAAGTAACTTTATCAACCTTCAACCTTTAATAACAGTGATTCTGTTTATAGATCCCAGACTATTTTTCTCCCAAACCCTTGAAGCATTTACAAATTAATTTGATTTTGTTCTATATTTTATATTTCTTTAATGTGTTAGCATTGTTGTAAATTGCAATATGCCATATGGTCTTTAATAAACATCCAATTGGCAGTGAAACAACATTTTGAATGCTCAATCTGTTCAATTAAAAGATTATATGCTCCTATCTAAATACCACTAGAAGTGATTTTTGTCAATGTGTTTACATCTAAATCTTCTAAAAAATGTTTTTGTTTTTTGCCTGTCTCTCTAAGGGTTAGCGTTTAAAGCTCCATAAACATACGGACTTATGTGCCTATATGCCATATATATTTTTCTACAGATGAAGGGTACTAGTCTCCAAGGGTGATCACGAGCCCTGCTTGATTTTAAGGCGTGTAGGAAAATAAATATATGTACAGTATGCTTGAATCTCAGTATTTCATTCATTTCTGTAAAGTAGATCTAATTAAAATTAATATTATTTCAAGTTTAGATTATTATTTAAGATATAAACTTAAAAGGACTTGGTGAAAACCTGAACACAAACTATATTCACTATATTCACAGAGCCTTCACTCTCTGCTAAATGACTTCTTCGCTAAAAGAACAATGGCCAAATGTCAGGGAGAAGAAAACACTGGATCTGTCAAAAAAAAAGAAAAGAATGGGAACCATTGTTGTAGAGCAGTATGCAATTTCATGAATAGATTGAGGTGAATGTCAGGGTTCTAGTGATATACCATGACTATGTTCAACATTAGACTCCCACGTACTGTGAAAAGACAGTGGCAAGTATGCTACTGTATGAGGTTGCTATAAAATCATTGAGTTAACCCTAGTCCCATTTCTGTATTCATTATTCTGTCTGAATTTGACTACATTTTCCTGAATGTGAAATGGAAACTCATAATGTCTACTCTGCAGTTCAATCGTAAATGTACAGACAACTCTGACTTTAGATACTTTTGAAAAATGTCATGTTTGTGAGGAGAGGTCTGGTGTTAAAAGGAACGATTTCTAAATGAATTTCTGTGGACGTTTATCCTCTGGTGACATCAGAAATGCTGCTATAAAATTGCCCTGAATGCAGAATATGTGTGAATGACATCTGTGCCTTCACTAATTTATGACGCTGAAGAAGTGGTGTGATATAAAATGCTCTGGGTTAAAATTAAGCAGGCAGCGTCTCATGAGTCCCCTTTTACAATAAAAACTATACAGTAATGTGTATTAAATAAACTGCCGTGTCATCTGCACTCCACAGAATATTTGTTTGTCTGTTGTCCTTTCAGTCATGTTCTCGAGTGTCTGATGGTGTGCTTTATGTAAGATATTGTGTGACCCCTTTTGACAAATACACAAAGAGCATGAAGCTTTTATCAGTACAGTATCGCCCCCAGCATCATCCCCACATCTTCATTAAGTATGCAGTTTTTAAAAAAAGCAGAAAGCATATGAATATTGATATGAATAATGTATAGTATTTTTTGCTTTTGGCTACAGCGAGATCTGACTCAAAGAGGGTTGCTCGCTGCAAGTCACAAGGAACTGCGAATGTCAGTTGCGTTTTTTCTTCTTTAAAATTTAAAATGTGCACCATAACTGTATGTTCTGCTTTTATTTATAAACATTTTTAACAATTAAACAAAACATATTCAGGCAAAGACAACAGGAATGACATTTTTGATTCAGGGTCATGTAAATAGTGTTTTTGTTTCCCGAAAGGAATTCAAACCGATATTCAAGCCCTGACACCGCAGACACATATTCAATAATTTGTGCCCTCTCGGGTTCTCTCGCACACAGTACTGTCTCAGCAGTCAATGCACCACAAATTCAGCATTCATCCGTTTAGTCTAATTTCATCTTAAATATATTATATACAATACAACATTTGAAATGATACGTGTAAAAAAATATATGTCATCTTACAATACAGTACCAGTTAGAGAACGATGGAAAGTAAAACAGACACGGAAACAACATCTTAACACACTCTCTCCACTTAACAATATACAGCACATGTGAACTCCGAACCTGTTGTAAGGTAGTATCGGTAGGCTTCTACGTACAAACCCAGTACAATTTCATTAGCAGAAGCTGAACAATAATTCATAGATCCCAACATACAAAAGGAGTCATTTTTATCCACTGAAAATGCTTTTGTTCATGCACTTTGTACATGCTCCACTGGAAGACAGCTCACTTTCAAATAACTCAGGATCCACACATCATATTCACATTCATTACTCGCCTGGAGCTTTGGGGATCGGACCCTCACAGCCAATATAACTAATGATTCACAAACCTCTGGCTTTTTTTCTCACAGAGGTCTGCCAGTGCAGTTAGTGTTTAATTCTTGACAAATGGACAGTGAAGGTGGCTTCAACAGGAGGACAGAACTGTTTTCCTTTAAGTATTAAGTGAAATGTACAGTGTAACTGATCCTGTGCATACTGCTCACTCAAGGCCCCAGTATGGATTGTGGTTTTCAAACATGCTGCCAATAGCAAAGAATGCTGAATGCAGCAGTTTGCTGACATCCATTTGAGGAATTTATGCAGCTTTTGTTGTTATCCCCAAGATGTAAATCTGTCCATAAATCTGCAGTGTGCAGCTACTTTTGGCTGGCATCTTATTTCAAATAAAGATCAGACAGCAATTTCTCCTCCAGAAATATCAGCCTCACAACACGGTTGCTCTGCTTGGGTATGAGGCGTATCAAAGCCATCCATTACACTTGTAAAACAGCTAACTGCCCTGCGGTGACATCATGAGTTTATAGCTCATAAGCAGGTAATACTAGGCTGAATTGGCACCATGGTGTGCATCATAAAGAATACCACACATGCAGCACAATGTAGATTGTGTTTCCAAGCATCAGCCATTCAAACAAGATCCCCTCCAAGGAGCTGATCCATGCAGGTCACGGAATCATTCACAAAAATGAATGGCGACATTTCAAGGGAAATGCTGAGGAAAAACAATACGCCATATTGTGAGGTGGTGGGCATTCTAATTTCATTTCAGATAACACATGGGGGATTTGCCAAGGAAGGATTTCGAGGTGGCTGTACAAGCCAATCTGCGAAAGGTCTTGATCTGTGACACTAAACAAGACCTTGAGGGAAAACACGGAACAGGTGGCTATTTGCAACAGCAGAACAAAGCTTTTCAGAACTGTTGCAGCATGCTTAATGACGATCTGCTTCCACCCCATGTTCCTAAAGAACGTCAGTGTTATGTAAACATTTACCTCTTTATTGCACTGAGGGATTTCTTGATGCCATTTCAGTGTTGAAGCAAATCTGTCACTGAACAGCGCTCACCGTCAGATCATAATTACATCAACACGGAAAACTACAAGGCTATTTTCAAAGCACGGCTCTGAATTGCTTTGAGCATCACGGTGATGGCGAGTTAACACGTGCAGCGTTAATTCCTGCAAATGTTGGCTGCTAAATGGAATGAAGCAACGTGGGGAATTCCAAATGCATCTTCAAAGGAAAGCTAAGCAAGTTTCCCCAAAGCAGCGGCAGACTGTATGAACCGAGAGCAAAGATCACAGAGAGGCAACCATGTAGAAGCAGAAACATTGGAGTTGTGAGTGCAACATTGGGGAAAGAACGAATTGAGATCCTATAGCTTCAGGGGAGATGTTGTTTTGCTGGTGTAGAAAGTGAGGCAAACACAGACCAATTTACTGGGGGAAAATTGTGCTGTGGTGGGAAAAAAAAGACCTAAAAGCAGACCTGGCCCATTCTTCACTGTGCAATCTAATCTCAGCTCTTGGAGAAGATGTGTGAAAACAAACATTGTTCTCCTGTCAGCAGGCCTGACGGAACATACAGTGCTTGTAAAAGAGCTCGGCCCACTCACACACCCGCTTAAACACAATAGAGAAGATGATTAAACTGAAAAAAAATAAAAAAAAACATATATAAAACCGAAAAAGTTAATCGTGACATGATGAATATTCAAGGCAACAATAACCTCTGATACTTTACATGTGTGGATTTTCAAAAAGGGAAAATAATTAAGGGCCAAATGGGGACATTCTCACTGCATTTGTACAGGCTCTATGTCAGTAATGAAGAATTGCAGCAACAATAGCTAATTTGATGGTATTTTTAAGAGGAACCTGTTTCTAAAATTATTTAGTTACACATCATGAAAACCACCCCTTCCCTTCTGTCGAAATGGTTCATAACATTTGAAAAAGAAACAACAATTAACTGATAAATGGAACACAACTGTAGTAAATCAGTGCTGTGCTGTTCCCTAAGTTAGATTTGCCTTTATTCTGCACTTGAAGCACCTTTCTGGAGAGCCTTCAAATATGTCGTCATGGTAGGGCTGGGCGATATGGCTGAAATCCATCCATCCATTATCTGTAAATTCTTATCCTCATCAGGGTCACGGTGGGCAGGAGCCTATCCCTGCTGACTTTGGGTAAGAGGTGGGGTACACCCTGGACAAGTCGCCAGCTCATCACAGTGTGGCAGATGGATATAAAATCAGATTTTAAATTATACTAGTGATGTTCGATGCAATGAGATGTTTCACTGTTGTTTTACAGACATTGCTCTTTCAATTCTTTTTCACAATCTCCAATTACATTTTGCTCAAAATCGTTAAAGGATAAGGTTAGGCTGATTTTATACATTACTGTAGTCCTCAAATCCAATGAAAACGCAAAAAATCTCTGTCTACTTTCTGACTGACACCCTGAATATATAGTTATATATGTAAAAAGGATTGGTAATTTCCTGAAGCAGTTGGCCACTGTAGCTTTTAGAGAATGTATACTCTACAGGAGGAAATGCATGTTTAGGGATTATTATCAGTGGTGCATTAATACACATTTGGTGCTTTAGTGAGTATTTACAGCAGCAGGACGATGTATGAGGGACTGACTGAACATCAACTACAGTGCCCAAGTTAATTGTAATGAAGTCACCCAATGAAACACCATGGCTCACTTATTTTAATAGTTTTTGGAGAGCAATGGAGCTCTGTGGCACAGAGGAATAAGATCAGACTTTGGCTACATGGAAATACTTGTTAGTAGGATTGCTTTGTTGTTGGTTTTGTTCTTTTCATAGGACTTGATGACATGAAGACAAATCCAGAATATTACGAGACTCATCCTGGATAAAACAACATTGTAAAACATTACCAGAAAATGATTATATTAATATAATACAATATCCCTTAAGGTTGGTAAAACGTAATATTGAATTATCGCCCAGCCCTATGTTAAAGTTAAGGATATCTATCAAAAGCTGAAATAAATAAAGGCTTGTGTAACATTTAGGAAAACATACGTTCATGAATACTCTGAGGTCAGTTGAACAGTCCATAAGAATGACTGGGAAAATGCTCCACAAACATCTTGCAGGTATAAAAAACTATAGACTGATTTGGCAATCAAAATGAGTATCAATAAATACATACAAAATGAATAAATAAACCCAGAAATACATACATTAGTAAATAATAATAATAAAAACCTTTGCCTCTATGACATACTAAGAGTCTTTATGTATAGTCCTCATTGGCTGGGGGGTTGTGTAGTCCATAAACTTATACTTCTAATAATGAGCCATTCTTTCTGACCGGCGGTCACCACAATGCGCACACACTCAATGTCAAAGGCAATTTTGTGGTCTACATCTTGAACCTCAATGTTGCCATTTTTAAACTCCCCTAATGTGATATATGATGAACACTGTTTCCCTTTTTTGGTCCCAACTAATTTCTCTCCTACTTCCAGAGCTCCATGGTGAAGAATGTCATTCTGGCGGTCATCAGAACCAGTAGCAATCTTAATTTTACTAATTTTGGTAGATTTATTAAAGACTATGACAAAGAAGTCTCCTGTAGAAGGAGGCTTTCCCCAAAAGTACTCATCCACAGTGCTATAAGCCTTGGTGGCGTCATAGTTTTCAAAAACATTGATGTTTGTGTAGAGGCTGGCAGGAGGGTTGTCAGGAATGTCTATGGAGTCTTCCTCAAAGTCGTCGTCCTTCAGCTTGTTCTCTGCTCCTTTGTAAGAAGAGTAGTAGCCCATGTGCTGGAACAGCGAGGGCTTGAAGCGGATCACGTCTTTCTGGGCCAACAGACCCCTGAAGTGGATGAGGAGCCAGTCGCAGGGCATTTCCTGGTAGAACATGAGGAGGAAATGAGCCAGACGAGGGAGGTCTTTGGAGTGGTACAGCTTCCCGATGTATCCCAGCTTGGAGAACTCCAGCATCACCCAGTAGGAACCTTCTCTGGAGGTGATCACCTTCTTCAGCGCCGTCAGGAAGTTCCTGGAACAGCGCACATCATCCTCTAACATCATGTAGAAGTGAGAGAGGTTTGTGCAGAAGTTGAGGAGGAAAGCGTAGTCCACGTTCTGCTTAGAGCGGAAACGGACCCGGTCCTCTGGGTCATTGTAGTTCCTTTTCAGTCCATCCAAAGATGGATAGTACTCCTCTGGTGCCTGGATCACCAGGAGGCGTCCAGCTATGATGTGGTGAGCAAACTTCCTGGTGATTTCCTGCACCAGGTTCTCACACCAAACCAGGTCAAAGTCTGCCAGGTGGACCACAACCACAATCTCTTTGAGCTCCTCGTAACTAGACTGATCAAAGATGGACTTGATCGTCTCAAGAAGGTAGTTTCCCCTTTTTCTTTTGACTGAAGACAGTCCAATGGTCAGATACTCTGTCAACAGAAATGAGCATTTTATATTATTTCATAATGATGTAAACAGAAATGTATACCAATGAGTAATTATATTGTATAGGCATGCAATGATGGATTTGAAAAGAACTGTTCCAGCAGTAATTTGAGCGTGACTGTTTATTCTTGCCTTTGGAAATTGTAGTTTGAGATAATAAAATTAACTCTCGTTAACTCTTACTAATCTTTTCTCTTTAGTTTCAACGGCATCACTCAATCTAAAGCAGTTGGTCTTCCATACATGATATGTATCTTCCTCCTGTTATCAAGTGACCCATACGTAATGTAGCTCACATGATCAGCACATCACAAATCATACCACAAAATGAATTATTAATACATTTTTATAGTTAGAAATATTTATGATGAAACATTTATTCCACTTTTATAAAGTTGTGTAAAACGTGTGTGTCTCAGACCTCGAATTAGAGTTTTGTGCTCATTGTGGGTAAAAAAAAGTCCAATGTTTGGTGACTGAAGCTTAGCAGTTTGTAGTGTTTTGATTTTGAGGTCTCTGTGGAGGAGTTACTTTTTATTGCTGTGCTTTCATTCCCCAAGTCAGATATTTTAAGTTTTAGTTTTTATTCTCAGCTCATGTTCATAGATATGATTTACTGTAACTCCCCCAAGCTCATGAAAATAGTCAATGTAATTTCCTCTTTAAACAAACACTAAACTTACTCTTGCGGTTCAGTGGGGTTCCAGCGAGATAACGATATGTGACATTAATGGTTCCAGAGAAATTACTAAGGTCTCTGAAGGTGTGAACGTATCGTTCTGAGCTCGGAGGGTGGGCTGATGTTTCCCTGAGCTGCCTTTTATCCCCTTCCTGAAACACAACATGAAAACCACAACATTACTTCACATTATGAACAAAAGAGAAAACAAAACACACATTCAAGCTGTCATAACTGCTGCACAAAATGGACAGGGAAATCATCTTTAGAATTTCAATTTCTACTGAATAATTCAAATGAGAGAAAACCTCACTTTTGTTTTCTTAAACTTGTCTCTAACATCCCGTGCCAACTTGAGACAATATGTGTTTTTGATGTTTGGCTGAGCTAACTCTCGACGTTTGAAGACAAAAGGAGTCTTGAAACCTCTCCAGGCAGTTTGCAAACCTGAGCAAATGGACTCGATCAGAACACTAGAGAGCTGAAAATGTGAGGCGCCTCTTAATAATTTAAATGACAAACACAGATAATGTACTGTGATCTCCAACTTTTGATGTAATCATAAATAAGAAATAAATCATCTGGATGATTTCAGCTTGGGTCCATGTTTCCTTTGAAAAAAACAAACAATTATAAAAAGGGACGACATGGGTGGATTCACTCTACAACAAAACATTAGATTTTTTAAAAAGCATATTTGGTCAAATGGGTTGTTCTCACATTACAAATACTAATGCTATTTACTAACCAGCACGTAGCCGTCTTCAATGTAGAGGTTCAGGAAGAGGAGGAAGGTGATGAGGAAGCCGAGGAAGGGAATAGTGGAGCGTTTCCTTAGACACCTCATCTTGTCCAGGGATTTCCACACCAGCCTCATGCTGCACACGCTCTCACTGGGATCTGCATGAGAAGAACATGAGAAATGACACGTTAGGCCAGCTTGCTTCGAATGTCGTCAGCTCTCGTTGATGATTACGAATAATTTGCCTTTCTATCAGGCATCAACAGACTGTGGGGGGAATTAATTTGAGGACCAAGCGGCCATGTATCACGTGATTATCTTCCACTTGCATCAGAATTATTATTCAGCAGGCTTCTAATGATGTGTGACAGAGTGGTGTTTTTTTCAGTTAAAGACGTGAGCCAAAGATCGACAAATCACATGAGAAAAAAAACTAAAGAAACTGCAAGACATAAAAGATATTGACATGCCGAACAATGGATTTTCAATGTATCAATGAAAACATACACTATTTGGTAGGTGAGCAATGGATCCACAGCCCCCCACCAAAATGGTATTTTTAGCTGTTCATTGATGGATGGGGGTACTATGGTCGGTGGCCAGCATTTCAATACATTCTGATGCTACGATGGTAAAAAAAAAATGCTTCTGTTTGTTCTTATAAGCCATCCTACTCCTCTTTGTGTTGGGAATAAATGACTTTTTCTAGATTTCATCGATTACAGCAACATCAATAAAGAAAAAGTCAATTCAATATTTTATTTTGTTCACTTTAATATATATTTGTGGTGCGTAGAAGTAAGAGATAAAAGAGACACACTAAAGCAGGGGTGTCCAAACTTTGGGCCAGATTTGACAATGTGAAGATGTCCTTCACATTGTCATTGTGACATTTTAAAAATGAAAAAAAAGAACAATAAAAGTTACATACAAATGCACTAATGTAGCAATTTTATTGTCATTGTCACTATTTTTCTTGTCAGTGTCACCAGATCTAAGCCAATCAGACGTGAGCAAATCTAAAAACCAAACATCTGAAGTCAAATAACAAAGTTTTGTGTCACATCTACAGATATATAACAGCAGCAGTTATGTCCTTAGAGGTTAACGTTTAGCGCATTTAAAAGCTTCATTAAATCAATAAAAAAAATTAAAATCTGGCAGCCATATAATATCTGACCATCCTAGCAGGCCATAAATGATATATGATAAAAATGAAGCTTTGGGCTGCATGAAATCTGACAGCGGGCTGTGAATGGCCCCTGGGCCGTACATGCCTGCAGTGAGGTATAAAATGAGTGATTACTGTATTTCATCTAAAAGCAACAAATTTGAGAAGCTGGAAACAGTTTGGGCATTTTCTTGGCAGAGAACCTAAATTATTGATCAGTCATGATAAAACTGTTCTAGCAGATGTACAAACTGAGACCTGAGAAGACGGGCATCTCACAAGATGTTTTATTGGAAGTTTCTTGTAAACTCTTGGACGTCTTGGTCAATTAAAAGCTACTATAAATAACTGGGGAACAGGTACAGTGTGCTGGTGAAGTCGAGCGATGAGTTATGTATGGAAACATTACATCTGCATCTGCCTAAACAGACAATCTATTTTAATATCTGTAAGAAATTAATGCAATATCACAGGAAAGAAGAAGTGCTGGTGTACTGAATATCAACACAGCTGCTGCCATGTATCAAAGATACCATGTCGATAAGAATCTTGATGTTCCATTAAATTTAATACTGGAAGGATTCTCTCTTCAGTACAAACAGGAAGCAGACAAACCTGGTAGTTACTTTGGTAACAGCCAAAAAACCACACGATAGAAAGCGATTTAACAGTGTTTTGAGTGTGTGTTTAATTTGGTATCGGGTTCCTGAGGTGGGAAAACCTAAAATGTAGTATATTAATGTAATGTAGAAAGTTTGTACAGATATACAGTACATCTTTATGGATAATATTAATCCCAAATTAACAAAAAGAGTTATGTGTTTTTACTGACACACAAGGAATTGCTAAATATTACATTTCTTGTTGAGTTTGTGAGTTTAGTGTCATATTTTCCCTGGACAGTGCAGGGAGCTTTAGTTTAATTCAAACACTACAGAAACATTAGGTAACTGTTAAGTATGATAAGGTTGTCTGATGGTGACTGCTGTTAGTTATTGATTAATAGTCATATGTAATCTGATGAGGAAAATTATCAGCCAATTGTATTCAGATTCTAAAGTTTGATGCAGTAAATGGTAGATCCATGGGTGTGTATTTTTACACAACTAGAAACATGTTTATCTTTGTGGTACAATGATTTTACAGTCACCGGTAAAGCAAAGTGATACATGTAGTTAAAAGTCTCCGTCCTCCAATCAAATTACTTCTGGTCTGAACTAAATGTTGTATAAATTACCTTTAAGAAACATATTTAGAGAGTCCGACATATATGATGTAAGAATGTATTGGTACATGTTCTGCGTTGCTGTTACTATATATAGTGTATGTGTATGTACCTAACCTTATATAATCCACTGACAACAACAAACTACAACATTATGACAACAGAACAGAGCAAAAAAAAAAAAAAAAAAAACAGAAAGGCACACAGTCACACAGTAAATTCAATTAAACACTTTAAACTTATTAATAAATGATGTGTACAGATAAAACAGACACCAAAAAAAAAAATCACAAGGTCTATCTAATGTTGACAGCTGAACACAAATCATAAATCAGCAGACTTACTAACAGCAATGAAAACTAAATCATACACAGCTTTCAGCTAGAACAGAATTATGCATAAGGCTCAGTCGCAAGAAGATTGGCAACACCTCCTAGCAACTGTACAGCTGAGACTAAGGGAGAAAAAGCCTGTGAACAGTGGCAGCAGAAGTTAAGTGACTACACATGTAACAATGGCATTGGTCTTTTCTTTGCCAGCAATTAGGCATCAGCTTGTGCTTTTGTTCAGCTCCTGCAAAACCCCAGAGATGTCTAATAGAATACAAACTACCTCTAAGCTCAGTTCAATGACCAAACACACATCGATCACTCGCACCAGGAGTCAGTCTCACTTGGGGTTTGGCTAGTCAATAACTCTTTGTGAGCACTTGAAAACTGAATTTAACACATCCATCGACCACGGACTGTTCTGTGCAATTTTCAACTCACTGAGGTTTAATGCGCCAATTATCAGTAATTACGATATTCAGAGGTGTTTTTCTGATTACACAATTTATAGTCCAACTAGCCACAGAAATGTAAAAAAAAAATCTGTTTTAGTTGTGAACTGGTTAATGGCTGTCAATTCTAAATTCATAGGAATAGTATTTAAGGTACAAAAGATGCACTTGTTTGCTTTACAAGATAAAATGATACTGCTTTTCTGTGTGCATCAAACCAATGTAAGAATAAACATCCTGGAGCACAATACTACAACACAGCTGTAGTGCATTCCATGTAATTGGACATACACCAACGCATATTGCTACTCTTAGAACAGTTTAACCCCTAAGTCTTACTTTCTGGTTATCTTCATGTTACACTTACAAGAAGTCATCTTCTGATTTAACTCTTATATAACGGTTTGACAGGTGGAGCAATTTGAAGACAGAGTTTGAAGTCAATCTGCAGTCATGCAAGGAGAAAACCAAGACTAGACTACAACATGAGAAGTGAACGTGTCCTGATCAAAACTCTAGACATCCTGTATTGTGCCCATTGTTTCTGCTTCAAAACATTCTTGCCTTGCCAGGTTTGAAGCACATCTGCTGCTGTATGAAGAGAAACTGACTAAATTTGTTTTGAAGCACAACAAACTGTAAAAGCTGGTAAGTAAATTATGTGGTCACGGTGGATGAATGGATGTTAAACAGGAATATCACCTTAAAGGCCCTAAAGGAGTTCCTGTCCTTCATAAAACCAAAAGTGGATGTTACATTTTTTTCTCTTTAGTTAGAAAGTTGAAGTTTGGTTAGCTTTGGGCAACCAAAATATAATTTAGGTTTAGACATCATGATTTGGGTTTAGGAAAACATGGTTGTCATTTTGGTTTTGGAGATGAACAGCAGCTTTCTAGCTTGAAGCCCTGAAAGCAAACTTATCCACACGCAGAAACAAAAGATACAAATCTCACAAGAGTTACTATGTAGACACGACCCTGACAAGTAATAATAACTAATTACTAATAATCCCCAAATCTGCAGTTTCAAAACACAGACCTTTCGTTTTACCAACAATGTGTCCATGCAGACAGAAAGTCAGGAATATCCTCTATACCATGTACATGTCATACATATTCAGTGATTTTATAGCACTATTTTTAAAGTTGCATCGTCCCTGTCATTAAATGTGTGGCGTGTCTTCGGTAAATTGCTGTGGAAAGCTGACTGCAGCACAATGATGATGAGAAGAATCATTAGGGCATCTTGAGAGGAATCTCAGCTGAGGACTACAAGTACACGAGTCCTGCTGACACGGCGGCTCAGGTAACTCTTCCTCCTCAGTGCCTGCCTCATCGTCTTTAGTGAGAACTCAGCAGCAGCTCTTTTCTTTTGCACAAACATGATCTGTGTTGAGACGCCTGTAAATAAATAAACGTCTCGTGATCCAGTGGGAGAGCTACAATTAAACAACGTTCTGCTTCTGTTGGAGGGGAGTTGATCTCTCAGACTGGAGTTCTGGGTGTCTATCTTGATGATACGAGACAAAGCGAAGCGCCTCTCTTATTTCAATAATTCAGTGTGGGCTCAGAGCAGGAAGAGGATGAGATGCTCATGCTGCCGAAGGCGCAGCTGGGAAGCATGCTCACTTCTACTACTCCAGATTTAACTGTGATTGAGATGCACAGCAAAATATCTTTCAGGAATAGTATTTTCAGACTACTGTATATTCGTGGAATATGCTGGGATATGGAAGAGGTATACGCGGATATATGGATGATGGTATGAATTCACTGCAAGCATCAGTGAACGAGAGAAATACGTGTGTGTGTGCGTGTGTGTGAGTGTGTGTGTGTGTGTTGTAATCATTCTTGTGGCATGAATCCAGTTTGGAACTACAGCGGTGAAATGGACTAAGTGTGTTTTAATGGGTGTGTCATCCTGGCAGTCACACACTCAGCTGTCCCCAGCACCATTTCAGGACACAGCACACTTCCAGCAGGCTGAGGCTGTTAAATATCCATTATGCACTGTGTGTGTGTGTGAACTGGACCAAATAAATCACAACACTGCCTCTCTGCTCGTTTATACCCGAGCCCGCTGTGTACTTACCACATATCAACTGTCTTTCCCCAACTCCTTTTGTAAAGTGTGCTCTCAGTAAGAGGTTAAATCCTGTTAGATTGACATAAAGGGAGCTCAGCGGCAACACAACTGTGACAAAAGCGTGTGTGCGAGCAGTAAGGACCTCACAAATTCAATTATACTTTCATTCTCGAAGCTAACTGTTCAATTTGATCATAAATGTTCAAACTTTGCAGCCTTTAATCTCATATTCTCTGCTATTTGTTTAGCATTTTTTGATCTTTTATGTCTTTTTGGCTGAAACAAACAGTCACACCCTGCTAGGGGTTGGAATCCCTTGTGACTACGGTTGCTCCTGGAAGAGATAAGATATAAAATACGCAAGAAAGCCTCCCAAAATTCCTCTGAGGGAACTATCACCTGGTTGTGTTGCACCATGACTAGTGCCTTGGGGTTTTGAAATGGCTCTCAGCTGGAAATCTTCTGCCCATAAATCCTTGACGTCAGAGCAAGCTGAGGGTTATTATGTTACTGTGCAGAAAGATGAGTGCACGAGGGAGTGAGAACGAGAAACAAAGGAATCGGAAAATTACATAAAGATCTCCCTGTAAACTAGGATCATGATAAATGTGAAAATTTTATGTTTCATTAACTATCTAGTACAGTTAGGAGCAGATCATTCAGGATTGTTACTTTATTTTTTTTCCAGGAGGTTGAATGAAGTCAGTGATCATTTCTTGTTCAATTATTTAGTGATTTACTGTAATAACAACAAAAAATGCCCATAATAAGTTCCCAGAGCAGACAATTATGTCTTCAAACTGCTTGTTTTGCCTGACCAACGGCCCCAAAATAAAATATATTTAATTCACCATTATACTAAACCGATATTCAGCAAAATCCCGCATTTGATGAATAAATAATCGGATAATTGTTTCAACAGATACAGCACAGTGAAAAAGTAGGACCTCGTTTGCATGCATGCTCTGCTAGCAATATTAAAAATTTCCAGTGTTCCAGGCAATCCTTGGCAAGCTATCTCTGGATACATCATCAATGTCCTCCATGCTTCTCTGGCAGCCCATATGAGATGACTGATCCAGGATCCATTGTCTTCCTTTCCCCTGCTACACCCTCTCCCTCTAATGGTGAATCTGACAGAGGCAGACTTCAAATGGAAAACAAGTAGCTCCCCAGTGAGGAGAAGGCAATTATGGTCTGGCCTGATGTGCAACCTAATGCCAAGAATTCTATATCACAGTGAAAAAACAAAACAAAACAAAACAAAAGGCCTTCCATTCCCCCTCCATTCGTAATGGCTTGATTGCTGCCGAGTAGAAGCAGTCCTGCATGCCAACGATACCACTTTTTGTTTTCGAGTGCTGTGAAAGGGGAGCGAAGAGCAGAGTAAATGAAAAAAAAAAGATATAGGATTGAGCAGAGCGGCACTGACATGCCACAAACATGGGTCGGGTTCCACAGTAATTTCACATCCCATCTTCTCAAGGTTGTTCCTTTAAAGTCATTTCCACAAAAGTGAAACCACAATGTCAGGATGCCTTGGAGAACATGTGGCAGGGCTGAGGAGTAACACCTGCAAACATGAATCTAAAAGAAAAATTCAAAAAAGTTTGTGTACAGTATCAGTATTGAATTCATTCTTTTGAATGCCGGCAGTGAACTGAGAAGGCATAATAATGAAGATGAGATTTGAAAAATAAAATTTTCTCCTCTGGGAGTCTCATGTACACACAACACTGAGTCCCCCCATGTGTTACTCAGGAATCAAAATAACCTCTTCACAAACACTTTTCTTGCCGACTTGAATCAACTCTTAACTTTCGATTTAGGCCACTCCGTTTTCAAAATGTGAAGCTGCATTTTTGTAATGGGAAAATCTAGATGAGAAACTCATTGTGAATAAGAAAAGGGAAAGAAGATTAATAAAATGGGTAGCGGAAAGCAATTCTCCCACATTTCATCTTGTTATCTGTTTTACATTATTTCCCCTGGGTATCCTGCACCTTGCAGATATACAGCTCTGCACAAATAATCAATTAAGCCTGCAGATTTGCAGGGATTCAGCAGTTGCTTTGTGTCAGGCCTTCAGCCACTTTCAATGGATTTTCCTTCCTGATAAAAAGCCGAGAGTAACAAAGGCTTTTGTTGATAACAAAATTGTGGCGCAGGGCGAAATAATAAATCCCTTTATTATGAAATGGCTGTTTTGTTAATATTTCAAATTGGTCAAACAGTTTACCAATTACTACATTCTTACAGCCTGCCAGACAAAGGAATCTGTCATCTACACAGACTTAGCGACCCTTGTCAGATATCCACGCCCCTTATAGAAACACTGGAATGATCTTAATTATCTGGATGCAACGGGGAATTATAAATGCTTGGTGTGGCAAATTAAACCCTGAAAGCTGTGTTACTGGTAGATACACCATGTGATTCCTGCAAACCGCGTCACAACCGCAAATCATATTCAAGTTTGATGACCTGTCATCTGCACAATGGCAATCTTCCAAAGGGAGTCATCACGTTATTTGGGGATGACAACACAAACTCTTTTTTTTTTTTTTTGGTTTCCTGGTCATTAAACGGTCTCAGACATGGTGTGCTTTACTAATCCTGGCTGCATCAAACTCCGGAGGCCAGGCGGTTGCACCAGGGACCCAAACAGATGTACCACCTCGCAACAGCAGCACCACCCTCCCCCATCGTCTCCCCGCGCTGAGCCTGTCACCACTGTCACCAGCTTGAGCTCACTCAGTCTAATGGGAGGAGGAGGTGTTGTGAAGGTGGCGGTAGAAAGGAGAGAGAGAGAGAGAGAGAGAGAGAGAGAGAGAGAGAGAGAGTGTGTGTGTGTGTGTGCTGAATGTGATGCTTTCCCCACAGACACACTGTCCAAGTGCGCCTGCCTCCCCCCTACCACCACCACCACCACCACTGCTAGCACTGGCCCTCGAGGGAGAAACGAGCAGTCCAGTGACAACGGCACTTCCAGCTGTTCTCCCATAAGGAACCAGTGTGGAGGACGAGCCTTGGAGCGTAAAAAAAAAACCCCAAATGGTTTCAGCCTGTCAAGCTCTCTGATACAAGAATATTTAAAGGCAGCCTAAAACAGCCTTTTTTATTGATGATGGTCTTAATGCATGTTCTTCTCAGAGCAGCACTGGCACAGGTGACACACAAACTGCTGGAGTAGATTCTCATGAAATACTGAATAAGTGGCACACATTGATGCTACCTTCAGAGCAATCAAGCATCAAAAACATCTAGAACAAATGGCCCCTTCTCTTCTGCAGTACAATCGTCCAGATCATGCAGCCGGTTCCGTAATTGAAATCTGATTGTAAAGAGCTTCTTCAGATTGGTCCATATTTCCCTCCCTATTTGATTTCTACTCACTTGGCTGCAGAGGAAAATGTCTTGTATCATTTATAGCTCTGAATGGACTTGTGCCATCTCTGGACAGACAGTCCTTAACAGCATCAGTGATATGGAAGGGGAACTGCATTCATCATGAAACATAAACTGAGTGCAATCAAAGAGCTTAATGTGCTGATGATGTGGCAACACATTCAGTGCTCCATCACCGCTGAGAGGCTCTCATATACTCAGTCTATCAGGCTGGACGTGAAAGAGATTGAGTGTGTGGTTGCTACTGAAGTGTTGTTTGGATGTTTATGTTTAAGGTCAGAGGGAAATATGAAAGCCTTTTGCTTTTCCAGCTGTGGAGAGCATAATGAGGACAGGAGGTGTGAGAAATGATTCATATGTGGCCGAGCCTCTCCAAGGCCCTTCTAAGCAGTTAGCACTTTGACCCAGATTAGCGCTCTGCCAGGGGTGCACTTGGGAGGGATGGCGATGGAGGACTGCGATACTGCCTGCTTATTTCCACCAGAAAACACACTTGACATGTGTGAACTCCCTCTACACATACAGACACATGCATATGGCTTTCATTTCTTCCCCCTACCCTTGTGTAAAGTTGTGAAGATGTGGTCGGTAATATAAATTATTACCTACATCTGAGACACAAGATGATTAGTATTTGAATATTGTGAAGTACTCTCCAGGGCAAAGCTATTCAATTAGTTCTTTGTTATATCACATTCTAATAGACTGTGCGTCTCCCCGACTTCAAACTCCCCGACTACAGTCTTTGCCTGACGTCATGTGTCATAAACATATGCTGTTGCTCCCCAGAGGCCATTTTCTACATTAAAAGCACAGACCCATGTGAATTAGCAGACAACAGCCTGCCATCATGTCTACTTCATAAAAAGAAATAAATAAAAAATGGACAGTGGCTACAGGGATGAGAGAGGATGAAAAAAAGGGGAAAAAAGGCCACTGAAGAAAAGGCTGGAAAGAAATCCCCTCTCCCTCTCCTCTCTCTCTCTGTCTCCATTTGTGACACAGGAAAAAGGAAGAAGGGACTTGGCTCTGCCTTAAAAGCACTTAAAAAGCCAAGGTCACCTCCTGGTCAAATCTGTGAAATGAGAAAATGGCTGAAGGGCCAAGAGGCCGGTGGCAGATAACATGAGAATGCACTATCTCGTCCCTACACATTTAGTGCAGTGGAGGACGGGACACTGGCAGGCTTTTCAAAAGGCTCCGTGTTGAAATGAGGACTGGAGACACAATAAGATGGCCCAGTTTCACCCAGTATGACAGCGCATACATTGAAGTGCTCTTAGGGAATGAGCTTTTTGGTCAAACAGAGAGTGGACAGCCAGAGAGCTGAATGTGATCTCACACAACTGGGTTTTATCACAGTGGCTGAAAGTACTCAGGTACTTTAAAAGGTGCAGCCTCTATTTTAGTCAAAAATCATTGGCTTCATTAGGAAAATGCATCCTAAAACTGATTTGACATTGTACTAATCCAATGATATACGTAAAAATCAATATCTGAAAAACAGTGCTATCAGGTGGCAAATCTCATGACGCTGTGGGCTCATACATTTTCTGTGGTTTATTATCACTGAAATTACTTCTATTTAAACTTTGGGCTTGCAGCTGTGACTGTCCTATGACTTAAAGTGCCCTTAACCTGTGAGCCCTGTTTGCACATAGGACTGGTATCACCTGCAGCACCACTGGGATTTATCATTATTGCAGATGAATGTCTATGTTTTTTATAATGTGTGACTCAGCTACGTCCATGACTATGTGGCACTGAAGTAAAGATTCAACCACAAGACCAAGTCGAAGTCACTTAATACTAGTCCCATCTAATGCTTCAGGGTCAGATATGCTTGGAACGTTTAAAGCGGAAATATTAATGTACATTTGTTGTATGGATATAAATTATTAGTTGAGAACCTGTTACAATAGTGTCCAATTAATTGAATGAATGAGTTAAGGTGAAAAGGAAGTGTGGCTTCATTTCTCAAACAAATATAAAGTAATGGTAAAAGACCAGAAATATGCTGATCTTTCTATGCAACATTGGCTGAAATTCCAGGAAAGCCATGTTTTTGACTCTCTATGCATGAGTGTCATTGCTCACTACAACATGTATGCATGTGTGCACCAAGGGTAAATATTCCATGTAAATATTCCATCCATAACATCAGTATATATAATTAACGTTAGAGTAAAATGGTTGTGCTGACTGTTAGAACCTGCATCCTACTTTTTTTTACACACTTTACAAAATTGATCAAGAATCAGTAAACAAATCAATACAGAACTGGACTGATAAAAATAATCAATAATGTCATTGGCATCAATAAAATCTTCAATCAATACCCATCCCTAATTGAGTGCAATTTTTTCTCTAGTTTCCTCGAGCTAAACCTCACTGTATGGTGCCTTCCCAGCACCAACACTAGCAACAAAATTAGTGGGTGAAATAAGTTTAGTCACGAGGTGCTGTTGACTAAAGCAAGCTAAAAAGAGAGTGGATATTAAAATCATATTCAACAGGTGGCTTCTGAAATTCAACTTTAAACTGAAAGGAAACATCCTTTAAGGTTTTAAGGTTGCAGAATCAGCACACAAATACTTCATTCAACTATAACATCATGCTTGAATGATAAGAAAATAACATTTCAACTAAATTGCACATCTTTATTAACATGTTGGTGATATATTAACATAATTATCATCGTGGTCAATAACTGTTAACTGCATCTGCATGGATTCTGGAGTTTAACGTTCAAAAGAAAGCGAAATAAATCAGGCTGTATTACTTAGTTTGTGTTTACAATTCACATCAAGAAATCCGTAATCATTTGTTTTTGTACTTCAAAAGCAATCTTTGTAATCCTAGAGATCACACAGTCCTTCCTACCAAATGCAGTAGACTGAGCAACAAGCAGAAATTGAGATGTATAGCACGGTACCTCAACGGAGAAGCTCATGTTTCCTGCCGGCCTCACCAGCCTTGAAAAGTGGAGTTCGTCTGGAGGCAGCTCTCTACTGAGACATTGACAACCTATCCCAGTGCTAGACTGATGGGAGAATATCCTATACCACTGCATCCTCGGAAGTCTCCCAAGTCTCCAGCATGAATATTTGATGAGACATGTGTGGGATGGCCAATCACTAAAAGACATTTATCTCCAATACCCCTGACTGGGCAGCACCCGCTGAGCCTCTCCTTTGGTAATCAAAAACAAACCTTTCATGGATGAAACGGCCCTTTCAAGAGAATCATTGATACCACTGTAATGTGTGTATGGAAGATTAGCTTGGCTACATGCTGAGAATGCATTAGGATTCAAAATCTGATGCAAACATGACACACATTTATATTTACCACTAAACTACCACCAAGAAAATTATAAAGTGTGGCCAATATATTATTATTTATTCTTGCCTGCACATGGTCTATATTAATTAGCTATTCTGGGACTTAAGTCTGTACTTATTCAACCTTAACGACCCTGTTTGTGCCACAGCAACATTACAGAGTGTTCAGCAAATTTCCGCGGTCATTGCTCAGACCTTGAGTTTTCCATCATCAGCCTATTATTTTATAACCTTGGTAATGCAAAACACTGTGGCATTTGTGATGACAGAAATGAGCTCCTAGGTCCTCATAAAATCCCTACTCTAATTCTGTACCCTTTTTAATGATGCTGCAATTGAGCAATTCCTTCACTGGAGTTCAACAATTATGCTTTCTTTCTTTCCTTCACTTCTATCTTTAAGAGTTACTGTTATTAATCAACAACTCTATCAACCCCCTAGGTGTATTACGGTCATTTGGTGCTATGGGGCAAAAAAAAAAGGTCCTTTTAATTGCACCTCTTACATTAATCTCCTCTTGTAAAGTTGTTCAATGGCCAGCAGTAAAGGACAGGAGTTTTACTGGGCCACAAGCAAGCGTCCTACGTGATGCAAAACGATGCTGATTCTCTGATTCGATTAGTGGTTTCATAACAACACAAAAGCTTTCAGTCAGTGTCTATACAGCTATTTTCTGTCACTTGTACTTTGAAACTGTGGTGGCGGTTTATTGCCATAATCAGATAGAACTAAATGAGGCACCAAACCAACTGTAACACAATTACACTTTAATTAATGAGTGTTTTACTGTTCAGTGACATTTATGCTCAGAGCTAAAGACTAACAATGTCTCCACAAAGATGACATCGGCTAATTTTGCAGGTTTCATTACTCCTTTTTGTCCTCCAGAAAATCAATTTGAATCAGGTTGTCTAACAGTAAAGAAGGGGTCTAACAGTCCACTATGCATATACATATTACATATATACATACATATACATATCTACTATGTATGCATGTATTTACTTTTTTTGAAAAAAACTCTACTACTGTTTTTTCTTTTTCTTAGGATAGATCGTTCATTAACCCCGCTGAGGTTAATGAATAATCTGTCTGTGCTGCAGCTCAGTCAAATTGTGTCTCTTGTTTTTGGATGTGTAGCCAAAGGGATTCTTTCTTTTGAATAGCTCTTGTCTGCAATTACTCTTTAGGTGGATCTGCTGCTGTCAGTTTGAGATGCTGACAAAGGATGCCCTTTGCCTTTGAAGTACTTTATCTTGCCTCAGGTAAAAGAGTCCATAACTTGGCAAAAAGGAAAACTTTTTGTTTGGTTCCCAGCCTCAGGCAGGCTTTTAACCAAGTGGTCTCCTCTGATGTTGAAATATACACATCACACATTCAAAGTAGTTTGTCAGAAAATAAAAAGTAGCGGAAGAAGAAGAAGAAGAAGAAAAAGAAGAAGAAGAGAGGGAATCGTGTCTACTCATTTCATGAAAGTGCAACTGGACCGCTCTATTAAGTGAAATGCTGCACATTTCCTCCTACCTTTTGAAATAGCAAATCAGAACCCAGTAAAAGCTTGTCCATGTGCATTATTAATGGCCACTAGAGTGAAAGAGGTAGACAAGAGTATATGTCTTGCATCCAAATCTTCACGACAACATGGGCAAGAAAAACACACACATAATGTTCATCATTTTGAATCGGAATATGTTTAAATACTTATACTTTGCATCTTTTAATAATAAATATTACTTAAAAGCCTGTTAGTAATAACACTAATTTACAGCGTTAAGGCTTTAACACATTAACTACAATATCTTCACTGAAGGTGAGAGTCGTATTTTCACATTCTCCAAATGTATTCAGCAGACGCAGTCGTTCTTTTTCACCTCTAGAGCAGAGGCTCATGTGTTTATTATTCAGCGTAAGTCGGCACACCAGCCCGGCTCCACCTTTGGCTCATTTCCGAACAATTTTCAAGCTTCCTGTAAAATGAATATGCATTGCCTTTGCAGTGAATCCATTTGCAAGACAGAATGATAATGAAGAGAAAGTGCTTTCAAAAAACCCAATTAATCTCATGTAAAACGGCTGCTCAATGCTTCTAATGAGATGCCATTTTAATAAGCGGGTATGTTGTACAACAAAGCCATTTGGTAAACATCATTGTTTATTTGTTTGATGACATGCAGGAAATGGAATGGATTGGATTTTGTGAGAAATACGAAAAAAGACTTCAGTGTTTCATGTAAAGAAAAAGTGCCTTCTGACTTACTGTAACACGTGAATGTGCATTTTGTTTTCAGGAGTTTATACCAAGCTTCATTAACACCAAACAGCTGCTTATTGGAAATAACCTTGAGCTGTGAGCGATCTAAAGTGTATGCAATGAACATTATGATAACCCAAGAAAATCAAGTTTGTCTCCATAGGAGGAAGCTGCGCTGAAATTGACACAAATTTAGATGGAAAATATTTATGGGAGCCTCATAAACAGAAGCTCCGTGCAGGCACAACCTAATTTCTTTTTTATTGCACCATGAAATCCACCTTTCAGAGGCTGCTGCTTGGACAAGTTGAAAGAAGAAATGCGGTCGGACTCCGATCCAGGCGGTGTCAAAGCTCAGTGAAAACTTGTGAGAGATGGATCAAATTCGAGAGGTAATCGTGGCTTGTAAACAATGCTGCTTTCAGAAGAAAACAAATCTACTTGTTATCGACTCAAAGCCTGCTGACTGCATCTCTGCCCGGTTGAATGTGTTTACTTATTCATCAAGGTGGAGGGCTGGCTACTTTCTGAAACTCCGGGTCTCTGCAGTTATCCTTTTTCCTGCTGTCGGACAAGAGGGGCAGACCCGATTAAAGATGCATGGTGACCAGTGAGTTGAGCTTAAAAATCTCCAAGCTTTGCGCAGCCCATGTCAAATATTCATGACTCCGACTCTGTGTGCGTGCATGTGTGTGTGTGTGTATGTGTGCAATCTTTGGCACATGGAGTTAATGTACAGAAGCCTTTTCCGCTCATGCACGATCTGTGTGTGCAATCTGTGTTTGGCAGTGTAGGTGCTGTATCTTCATCTGTCATGCAGAAAGAAAAGGGAGAATGAGTGGGTGGCGGGTTTCGAAGGCCATCGGATGTTTTCACGTTATCTTTAGCGTGAAGGTTCCTCCACAGAAAAGAAAAAGTGATATCTCATTCAGTGTTACTGGGTGGTTAGGTACCCCATGTTGGGTTGTCTGACCTGTACTCTCTGCAGATTGCTTGGTATTCAGGGTGACACCTGCAGAGTGAAAGGTAATGAGAGTGTACTGGGCAAACTGTGAATTGAAATAGAAATAGATGGAGACCAAAAGGGCCTCTGAGTATTCATGAGTACTCATGACCACTGATGTCTCTGGGTTGATCTAAAAGTAAGCAAAATGGGTTTGTGGTCAGATTGAATCTGGGATGAGCTGGTAACACAGCCCTGTTTCTGCTTTATAACAGCCAGTCCTGAGATCCTAACAGTACTTTTCTTATACTGACAGCACCCAGCTGTTCAAGTACAAAAGCTCCAGTGTGATAGTTATGACTACTTTAACCTTGATACCTTGTTTTCTACACATCGAATACACAGTGGAAACAGACAAGACAGCTTTTAAGTTTTTGGAGGGCAACTTTGATGGAGCTAGGCTAGCAGTTTCCCTTTGCTTCTAGTCTTTGTGTTCTGCTAGCTTTTCCAACTATTCTGCAAGACTGCTCTAAAAGTCCAAAAGTCGCAAGATAGCCTCGCATATTTTCAAGCGTCCTGTCAAGTTAGATTTCATTTAGTGAAAATATGTTCTAACTATGCTTAGCTGACTCTCTAACCAGCTTCATCATTAGCTATTTTTAATATTCAGGCGCCTACTTTATCATCAGTATGAATCTAATCTACCTGTAATTTCATCATTTTAAATGAAGGCTGTTCTATAGACTGTGAAAATTAAATATCTCAAATAGAGAACACTGACACAGCTTCTGACTCTGACAAGTTTCATAAGGTACATAATGCAACTTAGAATCTTTTCCTAAATGTACCTAGTTTTTTATGCCTGAACCTAAGGAAGTAGTTTCACCACACAAGCTTTAATCTGAAAGTCTAACTGGACATTGCATATTTATTCTTGCTAGCAATATGCAGGAAAGATGCTAAAGGGATATCCACAGCATCATATTTTGAAACATAGGGGCAATATCTAAGAGAAGGTATTTAGAAAGTGTTGAAAAATTCTTTGAGTTAATAATATTTCTATAACACAGTAAAGAAATGTAAGTGCCCTTGTCTCCATATTTTGGAAATCTGATATATATTTTTAATACTGAATCATTCATCTATTCTGTCATAGAAATGGTGATTCATTCTTGGCCCTTTGCCATCATTGTGATATATTTACATTTGGTTTTAATGGAGTCAAAGCTTTCCAGTCCAGCTAATAAGCCATCAAAGAGAATCTAAAAATACCCAGTAAGCTTCTTTTCTCTGCTCCATTCATGACTCAAAAGGAAATATGACAAATGGCAGTCAAATCTCACTGTAACAGCTTTAAGTAGCTTCTACACTGACACTATACTTCAACCCACTGTCAAATCACTGTACTCACTCCCTTGATCTCCCAACTTCACTCTTTTTGGCCACCAGAAGAAAAATGGGCAGTTATCTTTCATGGCCTAACACTGTGGTTCATACTATATATAAATATTATTTAAAAAACAACTAAAATAATATTTAAATAATAATCATTAAAACTTTATATATGTATCCTGTATAATATACAAGATTTGTTTTTAAATGTGCAGTGATGCTAAAAGAGTTAGGCGTGTCATTGAGCGTCCTTTCACATTTTCTCCCCCTACTGTGGTGCCATGGTGCTCATTTTCTCACCTTGTTTTATTCTCGGCTCAGAACGGAGATGCATGGGCGATTATTGCCTTGTGTTCAGGAAGAGTGACAATGGGCGCTGAGCCATAGCCTGCTTGGTCTCTCGTTTGTGTCTCACTGGCTGTGAAATACTCCCGAAATGAATGGTGTGAGAGACAGCGCGGTTCAGTCCATGATGGATGCTGTCATCGCTCACGGAAGGCTCCAGTACATTTTAGATAAGATTTATAACATCCCAGCCAAAAGATGCAAACAGCTTAAGCTTGCACACAATATCAAGAGCATAACAATATATGGCTAATGATCATAACAGTGTACTAAGCATTATCCTTTGCAGTTTCAACTGACCTGCCAGAGCTGAAATGAGGCTTTACCTTAGTTTTGAAAAAGCCATTTTCATTATTATGCCCCACTTATCAAACTGGGACAGAGTATCTCTCTCACACTGTACGGTCACCACTCCTGTGAAATCATAAAGCAGAAAATCACCATCCATCTGACATTTTTCGCTGGGGAAATAGTGGCGATAACTCCTGACTGAGTTGGCATTTGGAAGTTGGACGTTTGCGCCTCAGGGACAGGACAGGAGTTGTGGGTTGAGAGTTGAGAGGGAGCAGAGAAGAGACGTTTTTTTTTCCCTTGTGGAGAGGATCCGCTTTATCAGTCACAGCTGCTGTGTGGCTGGCCCTGGTGGGCACAGACGTTCGGTGAAACCCCAACATTTCACTCTACAGACTGCGCGGCAGGGAGTCTCTCAAAATAGAAGACAATAATATGCATGGTGAGCTCTTCAAGGAGGAAATGTAACACACCATATGGGAGCCGGAGCATGCAAAATATTGAAACATTGCTTTAGACACAGTTGTCTGATGCTGCTGATAGCTTTCATTCCAGACTCTGACAGCCATGAAAGCAAGGATTTCTTTGAATAAATAAATTCAGGGTGTATACATACAGCTCTGTGAAGGGTGGGACTAGATGACATAAAATGATGTGTCTCTCAGATCCTTCCATTATTTAAAATAGAGCTCAAATCCTTCCCAACAATACAGATAGAAAGCTCTGGATATTCACAGCCTCAAAATGAATACAGCAATATTTTTATAGCTGGTAATTTTAAGTGAAAAATAGCTTGAAATCAACAACACAAAGAGGCAGCAGCAGGACAATGTTGAGTAAATCAGTGAGCACATTCAATTGCAGACCTGACTGTTTGACATACTTATCTCAGCATGCTTGATTGTTTTACCTGTAATCAGTGGTAATTAAATGGAAATACAGTACATCACTGTTATCTTTACAATAATACAATGCAATGTAGTGACTGAGAATGTGATTCATTGGCCAATAAAATGTAACGTGAACAAGGGTTATAAATGTCCTGATTCAAGTAATCATTATATACTACTGCACCTCATCAATGATATCTTATTGTCAGTAACTGATGTTCTTTGTCCATTTCTTTGTCCCACTCCAAAGGGTTTTAAAGATATACCTGAAGGGTCTTAACGCTTTGGGGTCCGAGCAATCGCCACAGATTGCAAAAGCAATTAATAGGGCCAATGATAGGAACCTAGAGTGTTAACCTTTACCTTAGGAAAAGCAGGAAGAAACATTTATTACTGAATATTCTCGACTGAAAAGTTATGATGGGTCACAAGTCATGAAGGTTAGGAATCACAACTGACTTGAACCACAGAATGTTTCTGTGGATATGTGATACTAATTTACATAGGCATTTCGGTGGCCATTGTGTGGTTTATCCTTTCTATGTAAAAACATAGTGCTCAACATGGTGGATTATGTTTAAGTGGAGCCACACATGTTGCAGATACAAAGGACTCATTCTATAGGTGATTTGAAAACAAGCGTAAATATCATATTTGATGCTAACATATTCTCCTGAATGTTACACACTGGACCTCAAACTAGCTGTATACCATTTCTTTCAATCCAACCTTTGTGCTATTAATAGTCACAATCCGATAAATGTCATTCCACACTTAAGTAACTGAATTATTTAGTCATGTCCCCCTTGACATCTGATATAATTTATTCTCTCTCTATTTTGTGCACCCTCCCCCTTCATACGTTAAATTAGATTAACGTCTGAGCTTTGGGTAGGACATTGATCCACTTAACCCTGTCCCTTTATTACACAGCCCCCTTCCCCCTCAAATCTCTCCTTCCAGTAAATTATTATGGACCAAAGCTTGTCTTTGATGTGATTGAGGTTTGTCTCCACAGGAGAAATTAGCCAACATTCATCAGAACCTCACACAGGCAGAAAAACAAGATGAGTGTTTTCCTTGGTGATATGTAGAAATTATGGTCTTGTCAACAGAAAGGCAGACTGTTCAATTAGAGGCTGGGCTCCCTCCTGAAGTCAGGCAGCACAGCAATGATCCAATCAAGAGGAGAGCTGGCTGGTTAATATAGCTCGTCACGTTTGAGCTCCCTTATCTCTGGGTAATGTCGCTCAACGCCAAAGGGGCATCGCAGCCAACTCATTCCAATTGATTTAGAGCACCGGGAACCCGCCCCCCTTTAGGAACGGAAATACCAACCTCGATGAAGTACTCGATGGCAGAGAGGTGGCTTTTATCCAGCCCACATGCTTTGAACTGCCGGCATCGCTTTGAGACACTAACTGCTGACATTTAACAAAGACAACAATGTGACCTCCGGGGCTCCATTCGAAGCATAAAGGTCAAAAGCTGGACTTGGGCGCCCACAGGCTGGGAGAGAACCATATGAACTGTGAGAGGTATTTGTTAAATGTTGACGCTAGTTATGCAATTAAAGCATTTGTTCCTCCCACCACCACGGTGCTGTAGACACACAGGCAGCAGAGGGAAAGCCAGTGATAAAGAGGCACTCTTTAGATAAAAGGTGAAAATGTAAAAAGCTCATAAATCATGACGCATTTGCTGAGACGCCTTGTCAACCACCCATTCTGGAGTTCAAACTACAATTATCATGCTTTTACACAAACCTGGTGACATTTACATTCTATCTTTTTATAACATGTTTACAAAGAGGCCATTTCACTGCTGAAAAACAAAGCTCTGGGACCCCTGAAATGAAGCCGTGACTCTGTCAGCCATGAATAAACCATGCAGCGCTATCATGATGAAGGACCCGGCATCTCCCACTCATGGATACACAGGGTCTGATGCTCTGTCTGTTGAGCCAGTGTCCCAGCATTGACTGCTGGTTGTAATTCTCTCAAGAGATTGGAGCTGACAATCTTCAGCTTGCCAGACACAAAATCCTGTTTATCTGTCAAGGCGAGCGGCTGTAGCCCACCATTCTCTCTCAGCTCTGCCTGTAAGCTCTCCGGGCAGACAAAGTCTTAGACAACATGAAGACAGAAAGACAGGCCTGATAGCAAAACTGGCTGTGCCATCAACACTCCTGACACCGAGAGGTTTGGTCAGTTGTGGCTTATCCAGTACTGTAGAGGCTCTAGTCAGAAAACTAGATTTGACTTTCATGTTCAAGTGCTTGAGGTTAACTCAAATCTTCTTTGTCTGTAATAATTTGAGGTACTCCAAACTTGTCAAACTACATTCCAAGAAAGTTTTGGGTGTCTTCTCACTATTTTTCTAAATAAGTTTCAGCAGTTGACAGTTGATTTCACATTACCTTAACTGACCACTGGAAGGGTATGTGCAACATTTAAAGGCATTAAAGAATCAAGAATGTTGACAAGAAGTCTTGAGATTACTTCAGAGATCAGTGTTACTGGTGAAGTGGCTTACACACAGCTTGTCTGTGTAAGAGGGACTGAAGACAGAGGGATTACAGAGCATAAAACATGGCCGAAGAGAACAAATGTGTAACTTGAAGAGAGATGGCAGCTGTGGCGGACTTGTGAGCCAAGGTGCCAGTGGAGAGTGAGAGGGGAGTGTTGATGGGCTTGCTGGGTGGAAAGGAGTGATGTGAGGGTAAGGTCGGGCAGATGGTGGCCAATAATGAGGGTGTAGAGGTGTAGGGAGGAGGGGAGTCATGCTTTTTTCAGGCAAAGGCAGCAAAGGCTCAGTACTGACTTCAGGAGCAGAGAGACTGTGAGAAAAAAAAAGGTGTAGGAGGTAGAGGGAAAAACCAAAGAATAGGCGCTGGGTGAGCCCAGTACCTCTCTGCAACCTTTAACAGGAACACCTATCATCCCATGATGTCTGTGCTCGGTTGCACCGACCAGTCACCAAGTGTGAGAAATATTTCAGCATTAACTCTCTTAAAATTCTTCAGCTCCTTTGGGTAGACTCACTCCTGGAATTTTTCTCAAATGTCTTGACCTTGCCTTCATTAGTGGGTTGACATTAATGCATAATTAATAAGAAACAAATGAGTCTATGCTAATAAAGCGGCTGGGAAAGTCTGACAAGGAGAGTGCAGATTTTTGTGGTCTGGCTCGGGAGGGCAACAACAACAACATCTTCTTCCCTGCCCGCATACACATCAGATAATTCAGGGGAAATACAGCTGAATTGTGCTATCTGGAACAGCAGGGCTAGGAGTAAGAACAGCAGATAGAGATAACAATGAGAGGAACACTAACAGGGCAGAGGAAATGGATGGAGGTGGTTGTAACGTTCTTCTGTAAAAATAATAAAAATACAGTCCTCTGAAGCGCAGCTTGCTACACCACTATGGTCTAATCACTGCATATCTAAAGCCCCTTAGCAAGCCAGCCTAAAAATGTGAGCGCAAGGAAAAAGGAAGTCAGAAAATCAAATAAAGTAATGAAAGGATGTGTCCTAATCCGGCTTAGATGTCATAATTTGTGTTGACAGAAAAATGTGTGCCTTAGCAGTTTTACATTAACATTCTGATAGGATTTCTTATTGGTGTCGACGCTCTGTGCTAATTCTCCCCCACCTCCCTGCAAAAAAACATCATAAGTTCTTCCTTTTTTTTTCACACACATTGTGATTAGCCTCCATATTTGTGAAAAGAGAAATTTGTGCTTTATTAAGTCCCCTCCTCCCACCCTTTCTGCCTCATTTGGTCGCAATGACAGTTGACAAGCCCCGCTGATTTTTTCATTAACAGCTCATACCATCACCAAAGCGTTGGTGTTACACAGGAAATGAGCGCTCATATCAATATTCCGGATGACATCTCACACACAATGCATCTCAAGTAGACACTGACTCTGCCACGTGGTCCCTAGAGGTGAGCTATTGATCAGCCCACATTATCATTATCGATCTACAAGCCGAATCGGTAGTGTCGGGAATCAAAATCAACCACTACTTAGCTTTGTCTCTTTATATAGAAAATCCGAGTTCCCATACTTGCAAGAGATGGTGTGAGCTGCCGAAGTCCATCACGGTTCAACATTTTAATCATCTGGGGCGTTTCATCTCTCCTGTGATCTCACTCTATAATCATTGTATCACAACATAAAATGTAATTATGAGACTCATCAGTGCCACTCGCTTTTCCTTCAGGTTAGTGTAAAGGAAAGTTAACAGTATTGTTGATCTTCATTTATGACACAGCATCTGATATACAGGCAAGCTCCTGGGGTTTTCGAGTCAATACCAGTATCAGTTTAAAACCTTTCATTAAGGTAGGTATAACACTTCAGTGGCTACCTTATTTTCTCCTTTATCTTGGAGGCTGGAAGGAGGAAATAAAGCACAAGTGAAAGCCTAGGCTCCATACGGGATAAAATCTATTCTCTATTATTGCACTGCCGTTGCTTGAGGGCCGTCAAGCTAAAGGTAATGGCATTGCCTGTGATAAATTTATGGCTGTGCTGCTCCATGTTCCACGAGGGATATAACGGGCTGGGAATTGTCCAGATTGTTGAAGTCACAACTAAAATGACAAATGACCCACCAGTGACAAATCAACATCATTTACAATGTCATTCAAATGACTAAGCGTGCTCTAATGGCAGTCAACGCATTATATATTTACACAATGGTGCATGAATAGACGGGCTGTATTGTGAGCTGTCAAACCAGAATGATGGCAAGGAAGAGCAAACATGGTGGTGAAGAGTTGATTTGGGAGACTCGATGCAAGTTGCCTTGGATTGCAACAGGATGGCACTTGGCGGGCAGTGAAACAGCTGGGTCACAAACCTTGCTAGAGAGTCCATGCGGACCATCTGAGGACCTTGGTTTGCATCCTGTTTATTACACCAGCTTTCAACGGATTGGACACCCTGGCTTTTCCTTACTCGGCCGAATCTGTTTTCATCCATTTGTTCTCTCATTCTCACCAGCCCAGACTGATTCGTGAGACTGTTCCATGCCAATTAATCAATACTTGTGGGTGAAGCAAGTTGGCAGTGTTTCAGCGGAGCTAAGCTAATAGGGCACTAAAAAGGCTCCACATTTCCATCTTTTATAGGGCATAAGACCGTCTATTAAAACAGGACATGGCTCCTCCAGGACCTAACTTTTGTCATCACATACTAAATAATAATTGGTTTACCAAAGGTTAATTGCTCAATAGATACTAGGCCATTGGAATTTAATTGTGCTGTTAAATGCTTCAGTTGTAGCCCATGCTTTTGTAATAGCTCATTTGACTTGGAATGAATGGAAACTGTTTAGATCCCAGATGACTACTAAAAGTTGCTAACTGCTGTTCAGATTTGACATAGTGTGAATCAGCGGTTGATTCTCTAAATAATAATTTGAGTTTCTTAAGCTGAACAGTCTCAAAGCACTATCTTTCATTTATTAATTAAGCATTACCACGATTTTGTTTTTCTACCCCTCCAGCTTTCTCGTCTCGTCTTAGCATTGGTAGATATACACAAGTCAGCAAGATCAGCTGCACGTGGGAGCCGTCTCTCCCTCAGCAGATAATGGGAACATTAAAATGCCAATCTGGGATTTTGTGAGTACATCAGTTATGCATATTAATTCTTATATCCCTCAACACTATGGGTTGTATGGTAGATAGAAAATCTGCTCTGCAATCTTTCAATTTTCAATCCAAAGTCATTTAATACAAATTTAACAGAGCAATATTTCTCCAATGTTTGCGAACAAGATAAAAATAAGTCATCTAACCGTGAGCTTAATAAAAGATAAAAACTTCCTCCTTTCAGTGCCCTTGATTCATGCATCAACAGGTCACTAATTCACTTTGAAAATGAAAAATATTCTCTTTTCCGTTTGTGGTAGATTAAGTAGTAGGTGTTTAACATTGAACTGTGCATACCAAGAGATAAAACAGGTAAGAAAGATACAGATACACATTTAAGAGTATTTGCCATTTGAAAAATATGTTTTCAACTGCTGGTGTAGTGCCAAGGGAACAATTTCAAGGCACATCCTGTCAAGAACACAACCTAATGGAGGCTTTATAAATTATGAGGACAACATCCATTCCTGGTATCAGCTCATTTCAAAGTGAAGGCTGGCGCGGCAGAGCTGCATCAAATGAACCTGGAGCAGACGTCTCATTGCTGTTTATCAAACATCCCCTGGCAGGTCTGCTGGAATAGCAGACTTTCAAGTCAACTAAAACGTAATTACTTTGTTTATATACTTCCCCTGCCCTGCCTCCAAGGGCAGATGTGACCCAATTATGACAACTGAGTGATAACTGACTCGCTGTTAATACCTGCCGTGCAATATCAGCCTAAATACACGATGTAACTCATTTTAACTGATGAATTATGAATTTAAACATTGATTGTTTTGTGGTCAACTGTGGGGCAGAAGAACTCAAAAACAGATGAACAACAACAAGTTCAAGTTTTTAATGATTCCTTATATCCACAAATCACACTGGAGCCTTTTTCTGCCCACCTCATGAATATAAATCCAAATGAACCTGGAGCAGACTCACTACTTTTAGTTATGTTTACTACTTTTACCTACCCCTGAAAAACAATCTGTGAGTTCAGCTGCTAGCTAATATTTTTAATTGCTTATATTTCTGGCTGCTGTTTGGTGCTGAGCAAGTTGCATACAGCTGGTTTTACAAAGTTTTTTAGCGTCTTGCTGCTAAATTACTGGGTTCTTGAGAGCACTGAAGCTGGATAACACAGTAAATGTGTCGTACAACCAAAACAATGGGCTAAAAAAGGCTATAAAGCTCATAAGTGGGACAGAGAGGGTGGTTTTAGAGATTTAGAGATTTTAGTCATTTGATAAAATGTGAATGTCACTTAGCTCCTTGACAAGCCACAAAAAGTTAGCACACACTTCAGCAGTCACTTCTTACACATTAAGGCTGTGAATGATCAGACTGGAGTGGCACCTGGCATATCCTCTGAATGCAACTTGCCACCAGCACTGATACTAATGTTCTTTATGTTGCTGATGTATTCTGCTCTAAGTGAGATGTGTCATGCTTTTCCTTTGTTCTCTACACTGTACTGCTCATGATAACAGCAATACAGTCTGACATAAGACTGATAACATGGATTCTTCATTTTGCTACATACCTCTTTGCATTACTCTAAAGGTTTTCCCCTAGAGAAACCTCCACCAGGCTCACACTGAAGCCAAGTATTCTGTCTACATACCCTCTAACATGTTGTCGAGGCAAAACAGCCCCCCTGAGGCCACGCACATGATTGGAGCTGGTGAAATTAGATTAACCGTCAGCTTCCTGCTGTGTTTGTTGTGAGAGATCCTGCTGCCAAACGTTTGACAAGAATGTCACACAGAAAACCTCCGCCACTCTGACAAAGCTGCCAACCCTGGCATCTGACCCCTCAGCGCGTCCGAGCAGCTACAAGTGCTTTCCATCTCCTGTGACTGCTCAACCTGTCAATCTGCCTATTCAAAGGTTTCCCCTTTCCCCAGGAAAAGCTCATTTTCCCTTCCCCTTGGCCCAGTCAGTAAGTGTCACTTCAGTTTAGATTTCACTGCCTCCCTGCAGCCTTGCACTAAAGCTCCCGTGGAGGGATTTCTGTCTGCTGTTGTGGACCTGCTGTCCAATTAAAACTGTAGGGGACAGGGGATTAAAAAACAACTTTCCACAGAGTACCTGGGCCTATGCCTCTGTCCTACATCAACACACAGCAGTAAAACTGGCTTCACATTGAGCCTTTTTAAATGTGTACTTAAACCAAACAAGCTGGAAAACACTCAGAAAATAACAAACTAACATTAAGCAGCAAAGATATATCCCTGATCACTCGTGTTAACAGAATTTCATAGCGTGTTGATTGGATAGATTTTTTTTTCTTTATTTGAAATGCTCAATACCCACATGTCCTCTGGTGAGCTGCCTGTTTATGAGAATTCCGTTAGGCCTGTGGTCTGCCAACATCACGGAAGGGTTGAATCTTAATACACCCTGATGCTTGTCTAGCTTCCAATCTGCTACAGATTGCCAGCCTGTCTGTGAGAGTAATGAGAAACTGGTTCTGCCACAGAGATTTCCTCAAAGACCGCTGGATTAGGAATTCACAGGAGCCGCTGGCCCTACAAGACGGCAAGCCCCTTTTTTCTTCAAATCAATTCTAATTTTGCTCTCCATGTCGATATCCTGCTCATTGCTCTCTTTCAGTCAGGTTTACTCGCTGTTTCCCATCATGCAGTCTTTTAGCTCTTACTTTGGTTAACTTGAAGACAACCTCGGCGGTTATCAGGAGGTGACGTGTGAATATGTTAAGCAAGAGTGTCCTTTGTACAAACCTATTCAGCAAACATCCTCTCAAATAAGTGGTAATCTCATTAGCTTTAGCCAGAAGCATGTGGTTGTACATTCCTTGACAATTAAAAAGTTCTTGAACAATGTCCCTCAAGGCTTCTGTATACCTGCCACTCTGTCTTGCTGATTTTTTTCTTGGGCCTTCGCATCAGTTGTCAGGTTACCAATGTCAGTGAGTGAGTGAGAGCGCGTTATTGCAGTAGAGAAACTGCCTGAGGCAACATATTAAAACAGGGTCACAGGCTATCTTTCCCCGGGGCTCCCTGTCAATTTCTGGTTTTGATGTAACAAGTATGTTTAAGGTGAGAAGGTGAAATGTATGCCAAGAACCTGCTCACCAGAACTAGAAATTATTGTTACATTGTGAGTGTATCAAGAAATAAACTGCACATACTGGAACTGATGTTGGAAAAAATAGATGGACTGATGAAATGAAACCGTTCTCCAACAAGTTCTGCAAACGGGAACTTGAGTAATGAAGACAAGTATAGTTCAAAATCAGAACAAATCATTGTAAGTTGTACTTCTCAGTTTGTTTCACATTACAGTCCATCATTCATTGTAAATGAAAGTGAAGAGGAAGATAAACAGATGCAGAAATACTGTAGCTACCTGCATGTAAACACACATAATAACAACAAAAACCCTGCTTAGAACTTCAGGGTGTCAAAGGAAACTTGACTTTCAACCGCTCTTAATATTGTACCTTGTCCTCTGGCTAGCACTTACTTCCCCAGTTACAGAAATCATCACTTGGTGTACCATGGTTGCAGGATGAAAGGATGTGGGACACTTTTGCGAGTGACATTGGTGCAAAAAGAGCTGTCCATAGTAGCCCTGAAAAGTGCAGATGTGCCTGCTATCAAATGGCGGAATGTAGCTATCAGCCCCATAATCACAAAATTGTCCTCAACACAGGCAGCCAATGCTTTTTTGTCATTTCCTGTAGGTTATGAGTAGCCGAGTAGAAAATTACCTGGCACGGGATCATTGTTACGTACCGGCTTCTGTATCACCTCTGCCCGATTATTTTGTTTACCAAAGCCCATTTCTGGGTTTCATCAAATTTCCTGGATGGTAGCTTTTATCACAATAGCACTAATCACTCCTACTTCCTCATGCTACGGTAATGCAGAGACATGACACGACAGGTGGAAAATGTCAAAATGGATGTGACTTATAATTTGAGGCAAAACAGGTAGCAGAGGGACTGCTAATGAATGTAGTGTTGCAAATTATCCTGTATGGGAAAAAAACAGCATCATGAAGTTGTATTCACTTATTAGTAATATCACATCCTTGACCTTTTGTGGTTTGTCGAGCAGCTTCAAAGCAAAATAACCACACATAAAACATCCCACATAGAGCTGGAAAGATATTATCTAGAGGGCTTTCACAAATTTTCAAACAGACCCAGGCAAAGACAAGACTGTCTGCACCCAGCAGGTGAGAAAACCAGTAACCTTTGTCAAAGGACGAGATTTCCCTCGACAAGAGAAGCATGTCCACATGCTCAGTCCCAAATGCTTTGTCTCAGGAATACCTAATGCACTGCTTTGCTGGAGAGAGGCCAGATAATAAAGCTCAGTCAGGATCAGTGAAGACGGTCTCCACTGACTCTACCCTCATTGTTGGATGCCTCACTCCCTGGGAGTCGCTGTACGTTATCAGTGATCATCAAAGGCACTGTCAGGAAAGTGTGGAACTGGGGCTTCCACAGGCTGTCCAAGACACTAGACACATCCAAATGAGACAGGCTTATTAATTCTTCAAAAGCCACACGGCTTCCTTTTCCCCAAGACTCATTTTGGTACATTTAAGGAAGATAAAAGCTCAGCCAGGGAGCTCTCCCGCCTCTTTCCGCTGTCTCTCTTTTTCTTTCTCACACATACATCATACATAATACAGGCACATGCATTCAGTTGATCTCAAGAAGATATTACTTCTTGCTTAAAAAAAACTGTCATGTCTCAAAGTCTTTTGTAGGAATGGAAATAAGGACATTTCAGGGACAAAAATGCAGAGTTAAAAGTACACACAGTGAAACCTGTCGTAACTGCTTTCTGCACATAGGCACTATGCGTCTTTTTCACGGCTGAGTGTTCTATCTTTTTCCTGCTGTCAGTGTCCAAACAGGTGAGTCAGACAGCTTTCAGTAATGTGTTTATGATATAAACATATGTCATGAGGACCGGTGCTGGATAAGAAAGAAAAAGTTTAAAAGAAACTGTTGTTGAGGTTCCTCTGATATAGTCACTATTCAGCTACAAAACTGACATGAGAAGGAGACAGAGTCATTAATTCGGCAGAATGAAGCAACCAATTTCTCCCCGAATAATGTAGGAAGCGCTTCACTAAAAGAAAGTGGAATCTCAGACAATGAGGGCTGTTTTAATGGGAGCAAACAGAGGAGGACAAAGCCTTGAAATTCATTACAACTTTTTTTTTTTTTTTTGCATTTTCTCTCTATTGCTGCACATTGGATTATATGTGGGACATCAAAAGCTTTAATTATCTTAATTACTCCTACATTTGCAAGCAGGGACGGTCCTTGAAACCAAAAGAAAATGCAAGTGTTTCTGTGGCAAAACTAGTCGTTAAAATGCACATAATTTGAATGTTATATGAGAACCTTAATTGGTGAATTCATGGTTATCAAGGGGCCTCCTTCATTATAATTCAAGAGGCTCCTTAGTAGTGGCCATATTTTCACATAATGAATGTTTCCTCCCTCAATGCAAAAACCCTCAATGCAAAAATATGTTTTTTGTTTACATGTGACAAGATGAATATGAGAAAACTCTTTACTCTTCACTCTCTTCACTCGTGACATTGATAGAGTGGTGCACAATGCTTAACCTATCATGGATAAAGTGAAATCTACTCCAAATTCCACTATACTAACTGGGATTTCATATTTTCATATGTGTGGAAAAGGGCTCAGGAAAATGGCTCATACCATTTTCTGGTCATATAATTGAGAATTTTTCTTTGAAGGAAAAATGGTTCACACATACTGCTTTCACTTAATTCCCGCACATAGCAAGTGGGCATGAAAGTACTCATGGCTCCTGCCGTGCTGGTATTGTTTAAATAATATCTTAATACCAGAAAAGAAACCAGCGTCTCTAATTGATGTGACTGGGAGCTGTTTGTGCAACTGTGACCGAACCCAGTGGTGATGTCACGGTGTACTGACACACCCTCGAGTGCAGCAAGATAAGAATGAAAACCCAAAGAAAGCTGTCCATAATTTCATTTTTACTATGAGTACAGTTGTATATTATTTGCATGCATTTACATTGAAATTAATGCAAATGTAGCCAACGCTAAAAGGTTTATGAACAAGGGACAGCCTTAGTGAGTGGCATGCCCTCTTGTCTCTGGAGTGAATTGGATAATGTGGTGGGGCTCACCCTGAGGTGCAGGGCATCTCACTACAGGGCCAGATGACACTTGTGCAGGTCGACTCTTTTGGGCACAAAGCCCAGTTGACTTGTTCAGCAGAGCTAAGCCAGCAGTGACTGCCAGGGGGCTTAGAGGTTAGCGTAAGCCGCTCTGGGCCACTGCAGCCCACTGACTCCGAACAGCAGGGTTGGCTGTGGGCTGCAGGACCCCTCTGCTAGGTAAAGCGCTCAACAAAAACACATCCATGGCGCAAACATGGCAAGGACAGGAGAAAAAACAAACAAAATCCATGAGGATTATGGTTGCTTCAGCATCGAAAGCAGGGTGGTATTCATGAGCACCTAATGTAAATGTAAACAAATGTTACAGTTTGTCTATATTTATGAGATCTGTTTTCCAAGAAGGCACTATTATTATCATTATTACAGCAAGACTGTGTGAGCTGCTTAGTAGACGTATTTGTTATGCTCAGGCACTTAATTAACTGACATCCTATGACCACTGTAGCAGAGACGCAGCCAATATGCATTTTCATATCTACGCAGTGACTGGAAAAAATACATTATGAAATCTAGACCAAACACATGTTTGCCGACATATTAATGAAGCCCCAGTCGCCAAGAGAGACAGCGCAGCTGAACTGATACATCTCTTTAGCCCCGAGCATGCTAACAGCAGTGTCAATTTCTTGACTGTGTCCCTCAAGGCTGCTGGCACAGAAGATACTTCAGTTTGAGGAGCGGGGAGTGTGTGTATGTGTGTGTGTGTGTGCGTGTGTGGGGGGGGGGGGGGGGTAGGGGGGGTTAGAGGATGGAGGGCTCCTCCCTCAACGCCGCCTCTCCGCAAGAAAAGATAATTGTCTCCTCCTTACCCAGAGAGATGGGTGTATTTCCATGACCTATACTAGGTACTTGTCCCCTCTCTTGCACAGCCTGAGATGTCACAGTGGTTTGCCATAATTACTTTTGCTGATGGAGGTGAGAGAGGACATTTGCATCAGATGAGGCACCCAGTTGTTGGGTCTCCCCGCTCGCCATACGCAGCTTTTAATGTCACTGTAATCTCTAAAGGTTAGCATTGCCAGCACCACTGTATATCTCCGCAACTAGCTGAATCAGTGCTTTGGAAATAGGTTTGACATTGAGTTCGAGTAGACGCCAGAACACACATACGCGGTCACAAAAATATGCACACACACACACAAACATAAAGGAGACGTGTGCTGGAGGAGATATGCTGTGCATCTTCACACATCTTTTTGTTATACGCTAAAACTTGGGATGAGATTGGCAAGGTCAGGTTGTGATTTCTTAACACATTTCCTTTTTAACACTTAACCCATCTCTTTTCAAACTCTTTGGGCTGTAGAGATAAACATATAGAGTGACTACTCCTTCCACCTTTTTTTGTCTGGAGACGTTTTCACCTTCACCTTGTATCTGATGTATGCTGCTGTAATTTGCCTAAAGATTTTTGTGACTCTGCATGTCAACTAAACACAATTTTAATATTTATTTTTAAACATTTATGGATCCTAAATGAACAAAATATGTAAAATTAACTCAAAATCATTACAAAGTAGAATTTGACAACTAACTGGCACCAAAAAATCAGCTACCACGTCCACAAACACACCCACCACTACAATTAAAAGGTAACTCATCGGATTCAGTTGCTAGCAGTTGCAATTAGTGTTGCTGTCTGCAGTGAAATAGACAGGATGACAGCACCTTTGGATGGGGTGGCGGGTGCATCATCTCAATTATGTTTTCTATTAACATAATGAAATCAACGTCCGTCCACATATGTGTATGTGTCCCGGTGATTTAAGGACACCACTGGCAAATGGCATTCATTTTGGCCAGTCCATGACTCGGACTACCACTTCAGATCAAGCTGTCCTTCCCAATCAACCTCCTCCAGGTTTCTCTGTAATTATCCATAACACAGTGAGATGAGATGTGCTGGCTGATGGCTGACTGATCCATAACCAGGCTCAGCAGCATAGTCTAAGAGAGAGAGAGGCCCAGTAAGAAGCCACCACTGAACTGGGCTTCTTGCTGTTGAACTCCCAAGTAATATGTGTGTTGTTGCACTTACTTGATGTTTGACTGTTAGTAGTAAGTTGTTGCCTCGCTAGTTTTCAGAACCAACATAATCAGAACAAAGAGATGTGCACAGCTGTCCATATTTATGACAGTGGTTTTGCACTCTGGGCGCCGCTAAAGCCCAAAAATACGTATGGAGTACTAGTGAGACACGATCAAAGACCCTCACCAGTATTTTATTGTAGATTTGAGTGATAAATAATCTCCATACACAGCATATAAATGCAGAATCTGAAGGTGAGGGACCAAGATCTTGGCACTGGAAGTGTGTCTGTCTGCAGTCTGAGTAAAATTGACCAATCATGTTTGAGTGGCCGTTAGTTGAAAGCAGGTAAACAAGTAAAAGAAACGTAACACACTGGTCACAATACAATCTTGAAACCCATTAGCCCCGCAGATAGACACAAAACATAACTCTGCTGGTTTGGCTGATTCCAAAATGACACATTCACAAGTGCACAGTGAACCAATTTGTTCAACCATCATGCTAGTACCAAAGGTAAACAACAAAACAAAGAAACTACTTACAAAACTGTGAAGGCTGCAATTTAGTTACGTCCTTGGACCCTCTTAACAGTTGTACACTGATGCTGCCGCTGTGTTCAGTCAAGAAAACCTGCATCTCTCTGTCTTTGTACCATCCGATTTATTCCTCCCAATCTCCCACTCGGAGAAAAAGATTGTGCCTTCCCAGTCTCTAAATCCCATACCTCCCAGAGCATCCGCGTCTGTTCATCACACTTTCTCCATTCTCTTCTTGTTTTTTTGTTTCTGGGATTCTGGTGACATTTTCAAAGTGCCAGATCCTTGCCTTGAGACATTGTGCATGTGCCCACACCTCTCCGCCCCCCAAAAAAACACACACACACACACACGTACACATGGTGCATAGAGCAGATACACACACTCCTTGCCTAGAGCCAGGGCCCTCTGTGCTCGTCTACCTCAGAGAAGCTGGAGCTTGGCATAGAGAGGAGGCTCTGGTGGATTCTGTGCTCCGCCTGCCAATGCTGCTCTTTTGATCTGCAGCCAGCTGATGACAGATCTACATTAAGCTCATAGTCTTCTCTCTTTCGCTTCTGCTTCTCCTCTCCTCCTCCCTGACACCGGGGCAAAGTGTTACTGTAAGTCCACGAGCACTGGTGAGAATCGACATCCCGTGGGGTCGGCACTGAGTCTCCTCTCACACCAAAATGAGTGAAATATAGAATGCTGAGTGGGTTTCCAGCTTGCAGAAAAATACCATGTGGGTGTAAGCCAAAGATAGTGCCATATCAACAATCCAGGGGAAAGCTTTGCAAATCTTTGATGTGTAAGTTTCGAAGGAAAAATCCAGCCTTTAAGATGTTCACACTTGAGATATTGTTACATTTGCATGTAATGTAGTGAAGTAGAGGTGCAATTAGTTTTTTTTCTGCCCACTTGCCTTCAACTTTTTCTCTTCTAGCTGAGAAAAAGTGAGGTATGAAAGTGAAACTGTGGACAGTGTGAGATTTTCAAACATTCAACAAGCGACTGAGGCTACAATTGAAAGTGGTCTAGACAGAAGCCCCTACTTTCTGGTTCTGAGTGACAACAAAAAACAGATGCTTGGGATTAATGAGTCAGACTAGCAGACAGCAGACAATTTCATAAACTCTCTTAGCTTTTCCAAGCATAAGAAAACAGGCTATTACATGTTTTAGAGGGGATTTTCTTTTAAGTGAACTTGTTAAGATTTGGAGGCAATTTTGGTGTGTGTGATTTGGTCTATAGACAGAGCTGCCAAACCACAGAGCATATTGTAACTGAGCTAGGTATCCCCCGGTAGAGTTTAAAATGAATTAGAAAATGAAAAGCTTTACAAACACAAAGAGATTATGACGGCTTTCTTCTTGTTCTGTGACAGAATTTTGGAAATAAAATAAAATCCAAATGCCTCGCCAATTCAAGATGCATAAAAAGCTAAGAGGTAACACAATTTCAGATGATGAAAAAAATTGTGCACTATAGCAGAGAGTGAGAGCAATTACATAGGATGCATGGCTAACAGCTGCTGATGAACAAGGAGTGACGTGCAGTGATGGAGCCTCACCGGTAGAGAAAACACAGCCAGCTGTTATTTCTAAAGGGGATCATCTGCTTATTACTGCCATATCCAGAAGGAATAGCTCTCCTTTGCGTTACGTAGCATGGCAGGCGGCTTTAAGCGAGGTGTGACTTTGTGCTCATAGTTGTCTTTTCATTTTTATGTTGGAGAGGAGTGAAAAACCAGAGATAGTGTTTGTTTGGAGCTCACCATATTGTTTGTCATTACTGTTCTGAGCTGTCCTTTGATTTAGCGGGGCAATGCTTTTATATGGTTTGTAAATTGGTCGTCAGCCTGTCACATTACCATTCAAATGGTCACTATAAAGCTCCTGCGATGAGGTCATCGCCTGCCTCAGTAGAGGAGAAAACACTATTATTTTGCACTCTTAAAGATCATTTACTGAATTTTTGTGGGTTGCTAAGATCACAATAGCACGCACACACACACACACACACACACACACACATGCGCGCGCTTTGTGATTTTGTATCTTTATGTGTAACCCATTTAAATGGAGCACATTACCTCTCCAGGACCAAAGGTGGAAAGAGGATACATCAGGATACATGAGATTTGCTGAAAATGGGACAGAGCGAATAGAGTGCAAACACAAGAGTCAAAATGCACGTGGGCCGAAGAGGGAGTGCAGACGATGGCAGCTACACACCGACTGTGAATAGTACCTCATACCTCACACACATAACTCTGTCTTTAGTGGCTGTGCGGTTCTCACAATTTGGCATATATTATCACCGCGTCCGTCGTGAAATATCCTACAAATGTCAGCTCCAATGAATGCTTGCCTTTCTCTCAAGCCTTCTGTGACTGCGGTGCTTCACAATTCAACAGTCATGCTTATTTCGGAAAATGTCAGGGCAAAGTGTGTGTGTGGAAATGACTAATTTGGCTCCCATCAACTGCTTCCGCTGAAATGGTTTACTGTGGCTTTGTATCGGTCTCACTGTGGATTAAGAAGTGATTTGTTTCTTAATCTGTTTTGGCAAATTTGGGTCAGTTTTACCAAAACTCTCCATGTTCATTTAAAAGATGTAACTCAGTTGATCTTCAGTGTGTTCCCTTTCCTACAGGAATCATTTGCAGGATTTTTTTTTTTTTTTTTTGGACAAACACATTTCCTGCTCTCATACAGTAGCCCGCACTGCATGTAACGTTTTTTTTCAAACTCAGATCCTCTAAGCTTCCCTGATTTGAAATCTAAGCACAAAGCCGTGCTCTAAACCACGCGGTCCTGTAGAAGAAACAGCTGTTTGCATGAATCTTTAATGCACGCCCACATTGGCATGCCATTGAAGCAGATGAGGATGTGGTGGATCACCTCAATCCCTGATTTAAGCTGTTTTCAAGTCCCAGCCATTTCAGAATGTCAAACGTTTCATTCACTGGAGTGCACCACTTAAAGATGTTATAGGTTAGAAAAACAAAAACAGCTACAGCACTTTCGCCAAGTTGTGATACATGGGGGGATAAAAAAAAATAGTCCAGGAACTGCTTTGCAAAAAGGAGAAACAGTATTTGGCCACTTCTGCTCCCTTTAAATAAGAAAAATACTTTACAAAACTGAGCATTTTGTTATAGACACTAAGGAAGTTATGATATACTGATATTGATGAAAACAAATGAAATAAAAATGTTATTATTATTAAATAATAAATAATAAATTTATATTAATAATAAAAATATGTATAATATAAAATATAATAAATAATAATTGTGTTTCACACATTTTTTTTGTTCAGTCATGGTTATGGACCCTTTCTCTCCACATCCCTACACTGTGATTCTGAGTGTAATTACTTTGCCTAAAGGAAGAAATGAAAGAAATAAATGCAAAGAAATGTATGGAATAATCAAACTGGGTTTCAATGTTTTAATGTTCTTTACACCAAACCAAACATCTTACAGAAAAATTCCATTGGGCACAGATGCCGTATGTCTGCAGTGGCCACTGGAACTAATCGTGGAAGCGTCCCAGAAACGTCTCTCTGCTCAGCTCCGCGCCTGTTCTATTTTTGACGGATGCCGCTAGCAGTTGCGTCAATTTGCACAGACCAGCTGACACACAAACGGCGCAGAGAATCCGCTCGATTTTCAAAATAAAATCAAAAAACAGCCAAAAGAGAAACAACTTAGCTACGCGGCATATTTACAGATGACAGATGCACAGAAACAAATGAAAAATGACCAAATCTAAGCAACTTAACAAAGTCTGATCTACATTTCTGAAGCACTCGTGGTAGGGTTTAAAGATGTGGCCTGTGGGGAACTGCCGTTAAATGCGTAACAAAAATTCTCCTACAATGTTCTTTGAATCAAGAATTTGGATATGAGACTTTTGTAAAGCAATAACATGATATGTTCTTCACATGATTCTATTTAAATGTTATACAAGATAATATTGAAACGCTGCCATCATTTATTTAGCTTCCAGTGTTTGACCAAGGTGGCATTATCTTGCCCTTACCAACATATGAACATCAATGTGATATTGTTGAGTTTATAACTGCAGTAACAGAAGTAGCTGTAGATCTTCCAATAAGGTGATCAACTGACTTCATCTGTGCAACTAATAATCAGAGACGTTAAAAAAAAAGTTGGAGACACACAACCCACACACACATTCTGCTATTGTTTTGTCAGTGTGTTTTGTAGTCTTAATTTAGAAGGGTCCTCTGGGTTTTGCATCTCACCTAAAGTATTTTCTTTTCTTCTCACCTTCTTCCGGCACTTTTATATTTGTCTGCAAAAAGCACTTTGGTGAAATAAGCTAAAAAGTAAACACAATAAGCTGGATATTCTGCCCTGCACAGAAGAGCAATGTGCCTGTCAATATAGCTGCGGGTTTACAATTGTTGTGCTTGGCGACTGCTGTCCGTATCACACAAGTGTGAAAAGCAATAACACCACCAAAGTGCAACTGTTGGCGGTCAATATTTTCTCTCACTGATAAACCCTCTGGGCAGGAGCGTTCCTTCGTCTAGCCAACACAAACACAGCTTTGCAGTTTCAATCTGTCACAGTGTGTGAATATCGAGCCAGAAAGAAAAATAAATAAATAAAAATGTACACCCTTGTCTTGCCACTCGGCATTCTTGGTTTCACAGAGGAATCATCCAAATATGAAGTTTAAGGATTGCCTGAGATGAAGTCACACTCCTCGTCAATGTCAAGAGGCATTATAAAACAACTCCACTGCGCTCTTCATGGCTGTTGTGCTGCAACTTTGTTTCGGTTTACCTTTTTCTAATGTCACTTCTCTGCATGAGACCGTTTCAGAGAAAAAGCTATCTGAAGTAGCTACAGTGAACAAGACACGCTTGCATAACCCAACACAAAACAAAAAGAGAGAGAAGAAGGATTACCTTGTAAAAGTCAGATGTGTTTGTGGGAGAAAGTCTGCAGGTTGACCTGGATCGGATACATGAACACGTCTGCCTCAGCTGTATCTGGGAAACAAAGAGAGGTTATTTCACAGCTGTGAGGCTTTTCAGTCATGATCAAACGTTACCAGCATTCAGCCATGTGCGCACATCAATGTATCGAACTGTGAGTGATCCGCATAGCTCATATTGATGCGAGAGCGCGTGGGAAACACGAGAATTGCAAAGTTTGTACACATACTGTGCAAAGTTATAGCGCCCACCCTCATGCTCACCCACGGATATGCACAATCTCACAAACTCACAGTCAACAACAAGCCTCCAATTCCCAAAGCAGCTGTAGACTCAGCAGACTCTGCTACCCAGTGGCTTACTTTTGAAGATGAATCTCCAGAGCTCCCTAAGGAAAACAGGACTTTGCCAGGGATGTCCAGGAACGTTAACTGTCGCCGTCTCTCTCTCTGTGCTCAGACACTGACGCGGCGGTGATGGGAAGGCGCTGCGCTCCCTCACTGAGGCAGGGTAATTGGCTAGAGATGATGGGCCATAAACATACATCACAGGGGCGGCGAAGCGCCAAACAGACAGCTAACTAAGGCTCTCTTTCTACTACGTGGCTCTTGTTTGTCGTACGCACATGCATGCGACCGAGCACACACTCTGCTCATTGTCTCCTCTTCCCTGGATATTCACGCTCTTTGAACACATAGGCTGGCCCACCATTATTAGAATAGAGAGAGAGAAAACCCCAGCACTCCCTTCATTGTTCACTTCAATCTATCACCATAAAACCGCGACGGCACGCACTGTGTATTCTGCACAGACCCCCCTTCACTATTTTTTTTGGCATCATGACCGTAACCCAGAGGATGCTCTCCCCTGCCATTATCATCCACTGATATATAATAGGCACTAGCCATTTAAAATGCATCATCACCATAACAGATAGGATGCCCTCTCGCTCACCATTACGACCACCACACAGTGGTGGATAATAGGCTATCCGTTCCTGCAGCACTATCGCCGCGGTGCAGACTTTCCTTCCATTACCATAACACTTCTGCCATAATAAGCAGGGAGAGCCTTCCAGTCATGACCACAGCTCTCAGAGAGGAGGTCAGTCGTGTCAGACTGTTTGCTCACACGCTGGTAATTGGGAGAAATAAGGCTGGGCGAGGAAATAGCACTGGAGCTTCCCTTTCTTCTCAGTGGTTCGCTGTGCAAGGCAGCGTTTCGCTATGATCCAGTAGTGCTGTTAAGCTATTTGACGTGTTTTTTTTTTCAGAAAGGCAAGGAAGTAATAAGAGATGTGGGGAAGAGTGTCAGTTAATTTGGCTCATGTAGTCAGTTGCAGCTGTTTGCACCATCTCATGACACTCTGCGTTGATGGATATTTCCAATATTTCAAAGACAGCATGCTCTATTCTGTAGCATCTAATACCGTGACATGAGATGAGGATTTCATCAATAAAGCCCACTTCATTCTTCTAATCCTCTTTCTTTTTCTGTGTTTTCCAGATTTAGTTTGACAGGTCTTACATGACCGCTTTTTTCCCTAGAGACAAGGGCCAACCTGAAGAGCCATTCCCTCTCTCTCAGTAAACTAGAACTTCAAGGGGAAGAGTAAAAGTGATGGCAGGGAAAGGAAGGGACAAGGGGGGTCCAAGCAATGCGCTCATTATTCAGGAAGACACTCGAGGCCACAGGAAATAGCACACTTCATTTTTCTTGTCAAACTCCGGCTGGCTTAATGGCGTGTTCACAGCAAGTGGTGAGACAAAGGGATGGCGTGGCTGGGCCCGAGACGTGGAAGGAGTGCCGATCAAGATGGAGACCGTCATCACAGCGGCAGCTACCCTACATTCTTTTCAAAAGTAGACCACCTGAGTTGCTGAAGCTGCTGAATGTGTTACAGGGGCAAATAAATATGTCTCATCTTTCAGAGAGCAAGTGAAGTAGGGCTAGCTTTCAAAGAGGAAAATGAAATATGGTCTCAATTATACTCTAACTGTAGAGAGGCACAGATGTTCCTATTGTTCCTCCTATTCCACATCCTCCTAAACCTTCCCTCATTATTGCCTTCATTACCGGTGCCATCGATATGGCAGGCGGCCGCCAGAAAACCTGGATGTATCCACAACTCATCACCCAAACAGCAATTAATCATCACCCAGCAATTACACACCTTCCACCACACCTTCCATTGATTTTGAACACAGTGACGCTTGCTCTATTTTATTTGTACCAGAAGCTACTGTGACTGAGGCTACAGCGAGCAGCAGGCCATGCAAAGCAATCTCCTCCTGCTCTATATATCCGCTGGACTGGAACTGTGTTTTGATCAGAGAGATGATGGGGCAGGTGTTTTGGTACAGCTTCATGTCAGCGAGAAGACTCATTCCATTGCATTCCAATCTCCAGGCATGGCAGCAGGCTGTGGTGTCAGACAGCCTCTTTTGTTCGACTCCTAATTGGGGTAATTTATTGTCCTAACAGGCAGAGCAGCTGTGGCTTTACAGCGTAGCACCAATTAAATCCAGATGCTGGAATGAAAAGATGGGACTGAACGTGACTTGGGGACCAATCACTAATATTAACGCAGATCTCTGCAAGATGAATATGACAAGCTGTAATGGGAGATTCTTCTCGACGCAATGATATTGAAAATATGCAATTTTGATGAGGATTCATGAAAACAGTCACAAACAGATCTCAGGCAGACGTTATGCATAATCTCTAATAATGGATGTAATTATCTGCCAGATTTAACACTGAAACAAAAATCTGCGGGGACACCTGACAGCCTGGTGCTGGAACTGTGACTGCAATGCATTCCACAATTAAATGACTGGACTCTTGTTCTAGTTTCGCTGTTGTTAAAGAAGTTTTTCCCCCCATAAAATGGCTCTGACAGAGGATCAGGTGAATATGAGCGGAAGATCTGGGGAATATAGGGAGCAACTGAAAGAAATCAGGTCGCTGTGAAGATTTCTCCAGGGCAGGGCTAACCCCGCCATACTGTGCTTGGCCCGCCTGCCTCTTCAGTCCGGGCTCTTTAGACGAAGAGCCCGGGGGACAGACACAAATGTGAGTAACACAGAGGATGGAGGCAGCGTGAGGTCACCACCTCAGAGCTGCAGCTTACAGAGAAGCTGTAGATGTGCAGCGACTCCTTTGGCTTAAAATTCAAAAGGGAAAAGAGAAGGGAGTAACGAGACCATCGTAGTGAGGCCCTCTCTTTTTTTTTTATTCATTTGTCTCCTCCATGACGTTTTCATGAAGTCTTTGTCCACTCTGTCATTATTTATCCCAAAAGGAAGGTGTTTGTTGATGAAATGTACCCAAATGACATCTTATTGACTTATATTGTTCTCATTTTTTCCCCCATGCCACGACTTGCTGCTCTGAATCTACTGTAAGTGTCTATTTATTCATTTTAATTCAGTAAGTGTGGTTAATGTGTAGCAACTGAAAGGGTAGCAGGAATTTTAGGAGTTGCAGCAGCAACTGTGTCTGTACAGAGTTCACACAGATATTACTCACTTTTATGGATGTATAAAGACGAGCCGAAAACATTTAGCTTGCTAAAATATTGAGCACGGGCTACAAAGTAAACCAGCAATGTCATGACACATTTAAAAATGTGGTGTGTTTGAGAAAAATCACACATATTAAATATCAGAAACAGAAACAGGAATCAGATGTAAATAGGGATGTAACGATACACTCAACTCACGACTCGATACGGTTCATGATTTTTTGTTCACAATGCAATTTTCTCATGATTTTTTTTTTTTAATCAAAATGAGCTACAGACAAATTATGACCAAATAAAATTTTTATTTGTAGAAAAAAAACTCTCAAACAGCGTGTGTGTATAAGCCTGGAGAATCTCAACCACATGAGCTCTTACCTCCTGGTTGAGTTTTGGCACGACCACCTGGCTGAAGTGCTGTCGTGATGGAATGCGGTATCTTGGCAACAGCCGAAAGCCCTAATTTTCAACGACGGAAAATGGCCTCAAATCTTTTCCAATGAAATAACCACTTGCCCTGGTAATTTCTTGCACTCTTGCGCTGTTATGGGGGAGAAGAGATGCAAAGCCTTTCATCAGGGTGGTTTGCCCCCTCTGCAATTTTCCCTTACGAGGTGGTGTAACGTTACTTTGCTTCTCACTGTGGTGGCGGCTGATATGCTGCTGTATGTTGCTCGTGTTGCTGCTATATGTTGCAGTCTCTTGCAGTATTTACATACTGTTTTGGTTTTGTCTGTCCATTTCTCACGGTTGTATTTGTGTATATAGGGAATCCAAAATGCTCCACAGGTGATTTCAAACTGCTCGGTGCATCCTCTATTTCAAAACTATTTTCTACCGTCGCCATGTCTTCCCTTGTTCTGGGCTCCATACCTTCGTAGTGACGTAAGTCACGGGACTTGATGTCTGACGTTGAACAAATGAATCACCAACCAGTGACTTTTTTTTTAAGATAACGTAACCTTTTTCTAATTTAAAAAAGAAGAAAAAGAACATTTAAGAACATTTTCTGTTTACAAAATTTGCAGCTTCAGGAAAAATATAATATGAATATAGATCCTAGAGGTTTGCTGATACCGGATTAATTTGGTATAAAATAGACAGAGCCTCGCTATCTGAGGTTTTATTTATTTAATGTCATTCTTATAGGTTTGTGTTGACTTGTTACTAACAGTTTTCTTAATGCACACAGCAAAAATGCCCCTCTCCGTTTCAAATGCAGAATTTAAACGTTTTACTGTCACTGTGATCAGTGATTAGTGTAATCATTAAGACAAGCTAAGTGCTCCTTGAGGGCAAAGTTGCAAATGTGCACGAAAATAATGCTGCAGTAACAATTAATCTTTTACAGTTTTACAAGTCTAACATTTCTATAAGTCAACTATTTAAAAGAGTGCAATGCTGTATATTACAGACTATACTCAAAATATTTCTACATAAACCTTGATAGACTCATACATTACCTTCTGCTAGACCCAAGGAGGTGAAGAAAACTTTTTCAAAAGAGTTTGACACAACAGCAGTAAGATCATATTCACTTGGTGACACATTCGGCACCTCGTCTGAACGATCCCTCCTCTCCAGATGAAAGATGGAAGGAGTTCACGGACTTCACTATAGCACCTTCCTCTATTCCTTCCCCTCTCTTTTTACTCTCGGCACAGACAGAGTTCTTCTGAATCCCATTACTTTCCTCACTGTACAACCGACTTCAAACCCTGAAGACAATCTGAAATACCTGTTTGCTGTAGCCTTGACAACAGTGGCTCTGCTCCGTCTTCGCCCTAACCTCTCTTTCTCCTTTCTCTCTGTCTCTCTGAAGGAGTCGAACTTTGAGAGCAAAGAGCCGTGAGCAGTCCGAGCGGAAGGCAGGAAACCTTGGTGCTTTATGAGGATAAAGAGCTCTGACCCAATTAGCTGTCTTTGTTAAATAAAACTCCACTGGCCCTCATTTAAACTGCCACACACTCCCCTCCTCCCCTTCCTCCCTTGCTTGTGTTTTTACAGTGCAAAGTGATTACAGATTTAATTAGCTGAGGACCTTGCTTCAGGGAGACTCCTAAATCCATATTGATATTTCTGCATAGTTTGGAGATAGAGGCCTCAGCTCTGTGATGATGACTTACAAGGGAGGCTGCAGAAAAATTTAATGAAAACATGATTTGCAACTTTTACCCACTCCTGTTTATTTTTCCCCTGAGGCTAATCATTCTCTTGCAGGATGATGCTGAGGACTTACGCAGTAAGCGATCAATGCTGGCTCGCTAGAGCCTTGGATGTAAACAGGCCTGCTGTCAAGATAGCAGCTTTTCTGGATTTGACATGTGAGGATGTTCTACCACTAAGCTGCTAAAATGTATTAACTGTCTGTACACCTTAATTCCATATGTTTTTAAGAACTGGACTATGACAGGAATGGAGTTGAAGTTACATTTTCCCACAACACACATATTTTTAGGCACATATTGGGGTTAGGCTACTAAAAAACTTTAAAAAGTTACCGAAAGGTTACAGTTATGGTTAATAAAACTGCCAACTTCCCATTCACAGAAGGCAATAATCCAAAACTGCCTTAATAGACATTTCCCTTTTGTTCTGTGCTTCGGTAACAGTTGAGCAAGAGTTGGTCAACTTTCTTCTTTCCACAGATATATAATATATATATAATTCAGATATGCTAATTTCTAGCTCATCTATGTTGAAAATAGAACCACATTTTGATGGTTTAAAGATAAAAGTGTCAAGTGTTGTGTTAGCAAAATGTTAACTACTAATAAGTGGGAATTTTAATAACAGTGGCTATCACATGTGACTAACGAGACGGTAGTTCTGCTAAAATTATCAAATTAAAAATGTGGCTATTTACAGTATATTACTGTTACCTTTAAACATTGGCAGGCTTAGCATATAGCATATCAAAGTACAGGACAAAGTTGATTTTTGTCCTTCTCTTGTGTCCAGGTATACTAGTCCAAATTTAGATGTCAGAAAGTTCTGTGATGATATTTCCATTACCGTTAGAATAACTTTTGTTCCACAAACATGTCATGTTTTAATGTCAAAGAAGAGTCAAGGATTTCTTTCTGGAGCTACCATCGTGCACCAAAGGAGAAGTTCACAGTAAAAAAGGCTGAGATACAAATTGTAACACCGCATTACAATTCAGCAACGAGGAACAAGACGTTCTTAAGAAGTCTGACTTTTGCTTTTTTCACTAGAACACTCTCTCCCCTGTTGATTGCTATTATCATAACATTCTTTTCAACATGAAATCCAACTGGGTACATTAAGTCCGGCTGAGTTCTCTGAGGGATGTTGAGCAGCATAGCCTACTGGGAAATGTAGGAAGTCACGTATAGCACCCAAGGTTGAATTTTCCATTAACTTCAAACATAGAATGACAGTGTTCCCATTATAACAGGACGAGAAGGATTTTAGAGAGTGTACTATAGAGCGCTAGTTTTAGCATGAAAGCCTTCAACAGAACGGTAATGAAAGCTCAAATTAAAGCCTTTCAGCGAACATGTTCTACTGGGTGTGCAGTCTTTTTTTAAACACCCCGTTCTCATAGTTATGAAAATGTAAAAGCAATCTGCTGTGGGTTTCTTTTCATCACGACTGTACTGTGCATACAGTTTGGTGCTAAACGGCAGACCGGAGGAGCTGTGAGGTAATGTGCAGGAGAGGAAATGAAAACGAGGGTGGAGTATGGAGGTGTCAAATCGTCTCGTCAAACTCCCTGCACGTACTATGAATATTTCACTACTGACACACAGCAGCTTCTCGGTTGCACCCCTGGAGACCGACAAAGACAAAGAAACAGAGACAAATAGATAGATAGATAGATAGATAGATAGATAGATAGATAGATAGATAGATAGATAGATAGATAGATAGATAGATAGATAGATAGATAGATAGATAGATATCACCCCCTCGAGCCCCCAGCCCCCCCTTCACCCCTCATGGATACCTGTCTCAGGCTTCATCTTGCAGCCCTAAATTTCACGAGGCAGGGCTGACAGGAAGAGCTCTCCACAGCTGACAGCACTGCCTTCCAGCTCCAACAGGGGCTGTCTGAGAGCTCACCCTCATCACACCGGCAGCTATCGCCCAGGACAGACTGACAGACTCACAACAGACTTCTTCCAAACACACACACACAACACACCCACCAATTCAAATTGCATGCATCCTATACGTGCATGCATGCAGACAACATAGTGCAAAGAGTGTGCACCAGATAAAGAAGGTGTTGGTGTAGGGGTTAAAAAACAAAGAAAATGCTTAGAGTTGAATGTTATTGTCAAAATGTCTTACAATGACAATGCGCTGAAGATAAGCAGGTATGTTTTCATTCAGCACCTTAACTTAGAGTGTTATTGTTTATCCAATTAGCATGTAGTTAGTTTTGCAGGTAAAAAGAAAAGAGAATTAAAATACATCCTGAGGTGGTGAACATGAGTGTCTGTACCAACTTTCACAGTTGTGAAATTTTGTTAAAAGTTATTTTCTGGGAACCAGAAATGTACAAAAGTTTGTGCCAGTCCATCAGGTGCAGTAGGTGCTGAGATGTTTCCATGGATAAGTCAAGTGTTAACCTTGTAGGTGGCAGTGGATGAGAAGCTGGGATAATGTTTGTCCTCTGGGCGTCATTGATGTCATTGTGGTTTGATCCCTTGTCAGGGCCCTAAACATCTGTACAAATGTCATGGCAGTCCATTCATTGGTTTGTTGAGCTATTTCAGTCGGCCCAATGTGGTGGACAGAGCAACAAACTGACATTGCTTTTCCTTGAGACACACAACTATTCATCACCTACTCTTTGTAAATGCTTGTCAAATAATGTTTGGTTACCTGCCAATGCTGCTAGAAAGGACAAAGTTATCCATTACAGAGAAAACTAAATCATTCAACTGGGATTTAGTGTTGATTTCATGTTCAGCTAAGACAAACACATAATGTAGACTGGTCCAGGCCACAACTTGCCTCTGCTCCGTGAAACCACCAAAAAGCAAAAGTCACGGTTCGGTACGTACCTCGGTTCAGACCTTACGGTTTGGTACATTTTCGGTACAGTGCAAGAAAAAAAAACATAACCAAAAAGGCTATCCTCAAAGGCTGTTTTTATTGTGCAAATCTCAAGTTGAGGTAACTGCAAATTCCTGAAGTAAAACAACCAGAACACAAAGTTTCCATATGCTGGTATCAGTGTTAATTTTGTCACCCATTTTTCAATTTAGTCTTAGTCTTAGTCTTGTTTCAAAGTTCATTCAAATCAAATCAAATCAAATCAATTTTATTTGTATAGCCCAAAGTCACAAAGTACATTTGCCTCAGAGGGCTTTACAATCTGTACAGGGAGTGACACCCTCTGTCCTTAGACCCTCGGTTCATTCGTAGTCTTAGTCACTTTTAGTCTTTACAAATCATTTTTGTTAGTCATATTTTAGTCTAGTTTTAGTCAAACGTGAACACAGGGTGTTTTAATCCAGTTTTAGTCAAAACATTTTAGTCTTTTTCTATTTATTTCAGGAATTCTTTTTTGATTATTAATTCCAGTTCACTTGTCTTCCACATCTAACACATTGATTAAATGTCTTGATTGAATTGAATGAATTCACCTTCAATGCAACTTTGCTAAGTGTCTTGCCTGACTTCTAGAGCCCGTTTCATGCTCTAGATTGCGCTGTCCGTACTCCGTGTTTCTCCTGCATGCTGCTTGTTTTCAAGCCACAGGTGCGAGAGCAGCAAGAGGATCTCAAACGTGTGGCCGTGACGTGCTGATGCTGGCACAAACACATGACAGCAGGACTGGACTTTCTAGACGAAAACAAGGAGGACGTTTTTTGTTTATTTTTATTTCTTGCATGACATTTTCGTCTCGTTTTTATTCGTCAACAAAAACGCACATTGGCACATTTTTCCTCAGTGTTTTTAGAACATTGTATTGTCTCGTCATCATCTCGTCTCCGTCAAGGGAAAAAGGCTCGTTGACAAACATATTTCGTCTCGTCTAGTCTGACGTGTATTCTCCGTGAAAATGCGCATACCGAACCGTGACCCCCGTACCGTGACGGTCCAATACGAATACATGTACCGTGCCACCCCTACTGATTACACTCCAGTAATTGGATAGCTCAAACTCTCAGGCGTGAAGCAATCACAAAGCAATATTTTGGAGCAGCAAAAAATGACTTTAGACTCATCTTTTTACTTCTTTGAACAAAATGTCTTGATTACTTATTACAAAAAACACTGAAGCAAAGTCAACAAACACTGAGCCATGAAAGTACTTCTGTCTTTTGCGACTGTGATCCTGAACGATCGCCACAGTGCAATGGTTAGTTTCATCCTCAGACAGAGCTCCTGGAATTCAATTTTCCCCTTGGAGAACTTTATTAATTTCATATTTAAGATACATAATGGGGTTCTGTATGTTCTCTTCCCACTCTAACAGCAATGTACAGCTATAAAAATGCAAACTAACACCATGCAGCCAACATGGGTTATAATAAATAGAGATGGTTACATTTCAGCAGCTTCATGTTAAGTGCTACGTTATGATTTAAAGATTGCCATGTTGTACTGATCAATACGCCCGCATCAGATGAGCTAAGGTTTACAGGGGCAGCAGAGGGAGGAGGTCTACTAAAGCAGTAAATCTGACGAGAAGCACTTACTTCCACAGTGTATCCTGTGGGCCATTATTGGTGGGTGAGCTCACACATCAAAGTGGCAGGGGTCTTTGAGGCTAAAAAGGAATAAGAAACAAAGTTCCATTAAATCACAGTGAGAGACCCTGCCTCAAGCAACACATACGTGGACACACTTAAACATTGCAATATAAGGACCGTGAAGGGAGTTTGGGAACCAAAGAGAAAGACAGAGAAAAGAAGAGAGGGAGAGAAAGGGAGCGCGACATTGATTTTCCCCCTCTGAAGTGCCAGTTCATCATTCTGTGAGACACACTCTATCGATCCCTCGCCTTTAGTTTGTTTGTAATTTTGGGGGCTCAAAACCGTTCACAAAGATAGATCCTCTTATATGCCACTTGCCTCCGAGATGAAGAATGGAGGGATCAAAGGATGTGCAGAGATGACCTCATTTTGCTAGGTGCTCTTCACTCAGTTGGTTTTGTGGCCCTGTTTTAAAATAAGATACTTTGACGTGGGCACATGTGGAGGGAAACCAGTCGACTGAGTGTTTATTTCTAATAATACAATCCTCCAGTCTTGCCATAAGTTACCCTTTCTGCTTTAAGTGCACATTAGTACTTAAAATATTTTATGAATGTTGTGTATTAAGTGCAATTGCATTCGTAGATTTTAAGGCTAAAAAAAGGTAAGAATTGTATGTAAAACCCCAAGCTTTATAACTGCGTGCACTTTACCGGCATAACATTATGTAACTTCTGAACATAGCCGTACATCATTCTAGCAATTACCTCCTGCTGCCATTTGGAGCTGAAAGCAATGTGCTTAGTTGCACCTTTTCACTGGTTCATTTCTTTCCATGTCTGGGAAATGGTAAAATTTGACTTTTTCATGCAGATCATCTTCTGCATGGTGCTCCAATATCACAACAGGCAAAAACAAGTAGATCTTTTATAAAGGATGCAAAAGCTTCCTCAATGAAACAACCTGGACCATCATCAGAAACATTTTATTTGTTAGTTTTTACAACCTGGATCTTATTTTTGTAGCTTTGGCCATTACTTATGAAAAACTGTAAATTTTATTGGACCAAAAAGAAAGAACCTTAAGAATAAGACCCAAATTATAAAAGGGTATTGTGTTTAATTTAGTTATAGTTCAGTTGTGGGTTGTAGATTCTACATATCTCAGTGAGATAAATTGTTCTTTCCTGGAGCGAGCACTGCCAACATTGCGTTGATAGGAGCATATTCATCGTAGCCTGTTTTCTGCGGCACACACACTGACCTGCATAGCTTGCAGGAAAATTCTCAACCTGAGAGACAGCCACCCACATATGGCCTCACCTCAACATCTCATCTGCATTTTATCATAGCCCCGCTCCCCCTCATATTCAGAGCAACAGAAAAGCTATGACCTCCGAATACCTTCAGAGTTCCCAGGACAACACAAGAAGGTCATCATACAATAGCATTCAACCCAGCAACTCAAGGAAGATATCTTTTAACCAGGGTTAGACAAGACATACAAACAAACAGAAACACCCACTCACATTTACAAAAAAAAAGATAAAATGTCTGAGGTGTTTTAAAGAAACCATTATTTTCACATCATAATGTTCTCACTATTCTATTCTGAGTTTTTGGAGAATTTTTGTAATCAGTTTCTAATTATCATGCCAACACGTTTCCCACTCATACCCACATTCATCATGCTGCAATTATTCATGAATAAAATAAAATACATCGAGTAGGCCACCTTAAAAATTGAAGAAGTATAAAAGAGCAAATCTGAAGTTGTAGAAGCGATATGGGCACATTTTTTAAATCATGATTGCAACTTTTCTGTTCTACAATCAAAGAACTGGTTTATCTTTTATTTCCATTTCACAACACAATCGATCAATTCAATAATTCAGAACTTTATGAGTTTTTGAAGCAGCCACAATGCAAAAAGAAAAAAATATATATCAGCATGAGAATCAGTAGCTTTGAGCCCTTCATGGTTATTGACTACAGCATATTTTTTTCACAACCTCTAAACACAACAGCAGCTGATTTCATCCTATTCTGCACACATTCAAGATGGGTGACTAATCAATCATGGTGCGTCGTGATTGGTTGCAATATAAGCCTACAGATTCTTGGGATTTAGTAGCACATGTTTGAGAGCTACTGTTTAAGCAGAAGAAAACAAATCCATCTGCTGCTTTCTATTGTACTGTAGTTCCCTTCACTGTTTGTTATCTAAATGTAACATGTAGGTTAGGAGTAAACATATCCCCACAAACTATAATCTGCAATGTCAAAGCTGTTGTCTCTTTAGTTGCCTCAGTCTCTCTCTCTCTCTCTCTTTCTCTCTCTACAAAAGTGACAAAAATCCTTGCAAATGGGCTCATTAGAAAATTAAAATAATACACCCATAAAAAGGATTATCTGTCAAACACAGAGGACAAGTGCCAATTGTACGGAGTCCTGAGATGGCATGTGGATACTGAAGTGAACGGTTCTGACAGTTTCACTGTAATGAACCTCCATTCTCACAGTTAGCAACAGTGAAATGACTGACAGCCCCAACACTCTGGGAGGAGGTCATTTATGTGACCTCAGTGCCGCATCCTCCAGATGCTCTTGCCATATTTGCTGCCTACAGGCAGTCTATCTGGGGTACTTCTTCATTTCCTTACTCCCCAGGTTTTTAAAATGTCATTTATGTCTAATGGCCATGCTCATTAGCTGCATCTGAAAAACACACTCTGGTCATTACCAGCTACATTTGCAGTCAGGCTTCATGCCGAATTCTCTTGTTTGAGTCATCTGTCACAGCCCCGTTCCTTGGCAGTTGGCACCACAAATGACGCAAAACGCAAATCTTCTAATTATCTGCAACTATCTTTATCTGCTTACATTGCTGCTGAATGTGTTTTGACAAGGCTGCTTTATCAGTGTAGCGAGAAACCCAATCTGAAACAACATCCATCATTTTGAGGCTGCCAAGGCCACTTGGGGGACTACACAGGCAGTAGCGCGCTAAGAATTGCACTTTACCTTGGTGTGATCCTCCTGTGTATGGACACAGTGGGAGAAGGGAAGGTTGTGCATGACTGAGGATGCGATGGATACAATAGCACTCAATTCTCTTTCATTATTTACTTGTACTATAACACTGTCAGATATGGACAAATGTTACTGGAAGACTCTTGGTATGCTGGGGAAAAATGTCTAAAGAAACCCCTTCAGTGTCAAGAGGATCAAAAGTTCATCTGAGAACCAAGAGATCCGCTTGTGTCACTGTCAGGTCTACTTGGAACAGAAGCACAGCGGGCTATTTCTACCAGAATACTGTAAAATAAATAACAGCCCTGGAATCACAGCCGCGCATATCTGCATATTTCTTGAGAGGAGCATTGTGTGGGTGTGCAACAGCCTGTCTAAGTAAGAAATAGAGGGGTAGAGGCGGTGGGGGGGTTGGCTATCCTTTGTCAACTGCTCAGTGCCATTTAATGGCCTGTAAACCCCTTTGCTGGAGAAAGAACAGGCAATTAGCATACTGAGTGGATTACAAGATTGCTCTGACTCCTGGATTAATGTGTGCACTTAATCTTCTCTTTGCTAAGCGATTCTTGGATATACAGCCATTCAACGGGAACAAATTTCCCCACCTTCCAAAATACGACATGAATAGGGGTTTCTCCCATGATGGCATCAGAATTGAACTACTTACTTTTTGCGTTGCTGAATCGTCCAAAGTCAACACATGCTTTTAAGAAGTTTTTGGTCATTGTTGATGACGCTTTTTTTAAACTTACAAGCCCATAGCATAACAAGCACGTCAGCAGTTTTTACCAACATTGTTGTGCAAAGAGGAAGATTCTGTTAACCACCACTGGACATGTTTGGACCCTAATAAGCTCAAGTTTTGTCCTGAGTCACATCAGTGGGGCACCTAGACTGAAAACAGCCCTGCATTAGGACAACAGAGACGGTGGTGTTAGTGGAGGTGTGACGTTAAAAAATACGATGCAGGAGGTCTAGTTAGAGAAACAGATTAATACATTTAAAGTCTTATCAGATGCTAAATGGTTTGTATTACAGTGGTAACTTTCTTTTATTGTGACAATGCCACAGTAAGCAGTGGGAATACTACATAAATAATAATAATAATAACGACAATAACAATAATTGAAACAGGAAGTAAAATTACTAAGAAGTATTCTTATGGAACAGTCTTCTCAGAGTTCTCATGTACGATCCTAGTGGCCTGAGGGTAGAAGCTCCTCCTGAGCTTCCTCAGGAATGTGTGCTTGCATGTTTTTGATTGGCCAGTGCAATGCCTAGCCAGATAATGTCGCATTGCAGCAAAAGTTGCACCTGCTTCAACCTTTTTGCAGGATGACACTGTTTTGTTTTTAACCGAGCCCTTCGTTGGCACAACAGCTGGCTCCATTTAAATAAATGAGCAGACTGTGTTTTTTGTTGTTGTTGTTGTTGTTGTTTTTTATGCAGCGCTAAAGTTAGTTTAAACATGATCTAAGTGGCCAAAGTGCCCCCCAAGTGCCTCTCTGTTCTTACTGAGTGCCCCCCCAAGTGCTCTTTGTTTTGGCCCACGTGCCCCTTTCAGTCTTTTATAGAGTAGGTAGGCCTGAAATTAAACAACACTTCAACCAACATCATTAAAAATAAAATAAATAAAATAGTAATCATCAGGGAAAATGAGCATACTTTGTATTTTTCATTGCAAATGTCATTTCCTGACCTGCATTTGGTTGCTAAACTGCCCCTCTGGTCCCTCAGGTGTTCTGGTAGGACCTTAAAGCAAAATGAAATTCTAACCTTGCAACCGAAGATGTGCCCAATGTTAATTTTGGCCCCTGCCCTTTAGAGAAGCTACGCACATCACTGTGTCCCGATGGACGCTTTGGCTGGCCATCAACTTACTTAAAATCTTCAATTTTGTGTCCTTGGACATAAAAGTCAAACATTTGCCAAGTTTCTGACGCACAACTATGCCACACCATATCCTTGATTGCTATCCTCTGACTATCTGTAGTCTATATGATAAACTTGGGGCTGCACTCTATATCTCCACAAACTTGGGCTTCATTTGCTATCTCTGCCATCTTTCCTGAATCACTATACCTATTCGCTGGCTTTGATATGATCTTTAATCCACAGCTCCCCACCTCACCCCTGAATCTTTCACCCAGAGTGTCAGCTCAGAAATGAAAAGAGCTGATAACTTTGCACAACTATCGCTCAGTGCCAAGGTATGGTGTCTTACAACGACAGCCTCAGCCTCATATAGCCCATATTCAGGAACACATATGAACACAAAGAGTGTGCACATTCTGGGAGACGAAATAGTGTCAAAACCAGAAATTCATTCATTCAGATCAGATATTTACTGGAAAAACTTCCAAGTACTGATGCCTGTTTCTAACATTGCAGGTGATACCCATATATATATATATATATATATATATATATATATATATATATATATATATATATATATATATATATATATATATATATATATATATATATATATATATATAGTATAGGACATCTTGTTTGCATCACCAAATTGGTGTGAAAATGGGCTCAGGAGCAATAACAGAATGCATCGTTCCCTTCCTCTAAATATCAACACAGATTACCATCTCCGCAGCAATTCTTTGCTTCCATCCTCGCAGATAAAAGGCTTTCAGGATGCACTGCTTCAAAAAAAAAAAAAAAAAAAACGAACTAAAGTGCTGATTCACTGCATTGTGTCAAAAGGGAACAGATGGTTGAGGCATACCGTCGCTGTCCATTGAGATGAGTGCTCACTGTTCAAAAAGCTAGAATGGCACCTATGGATGGCTTTTGCTGTATATCAGGCAACACTCCTGCATCATTTTTGGTGTCTAAAAGCTGTAAGGAACAGAGTTAGTATAACAGGGAGAAATAGAAAGAAAGCCTGGATCCCTGGACACATTAAGAATACGTTTTATCCTTAGAAATCAATAATGTCTCATTGCCTTGAAGATCGCCAGCAATGCCATCGCTTTCAATTTATCCATTCATTCTTCTCAATGAACACGCTGCGGTGATCTAGTGTTTTCCATCCCATCAGCCTTCCTTCTCCCTCCTGGTCTTTCTCCTGGGAGGTTCTTTTAACTTGTTAAGACCTCTTCTCTGCCCCTTTTAACAACAGTATTTGGCTGTGCATAGAGAGAGGCCTCCAGTCGGAGACCCCGGAGTTCTGTCTGCACTTTATTGCATCAGAAGCAATGAGCTTAGACATGTTATTTTTTCCTCATCAGGCCATGATTTGATATGCTGCACTGCATGATTATTTTCTTCCGTGCACATCCTGAGTCTTGCTTTATGAAAGCACCCAGTTGAGATGAGGAATCATTTCAGCCCACCCGCCGCCCTCCGACTTCCCCCGAAAGCTGCTTGTGTTTACCTCCAAGGTGCCCTGTGACTCAGCAGGGTTCAAAGCAGCATCCATTACAGAGCAGACTTAAGATGTCTATTCAATCCCCTTAATTATTAACATTAGCCATAGAATGTGGGAGAATAGAGGCTCTCAGACAGCTGCCACCAGTCCCTGCTCTCTCTTCAAACAGTGAATGGAGTATGTGAAACATACTCAGACATCACAAGCAGCAACAAACCCCCAGCTGTGGGGTAAGCAGTCAAAAAGAAGTTTACAGATTGCAAAAGCAACCTTAGGGAATAAATGGTTGCTGCCAGATGTAGTTTTTAAGAATTGGCTGAGATAATATTTCCATTTTGGCATGCCTGTCAAATACAGCTGACTGGTTCTTGAGTCATCTCACTAAATTAGTGGGCTTCGTCTCTTAACAGAGAACTGTGAACTGGTCTTCCAGTGCATGTATGGGAGGACAGTCAGTAAGTCTCAAGAAGCATGTTAAGAGAGTGTGTGCACACTCGAATCACTTCTGCTGAGAGTAACAATAAAACATAGCTCAATGTGAAACCCTCACTCAGCAACTTTAATGCTGGCGCCGCGAACAAAGGGGTCAGAGCTTACAGTAATTTTTGTTCTCTCCACATCAATATATGATGCTTCACTGGGGGCAATGAGAACCTGTCCGGAGTTATAAAAGGCATCTGTTTGCACGAGGCGTGCGAACACACTCTCTGTGCACATCAGACACCTTTTGACCCCAACAATGTAGGCCGTGAAACGGCGAGGGCTTCCCAGCTCAATTCTGTATTCCCTCACTAAACCACTGAAGTCAGCTCTGGTTTATTACAGCTAATGTACCATCTGCTTCCCAGGGCGACTCCTCATTAAATATGGAGGAGATAAATAACATATCTCACGTCTGCAGCACTGAACCTAAATGTGACCAGTGCTGGTAGAGGCCTGACAGCTCCTTCTTTATATGAGACAGCCTGTGCAACACGGTGAAAAATGCAAGTAAAAGTTCTTTAAAAGACTTCTGCTCCAGGCAGTCTTGACAGATATTTTGCATCTAAAGGCATCCCAGGGAGCTTGTCACATTTATGTTCCAGACTAAGATTCAATCAATCAGGAAAGAAGTTTCACTTGTACAACTACAAATCAATCTTTGCTCCCAAAGTCTATCCAGCTTTACTTTCACATGCTGTACGATGAATAAAAATGTATGAAATCCAAGGTCTAAAAATCACGTTTGTCTCCTTTAACAGGAAGCGTATCTGCATTAAAGGATGCTTGTTTAGAAACAGCAGGGAAATGAGGAGGTGGAGACTTCATTTATATAGTGTTTCATCATAAAATGCTTCGTGTAGTTCTTAAGAACTGTTGAGGATCACTAGTTCTGGGCACCTAAGATAACACACTCGCCACCTTTATGAACTCTGCAGTAATGCAACGTAATCTCTTTTGTTTATCTATTTCCCAGGACAATTACATTCTCCATTACTGTCACGGTGTATTACAAGGACATATGTGCGTGGGAGTGTAGATGTGTGAGTACGAAAGCAAAATAAATAGCTACTCCCTTGATGCTCCTTAATTTTAGCAAGCCACTCAGGATGGGGCGCTTTATATAAGCACCTATTTACCATCCAGAAGTACGTTTGCTGTTCATTGGAAGATAAGCGGTGAGAATTCTTCTTATTTTGTTGTTGTCATCATTTAATTTTTCAAATATTATAGGAAAAACAGCTGCAGTTAATCACACTTCTCAACAATCGTTTGTTTCAAAATGAATGTATAAATAATTGAACAAGAACTGCCAGAGAAAAAAAAACACTTTAGTTTTAAATATACACTGGACTGCTCTGCTCTGGTTCTTCCGAAAGATGATACATTTTTTTTAACGTTCAGTCCCTCGGCACAACACAGTGGAACTGAGGAACGGGTTTTCATCTCGTCTTGAGTGGTGTGCAGGTGCTACTGGTTGTGTTTGTAGCTGCAACTTTGTTTAAAGAGTTTAATCATTCATTTTTTATTACTGGATACATTTAAAATAGGACTATGTTTACATAAATCATACACAGTTTCTCCAATTTTTAATCTATCATCATTCTTTGGTGTATTTTCTGTTTAACATGTCCACTGTTTTTGACTCAGAGAGTGATTTCCTGTTTATCTGAGGATCTTTGGGGCTGACCAAACCAAGATGCTATCAATCTAGCTGATTGTGAGCCCTACATAAGATCCTGCTTGTGCCAGAGACTGCGAGAACCTGGCTGGAATGCAGTTATCCCCCTAGTTTCTCCTTGTGATTGGTTTAGCTAGAGATTGAGGTTCTGCACATTTGTTTTCCCTTTGTTACCGTTGGTTATTGTCACTTGGTACTTGTGCCTCACGTGTACATACTCACTGTTGCAAACCAGTGTTCATTTCGTCAGACGAGACGAAATATGTTGGTCAACGAGTCTTTTTCCGAGCCTTTGACTAAGACGAGACGATACAATGTTCTAAAAACACTGACGAAAAATGTGCCAGTGTGCGTTTTTGGTGACGAATAAAAACAAGACGAAAATGTCATGCAAGAAATAAAAATAAACAAAAAACGTCCTCCTTGTTTTCGTCTAGAAAGTCCAGTCCTGCTGTCATGTGTTTGTGCCAGCATCAGCACGTCACGGCCACACGTTTGAGATCCTCTTGCTGCTCTCGCACCTGTGGCTTGAAAACAAACAGCATGCAGGAGAAACACGGAGTACGGACAGCGCAATCTAGAGCATGAAACGGGCCTTGATTTTCGCATGAAACGAAAATGTCATGCAAGAAATATAAAAAAAAAAAAAAAAACCTCCTCCTTGTTTTCGTCTACTATATAAGAAAAAAAGCAACATCCAGTCTTGCTGTCATGTGTTTGTGCCAGCACTTCTTTTACTGTAGCAACGTCACGGCCACACGTTTGAGATCCTCTGGCTGCTCTCGCACCTGTGGCTTGAAAACAAACAGCATGCAGGAGAAACACGATGTACGGACAGCGAAATCATGCTTGGAAGGAAAAAGCCTGGACGTGTGGTCCCATTTCCATTATTTAGAAGCAGAGGAAAAGTCACAATGCCTTGTTTTATAGCTATAAAATTAGCTGTAAGTGTCGTATTGTTTTTGTGTTTGTGTGTTGGTATTTCTAATAAATATAAAAAATGAAATCAAGTGCATATAAAGTGTGTATTGAAACAACAGGCAAGACACTTACAGTAGCAAAGTTGCTTTGAAGGTGAATTCATTCAATTCAATCAAGACATTTAATCAATGTGTTAGATGTGGAACAGAAGTGAACTAGAATTAATAAACAAAACAAATATTCCTGAAATAAATAGAAAAAGACAAAAATGTTTTGACTAAAACACCCTGTGTTCACGTCTGACTAAAACTAGACTAAAATTTTGAGACTTTTAGTCGACTAAAATATGACTAACAAACATGATTTGTGAAAGACTAAGACTAAACTTTGACACAAGACTAAGACTAAGACTAAATTGAAAAATGGGTGACAAAATTAACACTGTTGCAAACGGACGCAGTAGGAGTGAACTGCCTTTTCTTTTGATGCATTTTTCTCCTGTTTTTGGTTAGTTTAGGAGTTAGGATTAGTAATTGTCTTTTGTTTGTTTTTGGTGTAGGGCTTAGGTAGCTCCCCCTAAAAGCCAATTTGTTCAAGTTCACTCTGAAGAGAACCGCCATTTTTAGTTTGTTAGTAGTTGTTATTGTATTTTAAAGTGGCAATAAAATACTGGTTTATGATTATTTACAGGCGTTGGTTTACTCCTTACGTTACTTTCCCCACATCTTAGGCAGAGACGTAACATTTGGTCTTTGGTTTTTCTCAAACAGAGAACAAAAATTACAACATAACTGAGGCGCTCTGCTTTGTTCAGACACATAAAAGCAATGGGAAACAGGTTATATCTCCAAGCTGAACTGTGTTCATATCTAGATCACGCAATCCGATCACGCATAGATCCAAAAAGGTTGCTTTAGTGCTTTAGTGTATGATGTTAGAAATTATGCTGCAATACTACAACGTCAATACAACACATGATTAAAAGGTAAGCAGATGAGTAAGATGAGATTAAATTAGTGTTTGTTTATATTTATAGAAGGAACAGAAGTTATTTTTTTTGTTTGTTTTTGTTGAATTCTCAAAAGACTGAAATTCTCAAATGCAGATTATTATAAATGTTCAAATGCGTCCTTTTGAAACTGCTGGTACCTTCAAGTGGTGTTTACAAAGTTTAAAGGACCCACTCATGTAGTATAATAAAGTTCAGCTTGACAGTTTCAGCTAACCTTTGTTTATTTTGCATACATAAATCATATTCCTTCAACTTAGTTTCTCTCCATATTTTGACCCTGGTCATGCATGCCTCCTGCAGTAGCCCCAGGGGGACCTGCTCCACGGTTTGGAAACACAGGCCTGACACATTTTATTCAAAGTCATGTGCATGTGTTTAAGTAAAAGTCTTTTCTTCCATGTGCCACAAATACTCTTCCCAGTGAAATATTTCCACATTAAACCACATCAATCATGTTGTCAACATGAATCTTTGACTTTCCATTTGCATCCAAAGACACTGTACTCATCCCATAAGATTTGGTGAGACCAGAATCTGAAGGAAATAATTACAGTCGAAGTGCTTTTGAACAAAGCACTTAAACAAACACAGGTACTTCAGTGTAGCAGTGAGTGCTCCTGTATGCCTCGCTCTGCCCTGAAGCCTGAAAAGGAAATTATTTCTTGGCCAACCTTCCCACTTAAATACAGACTAAAAAGGGGAGTTATATTACCTACTATAATGCACAGGAAAATTGTCATGCCTCAGCATAAAATGGATAGGGAGTCAGTCCTTATTACACTGACTTGAAAGACTTGTCAGCCTATGACAGTACACTGTGCTGAGTTTCAAATTCAGTACAGTATGTGCTCCACAGTACAGTGTGAAATCTAATTAATCAGTAATGAAACCACTTGTAGCTTTGGACATTTCTACCAGAGTTTCAGCTTATTAAAAAAAACCAAGAGGCAAAAATTAAAACATAAAAATAGCTCATGCACGATAGAGCTCTAAAGGCAAGTTTCAGTTGAAATCTAACGTTGACGCATGCTCGAAGTATGCCTAGAAAGACTTTCAGTATCTCTTAGCCCTCATGATCAAGCTTTTATATTTCTCACACCAAAAAAAATCACATTACAATGCAGCCATGACATTAGTAAATTCTGCTGAGCAGCCGTCCAAATGTTTCTTTTCTGCACTTTTCTCCTAAGCGTTTACTCTCCGGGATGCCAAAGAGAGTACTGCGAGCTGAAAAGAGCTCCCTTGAGTGTTTTCTTTTTATTTATTTATTTTTTCCTCCACCACTGGACACATTGGGGATCTCTTCGCAGATAGACACATGCTGTGCAGTCTCCTCATGAAAACACAACAGGCTACATTTGGAGAGGCACACTGTAAAAGCAAGAGGCTTTACTAAGAGCTCAAACAAAAAAGGCTGCTGAAGTCAGCTTCTGGCATGATGAGACAAAGCTGACAACTCGTTATACATTGGGCTTTCACTGCCCATGCTTTGCCGCTATCTCTCCTCATCTCCCCTTTTCTTTGCACTTTCATTTCTCCAAGTTATAGCATGCTGTTTGCCTAAGTTATTCCCTGGAGCAACATAATGAATTTCACAATTTTTCTAAATAAATACACTTTTTTGAGGGCTGGTCTCTTAAGAAGAAGACCCAATTTTTATTTGATGCACGACCTCAGTGTTCTGTTGATTTATGATCTAAGAAGTCATATGTTACTATCCTCCAGCTTTATTGTGACTTTCAAACGCACTATGCAACTGTGACGACTCTTTGGCCCACCAACAGCTCCAGAGCTGGGTGACCCTAATTACGGTGTTGGCTTTGCTGCCAAACCATCTCATTGGAAACCAGCCACAGCTTTGGCGACCCCGACATACGAGCTGTTCCCAATGGAAAGCAATTTAATGCTTGGCTGCTCAAAGAACAAAATATATGCAGCACAAGAAATCCCTTAGATAAATTAAAGCGGGCAAGCGGACTCTGTATAAGCCTTATCTGAAGCCCGATGAGCCACCTGTCACCTTATAGATGACATGAAACCTCAGCGTTATGGGAAGCAGCTGAATTCTGTCACCAAGCACCAGGTACAGAGTTTCCTGTGGAGTGAGACTACAGGGAGAAGAGTGGTGCACCTGCAGTGCATAGGTGTGTTTAAATAGCTATTGACAAAGAGAGCACCCAAGTGGAGAACTGTACGCTACAGTGAAGTTCAAACATACTCAACCTCACAGATTTAGAAGTGTTCATATTTTCACTGTTGGTCCTTCTGAACAAATAATCCCAGGAACTACAGCACCTCAGGAAGTTCAGGACATCCTGCTTGCAAAGAGGCAACACTCTCCTGAGTCCTCATTCCCATTCAGTTTTTAGTGTTTTACTGATATACATAACCAAACATACTGCATATGATCATAGTTTTTAGAAGGCTGTGTTAGCTGTTTTAGCTCCTGCTTCAGAGTAGGTGTAGTGTTAGGCCCAGATGTTAGTGTACACTAATTGGTCAAACACATTAGCCAATGCGGCAGTGACCCCTACCATTTTTAAATATGTTAGCCGGGTAAAGTAGTAGTGCAAATGAAAAAAGAAAAAAAGACCTTCAGGGTATGTTGTTCTCAGGGGAGTTGCTCAATAGGAAGTCCACATAACTCTTTGGCATTATTATTAGTATTATTATTATTATTATTATTATTATTATTATTATTATTATATTGTTTTGTGTTGTTTCCCCTTTCTTGATTTGTTAATTCGACTGATTACAGAGTTGTGTCCAAATGTGATTGGTCATGGATGATAGCTCTGGAATATGTAACGACCAGCTGGACCTCACCAAACCAGTGCCCAAGTAGGCACATGGGCACTGGTAGTAGTTAACTTTCATTTTTCATTGTATAATAGCTTAGGTCTTTTTTTGTTTGTGAATTATTTTTGGACTGATCACTTATACACAAATGCTACACAGCATGTAATGTTCAGTCGAATTCATACCTGTAACCTGAGTTCCAGAGAAAAAGACAGCATTACAGGAAAGTCCCTACAGCATGAAAAGGCAAAACGTCTGTATCACTTTCTGCCGCCTTTTAAATTATGCTGACTGCGTGCTGAAATGGGCAAAGTTAATGCACGCTCTTGCCCAGTAATTAGTGTGGAAGTGCTAACAGAAAAATGTCCTTTGAAGTACACTATGCAAGGGTGGTTGAGGAGCAAATCAGCCTGGGTTGAGAGGTCCTTGGCTTGAGCTAAGACCATGATGACCTTTAGATTGAAACAATGTCCTAGGGAGTCAAACCCATTAAGCACAGTAACTGTACTGGAGTGAGCCCTGCACTGAGAATCCATCTCCCAAGATTAGCTGACAGCAAACAGGCCACCGACTGGAGCCTGCCTCCTTGAAGTGACGCTGGAGATGCCTTGAAGCAGCTTCGACAATGTAATCCCATTTGCCCTCCAAAGACTGGAGCTGCGCCTCCTTGGACTCCTTTTTAAACTCAAACATAAAGAACACACACACCTTTCCATCAACTAGGGTGGTGCAGCGATGTCAGGCAGGAAATTGGAAAAGACAAGATTGAACCAACAATTACACAGTGTAAGCCTTCTTTTATGCTGTAAACCAAAGTCTGACACATTCTTTTCATATCTGATTTGCAGTTGCAGGGCTGTATGAACAAGAATCACGAAGACTTGTATGAACAAGAATCATTTTTTCATCGTGACTAAAATCAGAAACATTTGTCAGCTTTAGAATTACTTTTTTTTTCTCCAAATGATTATATTGTCAATTATGCATTTTGTTTGTATATCTGTTACTTCATTTCTGGTAAGCATCAAAAGACTTTCAGAGCCATGTATTCTATTATTATATGGAGAATGGGACAAAAGACATTCTAGCTAGTGCTAATGAGATATGTAAAGACTGTTCAGTCTTTACAGAATTTAATAGAAGAAAAGTCTTTATTGATCAAATGTGGAGGGAACAACAAGTTAGTGGAAGAGTATCATGGATAAGTAAACCCATGTTGAATGATAAGACGTGACATTAATTAGGGTCTACAGTGTGTAATACAGTGTTGAAATAATAACCCTAATCCTAGCTTGTTTTAAGCTTATTTAGCAGTTTTTAAATATTATTTTCTGGGAATAATTGACTTGTGTTTTCATTGATAATAATTAAAGGCATTAATTGTGTTGGTACAAAATCAGTCTGTATAGTCCAGCCTTGGTAATTAGAAAGGTTGCCTTTTGTCTTTGTTTTGCTGTTTTGAACATTTAAACCATATTCATTTAAACTGTGGCATGCATTTGGAAGTAAAAAAATGACAAAAAAACCCACATGCATTCACTGAAACACAGACAAAGACCTTCTCCCTGCCCCAAAGTTATCAAACAGACAACAGCTCCAGTACTTTACTTTAATGGTAGCACTGTGTCTGTAAATGATACCAAGCAATACACCGCGCCTCTGTTTGTTGTTGGCCCGGGTTTGTCTCTAAGTGCTGAGTATATTTACCCTCTATCCAGTGCTATGCTTTGTTGCACTCTGTGAAACAAGGTAGAATTCAATTACTTGGTGGCCGAGGCCCTGACAAGAGCTCACTCTTGTTTCAATCACCCCACAGGTGGATATGGGGATGAGGAGAAGTGGCGCACCAGTCACCACACTGTGGACCACCAGAGGGCAATGAGGCATGAGGAGGCACTCAGAAGGTGGTGTCACTGGCACAGGTAGACATGCCAGAGCAGAGGTGCTACTCATCAAATAAGAGCTCCAACCTAGACAGTTAAGAGAATTTTATTTTGAAATCCTGAAGTCATAAAAGGCAAAAAGGTAGGAGAGGAAGTAGTTGGTAAACAAAATGAGCTGATGGAATCTGCATGTTCTGCATGTTTATATGAAGTTTGAATGGTCCGCTGCACAGAATGGAGGCAGAACAACATCAGTTTCAGGGCCTCCATTTGAGGGTTTAATGTTTTTTATTGTGATTTTTTTTTTTTTATTATATTGTTTTTCCACCCCAAAAAATCCTATAGTCCATGAGCACTTTGGGGAACTGTTAGTCATGAGATGTGTACACTGCAGCCATCACACTGATGGCCCTCTCCAAGGACCCTGCCCCTGTGCAGTGCAGATGAACAGACTCCAATAAAACAAACACCATCGATCATCATGATTGTCACACTTTTCATTGAGTTCATAATTTCCCTGTGAAAATGGCTGTGGGTCCATGGCTGCAGAGACAATTTAAGGCAGTAATCAACCATGTTATGAGTCCACATTGATAATTAATGGGTGACAAAGGCGGTAGGAGGGTATCACGGGAGCTGTCTAAACCTTGTTTGTGAAGCCTCATGTATTTCACCTTCCTCTCAATAACGTGATATGTTTGTCTGTAGTCCTCGGGGCTGGACTGTCTTCAGTGATTGAATGCCACCTTGTCCTGAAGGAGGCCAGATCATTTAGCTGCTATTCTCTTCAGTTCCCTATGGGATCTATTTTTTGTGCAGGTTCTGTCTGCCTCATTGTGTATACAGCCCGTAAATGATATTTATGGTTAAAGCCTACAGAGGGATGTCGTGATGATAACACAAACATACCACAAGCTGTAGAGTGACAGTTAGAAATATGGCAGGGAATTAAGTAAAGATTGCAGTGTTAAGAGGGTCATGTCTACTGTATATAGGAGGTGACTTTCTTCAAAGCTGATGAGAAATTGTGCAGATATAAGTACGCTACTGACAACATGACCAACACATGATACTAAACTTGAGGAATGTGGGCTAAATCTTGCTGGGTGGTGTGCCAACCATTTCTAAATCACTATAAAAATAAAGCCTGTAAATGTTTTTTGTTGTTTTAGATTCATGTTCAATCATGTACTTTGGCTTTTGGAAAGTTGCATGTTTGCCTCTCAGTGATCTTAGTAGTGGAATAAGACTTCTGACCTGTGAGGGGCTGCTGTGACTCGCCTCATGGCAAAGATGAGTGACATCAGCAAATGGGGGAAAATTTGACAATGACAAGACAATGACAATTTAATGAAAATTGGATGATTTTGCCACCTGATACCAATCACTGTGTTTAATTTGCCAAATGACAGTTTCTGTATGCAAGGTTGCTAGCTTAAGTGCAGCATCCTCGTCTGATAGTGACTTTAAAATAGTCTTGTTCTGCAACATTGATAATCTAAATATTAATTTCATCTGATAAATATTATTATTGTGTATTTATTAACCAGCCCCTGATCTCCTGTCATTTTGTAAAAGTGACTTCCGGACAAAGCAAATCGAGTATCCCAGCCTAAATTTATCAAACCTACTTACAGTACACTTATTAGTACAAGTACATGTGCATGGACTATAGACCACAATTTGAGACTATAAAAAATGATTACATATTTAGTTTAAATGATATTTAACAAACATATTATTTGTTGTATAATAGCAACATTAACATTCTTTTTTGTTTTAAATTCATTTCAGCCCAGTGTTCCAGTTTAAGTGGAATTTTAAGCTGCACAGTTTTATTGGTGCTGCACAAGGTTACAAAAGAGGTCCTATTGCAGTGATATATGAAATGTTTTTTATCATCCAGTTTTGAATTTAGATTTTCAGCAGTAACAGAGAAATCTTAAATTAATGCATTTTTATCTTACTGTTTTCTCTGAAAGCATTTTATCAGCCGACCTTACCCTGTAGTTACCTGAGCAGATGGTATGCTTCGGTTAGGTGAGGATGAGCAGGTAAAATGATGTGTAAGAGGCAGGAGGGCAGGTTTGTAGCTTGCTGTGAAGCTGTCGGCTCTTTTGTTTTTGATTTTTTTTGCTTTATTTTTGCTTTTCAATATTATGCATTTTTGTCACATGTCCTGGGTTTATATTTTCCTAATTCATAAACATTTTTCTTCCTCTTGGCCCGGACTCCTGCCTGCAGTACATGACATTTAAGTTTTCCAATGCCAACCAACATCTGCTGCCTTTAGTTTAGAGTTGTGACACTACACAGATCGAAATGACTGACTGAAGTGACAACTGGTGGAATAAACATACAGGCTAATACGGCTAATCAAATGTTGTGATTTACTATTTTGTCTTAGCCTTTCGCCCAGTCAGTATCTCATTTTCTCTTCTTAGCTTCCTCTTCGTTCTCCTCACAGCTGCTATTATGTCCATAGGGACTGCAAAGCTCAGTTCATTCCTCACTTGCCCATCTTCGGTTCCAGCACAACACCAGCATTCCCTATTGCCTCCTCTTCCCAGTGGTACAAACACTAAAACTACCTCAGTGTTCACAGTTCACAGTCCAGGCAGTCTGACTAACAAACTCAGCTAGTATTAGCTAACAGCAGCTTCATAAATTATGATCCAGTTTCACCAGAATGAGTGAAACAGTTGGTGGTGTGAGACTTTGTGCCATAAATCATTAGGTACTTCTTGCAGGTGATTATATCCGTAAGTTACATTGTGCAAGAACAGGCATATGATGTGCAGAGTAGGAATGGCACCATTCACTTCATTACAAGTCAGTGTAGCATCAAAATTATTTAAAAGCTCTTATTTTATGGTAGAAAAGTTACATAATTTGGTTTTAATAGACAGAAATTAAAAAAAGAATTCTGAAATCACTCACCTTTTCAGAATTGACAAATCTGTCCTGATGTGTTAGGAAAGGTTACATATCCACTATCTGTGATGTCATTCAATGCTACGCACAATATTCAAGGTCAAGGTCTAACACAGCATACATGAAACACACACAATGCAGGATTGCTATATTTCATGTTAAACTGTGGCACTGACAGACCGTTACAATATTGTGCCTTCAGGACAGCACTGACTTATGTAGCCTTTGCAGTGAGCAGGCAGCCAAATACACACATTTCCCTCTCCTCTAAAAACTTGAAAAAGAATTTCAAGTTCATCCAACCTGAGCAGTAGTGAATTTCTGACTCATATGTTCTACCTTTGGGCTAGTTACAACTAATATTTGCGAACTCTCCCTATGCCCAGTAACAAAATTACCAAGCCTGTATTGTGTGACGTCATCAAAAGGCATAACCCACAGCTCTGACTAAAGTTTGGAGCCTGAACATGTGTTTGAGCTTTTAACCCCAAACAGGATTGTTTTTTTTTTTGTGGTTTGTTTTGTTTGTTTTTTGTTAAAGGATTTAAACTTGGATGCTATCAAGAGGCAATCAGAATGCAGGGAGCACAATCCAAAAGTAGTGGCTCGCAGGCTAAGTATCAATTTGTGCTATGTTACCATAGAAAACCCATCCAAAATGTTCCACACTGAAGCGAGGTTGAATTGAAATCACCAGTGGTATAGTCAGTAATGCTGCAAGCGCCTTGTGCGTCACCGCTGCCATTTTGTTTTTTCAGAGTGATTGCCACATTCAGAGTCTTTTTCATTCACATGGAGCTCTCACAGAGATTGCCATGAATTTTCACAAGAAACCATGTTGGTATAGGTCATTGGAAAAACATTTGCAATACAATGAAATGCATTTTGTTTTAGCACATAAACACCCTAAACTAAAACACTGTTTCCTGCATAATATGACACACTTCTCTGTATTCTGCCTATCCTTTTCCCTTCCACCTCTTCTTTCTATTAATCTATCAGTTCTTGGCTCTGGTTACTGCATATCAGGTCTGGGCACAGGCTAATCGTCCGTCCCACAGGCTCAGTAGGACTCCAGCAATTTGAGAGCAGCACATTACCCCAGCCATACTTTAGTGTGGCACAGCAGCCTGAATGCCATGTCCGTAGAGAGAGAGAGGGAGAGGGAGAGGGAGAGAGAGAGAGAGAGAGAGAGAGAGAGAGAGAGAACCCACTGGCATTTGGCCCATCGTCTGCTTTCAGCAGGTTTTTGGCTCTGCGAAATCATTTTGCACCACTAATGATGTCCTTTCACAAGCCTCAATCCATCCATGAACTTTTGGATAGCCATAGGGAGCATGTGTGCGTTAGAGGTCATGAAAAACCTGGTTGCTAAAGAATATGTCTATAATTTCTATTTGAAGCTGTGGTAAAGATTCCAGCAGGAGACTTTTAGGTAAGGCTTTCAATCCAGACATGACTTTGCACTAAAAACACAAATGTGTAGTAGCAGGACTGCATTAAAGTTTGAACTAGGGCATGAGATATGAAAGTGCTGATAAAGTGGATGTTAATAGTTTGCTTATGGCTGTACCAAGCCTGTAAGTGAGGTGAACCTCCTTCTGCAGAAACCATTTATTAAAAACACATGTGTGTACGTGTGTGTCTGGATATGGTTTTGTCACCTCTCGAGGACCTTCTTCTGGTATAAAAAACAATCTTGTCAGGACCAGTCGTCCTTGTGGGGTCGAGTCCTAATTAGGCAAAAAGTAATTTCTGAGGTCAGTGTTAGGTTAGAGTTTGGGTTAGGCTGTCCACAGTGAATGGAGGTCAATGGAATATCCTGGCTGTGCAAACCTGTGTGTGTGTGTGTGTGTGTGTGTGTGTGTTAGGGCTGCCACAAACGATTATTTTGATAGTCGACTAATCACTGATTATTTTTTCGATTAGTCGACTAATCGGATCATGCGTAAATTGACAAACATACAGCTTATCGCACCAGCATGCAGCTGATCAGATCATTAGTTTTCAGCTTGAAGTATGAGCTAACTGCAAATAAAAACAATTAACATGATAGCTCATTAACCCTTTAATGACAGTCCCCAGGAAGCAGCGAGGTCCGGGCGGGCGCTGTCCGGCCGCAAGCCACCTTCGCCCTCGAGCCTTTCGGAGTTGCGGAAAAATCGCGGTGATTGGTTAAAATTACAACACCACCCTGAATTCACGGGGATTCACTGAAGTTGCGTTGAAGTTGCAAATCGCAACATTCCTGAATGTTGGAGGGTCTGTGTTATGGTATCATTTATGGTACAGTCAGGCCTGACGCCGATTACCACTACTGCGACTACTAAATTAGTTGTCGCCAATTTTGTTTGTCGACATAGACTAACCGACTAAACGTGGCAGCCCTAGTGTGTGTGTGTGTGTGTGTGTGTGTGTGATGCTGAAGCTGCTCACAGTGAATTAAAACATTTTTTATACAGTTTTCACAGAATGTAGTAAAATGGGTAGTCATTAAGTTCTTTTCTTTTTGATTAAAGAGTTTTATATTCAGTAAAGTGCTCTGAAATCACACTGCACTGCTGAACAAAGATGCAAAAGTCACAGATGCAAACATACATAAAATACATTTAAAAAATAATTGTATATTCAGTCGTAAAATTCCATCAATAACGTTTACTAAAGACTACAATTATGGAATCCCAGAAGTAGGTCACTTTGTGCATCGACAATGAAGTACACTTGTACACATTGTGTAGGACCTGTCCATGGTGCTTACCTTGAACTTTCAGCTGTTTTTCACTCTGAATCTTCTATTTGTGTCAGGGACATAAGGGACGAACATTTATTATCATAGCAAGACTAAAGAAAATGCTCGCAAATCTGTGTGAGGCTGAGTCAGAGCTGACATTAAGATGACTTTAGTCTGCATGTGGAATCTATACAATATGTTTCATTAAAAGAAGAGTTGACAGACATTAAATTTGATTATCTAGTCGTCATTCAGGTAAATTATCAATTATAAATGTCAGACATGAAATAAACATACTGGTTTAGTGATTCCAGTGCCTTTCTCCCATTTACCTCTTTCGCATCATTATTAATGAAATATCTTTTTTCAACAGTGTACTTCTAAAGAAATCATGTTGGGCTCCAGGAACTTGTGTTAGACACTGATCACCTATACAAACTAGAAAATGACTTAATGAATCAATAATTAAAATAATCGTTAGGCTAACTGAAGCCCTAGTCCCTGCTGCTTCCCTCTAAATAATTCATCCATCCGTCCATCCATCCATCTTCTATGCCTCTTGTGCAGGGACACAGAGGCCTGTAGCCTATCCTAAAAATCACTGTAGCAGGACACCCCCTGGACAGGTTGGCAGCCAATCACGACTACCTGACAGACAGACGCTTTAGGTATTGCACTCAGAGGACTCCCATATGGACAAAGGGAGATCATACAAACTCCAAAAAGAAATACTCAGCTGGTGGCCAGCTGGTTTCAAACATGAAGTTTCAAAGTTTAAGAAGCGAGCTGGTGTGCTACCCTATAATTATTTATTTTTTGAGGGGGCATATATTTGTAATTCTGTTAAGAGCACATGTTCCCATTATTTTAAGAAATCAATTCTGTTATCAATTCTGTCTATTCTGTTTTACAACACTGATCCAAGCAATACTCTAACTGGGTACTGGAACAGAATAAAATGTAATAGTATTAGTTGGGCTGGCTACAAAATAAAGGCATTATTCAATGTAATATTGAAACTCACTCTGAGCGTGGAGAATGTGAGAGATAAATAACATGTTTCTGTTGCTCTTTTGAGAGTGACAAGAGAAAGGCGGAACTTGAAAAGAGGCTGGGAGTGCTAATGAGCCTTATTTTAAGAACACAACACGTCCATGAATATTTAACAGCTTGTCTCCTTGATGAAGCACCAAAATAAAAAGTCGTATTCACCATTCTGAGTGGAAAAATGGTCTGTATTAAGCTGCTGCCGCCAAGATGCCTTTGTACAATATTATTGTATAATAGTTACGCTTGCTATAAAACAAAACCTATCTTTTCCTAATATAGCGAGAGGCGATTTTAAGTTGATATGCACACATGCTCTGAGGTCCTGATTGTCCATGTAGCTCATACACTGGTAACAGTTATCATTGTGACACAAATCCAATAAAAACATCATGCCCTTAAACCTGCTGTCTGCTTTAAATAAGTCAGCCAGAAGCCATCATATCTTCATTTCATTTCATCATTGCAAATGACACTTCATCATAATTTATGATCAACGATGGATACGCAAATAAACTTTCTCCACACGCCTGAAGAGGACAAGTTTCAAGGTAGTCTGGAAAAGATCCTGCAAGGTGCTAAGTCCCATGGACTCACTATGTTGCTAAGCAACAGCAAGGGCACCTGTCCTTTTTTTCAGGAAAACAACTTCACTGTCCAAAATAAATAAAGATAGAAGGAACACGCCATGAACCTCTTGAGTGGGGTTAAGTCGCTGGGAATAACACTCAGCAAACATCAAGTAGTGTGGCTGCAAAGGCCAAGGGGTTGTTTATGTTCGGTAATTAGATTCTTTACTCTCAGGATGCAAAGAAACATACAGCATATATGATTTTCAAAAGGTTTAAAGAGAGGGAATAGGCTGTTTTGAGTCTTAACAATACATAAACAACATATGGTGAATTGCTTAATTAATTTATGCATGGTTTAGAGAAAACTATGAATTCTATTTTTCTAAAAAGGTCATTCTTAGGCTCTGTGGATCCTGCAAAAAATGGAAAATGTGGCTTTGTCTTTTGTTTTCATCAAGAAAATGTGAGCAAACACCTTCAGAACAGATCAAAAGGCTACAAGGCTACTAACAACAATAACTAGGACTCCTTATCAAAGGAGCCTGGCTCATTATCTCATTAAAGCAGGCGAGAAAAAGGGGGGGGGGCTCTCGTTCCAAAGGGAAATGAAACAGTTTTGCCTGTATTTGCTTTGTTATTTAGCTAGAACAGCTCAAATTAATTACTCTCATCTTCCTCACTCTATTCATTATTCTAGCTGTAAACACATTAGTCAAATGAAATGTCTGTGAGCACACCTGGCTTTCTTATCTTCGTGCAGTAGACGACAGGGTGGTTCAGCTTTCCAATGTGCTGCAAGCAGAGTATTAAAGAAACCCAGTGCCATTTATGGGATATGGTACCTGCCGCCTCTTCTACCGATAGCTGCCTCCCAGGAAGCCTTAATGTATGAGATTTGTCAGTGTCAATTTCCCAGCTAATCTCTCTGGTCCACCTCGCTGCTGCTTCTGCCGCCCATTCATTCTGCTGCTCTGTCTCTACCTGCTCACACCAGCCTGTGTAGGATACAAAGCCAACGGGAAGCCGGGGGATAGAAAATACATCTGTGGCTGATGCTGCAGTGTGACCCTGCATGAGCAACCAGCAGAGCTGATACACATCCAAGAAACACTGTGCTGGCTTCATCTAAACGTAATAATGTCACGGTCAACCATGGCACATAGTCTGAGTTTACACTCATGACACACCCTGAAATAGAACATAAGAACATAACAATGTAACAGTACATCGAAATACTATGATGGATTATATTTTCTAAAAAATAAATTGATTGTTTACAATATGACACACTGTGAAGCCACACTTAAAACAAACTAATTTTTTAACTGACAAAATGTCTTTGAGTTTTCTTTTACAGATTATAAAGAATTTAGTTGTTTCACAGTGAATACACTTCCTGTTCAAATCTGAGTACAGCTCAGAAAAAGCTTCTACTATTAGAGTACAAAGACAACATGTGGAGAAAATACAGATGAGTAGTTGATTATCCATTTCCCCTCATTTTTTATTGTTAAATCCTGCTGTGTTCATTTGTGGGAAGCCGGTGAGGGATCATGTCATTGCACTGAAGCCTTTCTCTCCATGTTTTACTTAAACTGCTTTTGTATCTTGCATCTTTTATGAACGGCCTTTATACTTGTTTTTAATTCACTGTTTACTTTTGTTATTTTGTACCATTCATGTCATTTTATACTGACATTGTGAGTTCTCAATGATTGTTCAAGTTTAAATTAAGGTGTGTGTATATCTGCAACCAGATATAAACCACATACACATATATCTGATAAAAAGGATGGGATACTGATCAATGTAACTACATAGGCCTGTATTTGTGTTACTTTTACAACATTTAGTTGTATCATTTTTCAATACGATGCTGTAAATTGAGTCAGGACAACAGAAGTTGCTCAATTATGACTCTTTTTCATTAAGAAATGTATCCTTAGAATTAAAAGAGTTGTTGTTTTGCTGTTTGAATCCATGCTATTTCAAAAGTATTGCACGCCTGTTTTATGGGGGACAAAACATTCATACTTGATAATAATGTGACGTATAATGCGGTGAAACATAACAAATGCATACATAGAAGACATACACGAGTTGACACAAGGTAAAAGAGAGTGCTTTTTCCAAACAGCAACTCACCAAAACACTCAGAGAGAGCTCAGAGTGCAGTTAACCAGGTTCAGCCACAGTGACATTCAACACTCAAACACAAAGGAGGGATAAACTGCGAATCAATACAGAGAGAAAAGCTTTTTGTTACAAATGTATTACTCTGGCTCCTGAATAGCTAATGTGTTATTTTAACAGTGTCAAAAACCAGCATTACTCAAGAAAAGTGGAAGTATATGTTTCAGCACCAGGCTAGAATTTGGCAGGCTGAGGATGTAATTTGCCTGAAGTTCTGCAGTGGGCAAAATGCAAATTTAGGCTACATTAAGAAAGCCCATGTTCTCTGCTCATTATCGTTGGATGCTGGCAAACTGCAAAGCCTCTTGGCCAATAACATTACAGCATCACTTAATTGAAATAATTGGGCAAAAAACTAAATGAAGACGGTGACTTACATTAGCTTCAGACTTCAGAGGATGACATTCAGACTTTACCAATGACATAGAAAAGTTGGAGCATCCTCAGCGCTGCAGGTGTTCAGAGTGTGGTTCTAGTTATTTTCAGACTGGAAAGTCTTATTTCTATCTTTTAAATTTAGTGTTGATCATACACTTTCTTGTTTGGTTTGTTTCGTGCTGTGTTCTGGCCTATCAAAGGAGGCCATGAACTTGCTTTTGCTGCTTCAGCTTGTCAGGAAGTGTTTTTGGGGGAACTTCTTCAGTGGAAGAGTTTCAGTGTGTTGATATGTTTGCACCAAAACAAGCTTCCAGAAACAAATTTTTTTCAGCTGGCATTTTAATGGTGTGTTCCTGACTTATTTTTTTCTGCAAATATACTGTGTTAATGCTTTCCTTATGTTAGATGTAACGATATTTCTTATTATGCAACAGTTTTCGGTTCCCCGTTTCAAACAATCTGATATGATCACATCATTTTTGTTAGTGTTGTATTTTTAAGGCCAAGATATTTATTTGTGTACTATATTTAATCGTCGTCTGACCAATCATTGCTCTTAATCTTGTCATAATGCCAGGTTTTAGTGATGTCAAATTATATACACTAAGTTTTGTTGAGTTTCTTTAAAGTTAACTCTCATGTAACCCTAATGTATGTTTAAGGGGATCATACATGAGTTGCATCTCTCAAAAGTTTCCAAAAGGTTGCAAAAAGTTATTTGACATCCATGACAAAGGTACATAAAGGCAGCATCCTCAAGCTTAATGAAGTCCTGATCTATATGTCAACACTTTCTTGAACTTTGCTTTCTTGTTGAGAGTTAGATGAGATGGTTGACACTAGCTAAATCCAGCCAGTTGGATAGCTTAGACTGGAAATGTGGAAAAACAGCTACCCTGCCCTTTTCCAGATTTCTTGAATCTTGTTGTCACAGTGAGGTTGCCTGGCAAGTAGCGGAGACTCCAGGAAGTTACTGCACCCAACCACGAATAGTTCGGTACATAACCCCTCGTAAAAACACACATTGTTTTGTGAATTAATTAAACAAATGAGATGTAACAAGCTTTACATGTGGTGGTAGGTGTATTTTGATTGACTTAACCGGGCTAGCTGTTCCCTCCTGAAGATAATATTTAGGGTGCATAAGTAAGAGTGATATCAATCTTCTCATTCAACTTGTGGTATAAAAGTGAAAAAAAAAGTTTTTCCATAAAGTGTTGAACCAGTCCTTTTAACACAAAACGGCCCCTGTTTGGCTGCCAACAGCAAAATGCTGAATTTGTACAAAGCAGCATTGAGTGTGTGTGCATGTGTATGTAGGTGTGTGTGTGTGTTGCATTCTTTTATTCTCACCTTGACATTAATAATTCATCTGGCTGCATTCCATTAAGATCTGGAGGAACTTGTGCTTCATATGTGCAGGCTCACTGCAGTGTGTCAGCTAGAAAAACACAAAAAGGACACAGAGTCACCACAACAGACTGAAATCTAAAAAATGACTTCAGTCATTTAAAACATGTTCAAATGTTATAGTATGTTGAATGTTGAAACGAGTTTTTGATAAGCTGGGTGATATAGAAAACAAAATTTGTCTTTGTCAAATACAAACTCTGACAAGAATTATGGGATCACGTTGTGATAAAATGATCACACTGTGATTTTAATACGATTCCAAGCAAACTGTAATTAAACAAAATGAGCAGCCGCAGTTTTTGTGAGAGGGTTTTGTCTGATTAAGGGAAACAGTGAAACATTTGTTCTATTATTTTATTTTATGATTTCACAAACATTTGTCACATTTTTAAATAAAAGAACAGTGGAAAAAAACGTGAATATCTTTAATAGTACTGATCAAACACTGAGCATCTGCTCTCTGCTGGTTTCCATTTTAATATGAAGTGACGAAAATCACCCACCAGATCCGACATATGCAGGATCCTAAAGGTTAAAGATTGTGGAGTAAATTCATATTTCTCTCTGGTCCATTCCTTTCGCTTCATCTTTGAATGTCAGAGTTACATGCTATACAATAAAATCCATCACCATGTCTGAGCTTAATTGTCAATGGTTGCACTAAAATGAAGCTTTGATGGCCACTTATCTTTTTATTCCTTTATGAGTTACTGAAGCCCCAGCGCTGCACATAATATCTGACCTGTCAATCTGATTCCTTCAGCTAAGGACAAATTGTTAATTAAATTCATCAGCTTCCTCATCAAGAAAGTACAGTTTGGTGACATGCCTTCAGAAATACGCGGCTGTAATGTGTCCAAAAAATATCTAAAGTCCTGTAAGAATAGTGACTTCCCGCAGCCATGCTTTATGCCATAATTTTCAAATCTTACTCTGTATGGCACATTGATTTATTCCACACTAAGCATGAGGCCATCAATTCGCCACATATGACATTATTGCTCGTTCAAGGCTGTCTGGGGAGAAATTATCATGCTCGATGATGTCGATGAGTTAAACCCATAGAACAGATGCACGCCTGATGTTGAATTCAAAGCACAATGAAACATTCACTTCAAAGCGCAGCAGACTCTCCGGAGACAAACTGCGAAGGGCTAGGAAGGTAGACAGCAGCATTGTGGTGAAACCTGAAAATCCACTATATATAATTGAAGAGGAATCAATTAAAAAGGGATTTTAATAACATACTGTCCAAGCTGTGCTGATGAACGTTACGCATGACAGGAAATTCTGTAGGTTATATTGTGATCGTTGTTCTCTGAGGGAAGAGGCTATCTCTGCACCACATGTACGGGGAACATCCCCACCTCATACATATGGAATACATACTGTGGCTGGGTGGAGAGATAGTCTCACTATGATAAATAACTCATGCATTAAAATGCAATGCAATCTATAACATCGTGTATTAGTTGTCCTGTGGAAAATGAAACATTATGCATTATTTTATGTCTGACATGTTTGACATTTTCATTTAGTCTGAAGGATTTAACTGAAATCTGTCACTTTAGAAAAACTTCTATATGTATCGAACGGCGCTGAATAAACTCAGAGATGTGAAAAAGTTTTCACGCAACAATAAAATGTAAAATAGCTGAGGAAGTCATTCTGTCTGCCTGTCAAAGCCAAAATTAAAGCCTGAAAGTGTTGGACTGGGACGAGCCAAATGTGCTGTTGTGTATATAATAATAAATAATAAATTTCCGAGTGCATATGTTACGCCATTATGTTTTTCCTTGTTTACTCCTCATTGTTGAGATGGCCATAAAAACCCTGCAGCTTTCAGCTGTACATTATCATATAATAATGCCACTAAACTGCTGTGGGAATCATTTTAATGGGCAAAACAACAGTTTTCCACTAAAGTCCTGAACCACATCCAAACTAATGTATCAATACTGCAGAAATAAACCAAATGCAGACCTAATAGCTGACCCTGGAGACTTGATTATGCCGTTTGTGTAACCTATTATAGCAACAGTGACAGTAAAAGCCATCATAGAGACAAAAACTTCAGCATAATGACTCCGGATGATTGTGAAGAACAACTTAGTCAAATGTGTGAAAAGCCACAAACAGCAGACAAAAACACTTTGGAATCATTTCAGTTGCTGGTCAAGCCATTTTTTACACAGTGTATATATTAACATTTATCCCAGCAAAGGTTACCTGTGGTGTTTTTCACTTTCCATAATAAAAACAGCAAATATTTATAAAAGTGTTAAAATATTTGACTAATAATGTTTTGTTGTATCTTCTCACAATACCTATACATGTATATGACAATTCCATACACACTAACACACTGTAAACCTGGCAGGTATTAGCATAATAAAAGGAGAAACATAAACGCAGCATGCTTCACGCTCATGCTTAATTCCTGTTCACCCTAAAATGTGAGAAAATATTATCAGTGTTGTCATAAACACAAATACAAATCCCCGCTGTTATGGCAGTCATACTGAGAGACTTCTGATGTTTCGCAGTCATTTCCATTCCACTGGCAGCATTTGCATTTGTTTGATTTCCAGCAGCAGTGCGCTCTGCCTCTTTGTGCAACAATACAGACACAAATAAATTAAGATCCATCCTTTCTTGCAGAGATTATTTATCTCCCTACTCAAGCTGTCTGAACTTCGAAAACACAGCTTCAAGTTATTCATTGCTATTCCCATACCCGTCGCCCACTGCTTTGATAGCAAAGACTACAGTCTGCTGTACGCCTATGCATGTTTTTTTGTAAAATATCAGCCTTATACAACAGCTAATAAAGGATTTGTTTAGCCTACTTTGGTGTGTAGATGCGGAGTGAATCATTGTAATGTAATGCATGCCTATAGCTATAACCCCACTGCTAATCCTTCTGCAGAAAATCAATTTTTCACATTGGCTCCAGCTGCCCTTAGGAAGACAAATCACAAAACTAGTCAAAGCAGCGATCAGAATCAAACAGACTGAAATCAGACGGAGCAGAGCGTAATGCCTCGTTTACAATCAGTAACAAGTCGCTGCCAGAATGAGAACATGCCATTTCACTCTCATCAGCCTCTTAAAAAGACAAACATGATATAATTAGGATGATTAAGATGAGCATGAGACTAAAGGCCAACAGTGTTAACATAGCAAGCGATAATAAAAGGATTAGGGGTGATTCACTTACAAAAGCTAATGGCATTTTAAAATAGAAAACAGAAATTCATTAGCAAATGTGATTGACAGTAAAATATCGCTGAGTTTAACGGCACAGAAAAGAAACCAGTGATGGATATGCTCAACAACAGCTCTGATTGTCTCGGAGAAAAGACAGAAAGTCGCTTAAAGTGTCACATAGACAGGTGAATAAAAAACAAAAAAAACAATGGAACACCTTTAAAAAAAAAAAAAAGAAAAAAAAAGAGAGCAGATCTGCAGTGAGCAGATGAGCACTGACCCAATCTGACCCACTTCTCCCTGATTTATGGTTTATGGTCCCACGGCAGACACAGCTTTGTTCTGGGGGGTCATAAATCTCTTGCACCTCAGAGCCGATCAGCTGACCCTCCAATCCTGGCAGCCGCCCCCTTTGCACAGTCCCATCCGCCCGGCTGCAGCCGAAGCTCTCAGCACATCGCAGAAATCACCCGAGCCACAAGCGCCGGGCAGTTAATCACCATGAGCAGACAATAGTATGAAATAGAGCCAAGCTGGCCGGGCAGACGATTCATCGCAACCTCTAAAGCACTCAAACGGGACAGCTGAGGTTTACCTGTTCGGTAACCTCTGCTCCGCGCTCGGGGAGCGTTTTCCTAAAAAGTGGAATGAAGTTCTCACTGTTTGAAATAAACAGGTAGAAGGACTGAGTAACGGTGTGAAGACACATCACTGAAATGAAAATGCAGAGATGACACAATGATAGCTTTGCATTCATTGTAATTATTCAAGCCTCGTTCAAGGGGCTAAATGCCAGACTAATTATGACACGCATTAATTGGTGTGATGAACGGAAGGCAGACTGCTGAAAAGTTGGCTCATCAAACAGGCAAACATTGCACACTGCAGCCCGGCTCAGCAGGTGAACCGCTGCAGCAATACAAAGCACTGTGTCTAAAAATGAGTTGTTTTCATCAGGATCAGAGCGAGTGACACGTCTCAGTGGCAAGAGAACACAATAAGGAGAGAAAGATCAAAGAGGAAAAGCAGAGGACAGCATGCAAAGCGGACAAGGGGGGTATTTTAATTTGAAAGGGGAGGAGAGAGGCAGCGCAAGAGATAGATGCAGCGGGAGAGGAGTCAGATATTCCCTCACTAAGTCACCAGCCTTGAAATAAACGCATACAGAGTGGCATACGGAGAGTACAAATTAAAGTCGAGGAAAGCGTTGCCTCTCCTAGGACTGCTATGGAAAAAAAATCAGCACACTCACCTGCCTAAAGCATGCGAACGCATCTCTGCGCTCTGTCCTTTTACCGTGTGTGAAACGTTTGTGAATCGAGAGAGAGCTCTGCCTATACTCTGCGCACGCCACCAGTCTAAATGATCTCCATGACTCATGTGGGAGCAGATAATTGGCTCTCTGAAAAGTGGGATAAACACTCATTGTAAAGGCAGTGAGTAGCCTGGCGATGAGGATTTTTTTTTTGGTTTCCCACTCCTGCGCATGGATGGTTCTCTCTCTCTCTCTCTCTCTCTCTCTCTCTCTCTCTCTCTCTCCCCCCCCTCCTCTTCACTCTCTCATTCGTTCTCCAACCCATTCTCAAGAGCCACCCCTCTCACGATCCCACCACCCCTCCCATCTTATCCCCCAAAGCACAACTCCTCACCAAGGTGCCACTAACAGTTTCTGCAAACCTGCTTTCTCATTGGTTCTTTCCACCCTGCTCTCCTCCACTTCCCAGTTATCCTGTCTTAAAGGAACAATGTATTCACACCCCCCAAGCCCTCAACCGTGCCACCCTCCAGCAGCTCCCAGAGTGCATCATGATGAGAAGTGTTGGGCAAAACTAATTACAGTTTAGGGTCGGAGCAGCGGGACAGACTTCAGTAATTCATGAGCTCAATTTAAGGGAGTGACAGCAGATGTTTACCTGAAGAAACGAAGTTCGCAGAGGCAGCGGAATTAGATTTATCTTAGAGACGCCCTGCTGACAATGTGTATGTGTGTTTATTGTGGGGATACAGTTGGCCAGAATAACAGGTTATTAAGTAATCTGTGACTTTTATTGATCTCTCTCAGTGGCCGAGACAGCATCGACAGCATCAACAGGTCTGTGATAGAGCTGGATGTACTGGCACAAACAGGGAAATCATATTTTTACAGACTACTAAGTTAGTTAAACAGAGCAGAGATCTGGCCAAAAGCTCTGGAGTCAAGGTAATGTATCACCATAAAAACACTTTTAATAATAGTAGTGCTTTTGTTTTGGCTTGAGTCTGAGTTCCTAAAGCTTGAAACTTCAGAGTCACTGGATCTTTAAAACAACCTTCCAAACGTTAGATACAGCATGTACTTTCATGCTACAGACAGTCCAAATCCTAAAAGCAGTTTTGATGCTCGGAATCTGTGAAAACTTATTCAATCAAAACTGTCTTTGTAATATCACAGAAGAGCGATGTTTTTTGGTCGACAGACAGCAGCGAGTTGATGCTGTTCTGCAGGCTGCAGTCACAGTAGGTGGTAGATCTCTTGCCATATGGCACTCGAGCAAACACCGCTGTCATTTTCTGCACATCAAACTCAGTGTTTCAGACTTTGACTGAGCCTCCCCACAGGCACGCAGTGATTACATATCACTGGGTGCCTGTGGGGTATATTATGTATGTCTATATATTACAATATATATATATATATATATATATATAGATAGATAATTATATGATATATAGCTATATACTCTATATATATATAGACATACATAATATATAATAAATGAGACAAAACATAAGTTATAAAACAAATACAATCTGCTGTGACTGTAGGGTTCAGATTTAACGTCTTCTCATAGACACACACGCATTGGTAAATGTGTATGTGAGAAATATTTACATTTCTTTGCAGCTCACATATTATTACTGTTTCACCAGAACAACATTGCGCACATTCCAAACTTATATATAGTATTAATGAATAAATAGGACGTTCTTCTTTATCTAAATGAAAGGTTGTATCTATAGGTACTAATTAACTAATTAGAATTTAGCAAAGACAATCTCAGTGGTTATATGCAAAAATCTTATGCTTCCCTGTGGATAATTGCGATGCAAACAATAGCTACAGTTCAAACTGTGCTTTATGCATGTGTCAAATTATTATAAATTCAGGCAACCTTCTGAAAATAGTTCCTAACTTGAACTATTTAAAGTGTTCTGTGACTGAGCTCCAGGTATCCAGTGAATCAGCTTCTGCAGCAATAATCTTCAGAACCGTACTGTCTGAGCACCTGTGTTGCCTGAAATTCCAGTGATAAATTAGTGACGACAATGAGCAACTTCAGTCGCAGGTGCATCAACTGTGCTATTTGAATTTTTCTTCCCAGGGCTCCTTGTACAAATGCTGAGTTTCAGAGTTTGCACTTTTGTCAATCTGAGTTGTAAGTGAGCAGAATTTAACGGCTCACTGAGAGCTGTTAACTGCGGGACTGCAGCGGGAGTAAATATCAGCACAGACAGCCTCATATTCAGCCGTTTATTGGTAATACTGGTGACTCCATCAGGGGGGAACAATTGGAAGCAATTATTCATGAAGGTTTCATTGTTTACTGGAGTCTGTTAGAGTTTGATGTACTGCTTTGTGGGGCACTCTGCTGTTCTACAGTCTACACCTGAATATATGGGTGAGGTTTGTATACAAATCATGAGATCAGATTATTAAAAGAATGAGTCAGCCTGTAATAATTAAAACCTTTTTTGGACAATCAAAAGTGTCTAATCTGGTGAGGGCACATTCTGAAGACAAACCTCTGGTTTAACTTTCAAACAGGAGCATCAGAAAAAAAAAAAATCCTTCATAAAAAATAAAATCCAGCAAGCAGGCAGCCTCAGTCACCTTTAGGTCCACATCTGTAACATCAACCTTAGCACACCTCCTCTCTCTGATCAAAGCTGCCTCGCACCTTCATCAACAGCTGGTGTGAGTGTAAAAAAAAAGAAAAAAAAAGAAATGGCAATATGGCATGCTTATGCAGCCTATTTCAGCCAGCCCTCCACCCTATTCTCCAAACAAACAGCTTGCCTTTGGTCTTTATTTCACTGTCATTGATGCATATTTCATGAGAGAATTCACTCCTTTGATTCTTTGGCACTTTGGTGCTGCTGTCTAGCAATCCATTAGCTCCCATTATCATCTCTACAGACCAAATTACTGACAAGGAGACTCGTACAACTCTAATGTACTGTATATAAAAGCTCAGACTTCCATATGGTATGATACAGGTATGATAAAAATAAATATATAAACATACAGGTTCAGCAGAGTATTGTTTTTAAGATCCAGTGTGTAAAATTTAGCTGACCGTTTTTACAGAATATGGCAGAAATCGAATACAGTATGCTTGTATATGTTTTCCATGCTGTACATTCACCTGAAAATAAGAAAAGATACGTGTTTGGTGCCTTTTCATATCTGTGGGTCCTTTTCCAGAGAGTCCATCATCGTGTTTCTATAGTAGCCCATACAGGACAAACACTGGCTCCAGATAAAGGGGAGTTTGCAATCAGTAATTACACTGCTAGATGTTCCAAAATTCTGCTCAATGATCCTTCAGAGCACAGAGCAAAACACCTTTCAGAACCACACACTCGCATTGCCTCATATAAAAATGATCCCAATAAATTCCACAGTGTGGTAAAAAGATTTTGAAATCGGGTTTTGGATCAGCAAAACCTATTGGCAGATACATTGAGCTGTGATATCAGCTAGAGAGAGACCTCTAATGTTTCACTTACAGGCCAAATTACTTTTATCTGCCAGGATTTTGAGGTATTCTCTGAAATGTCTCCACAACACAATGGAGAAGAAAGGACTTTCTGTTTGTGCTCCTCAAAGCTTAAAACTCATTGGTTAACAGCTTTCAGGGACTATTTCTGTGGTGGAAAGTATCTCAAATGAAAACTGTCACTGTCGTCACCATTGTATTTGGCTGAAAGCAGAGATGTCAGAGACGGATATCTCAAAACCTCGGCACATTAAACCAAAACTGTCTACATGGGTAAACAACACTGACTCACAGAAAAATATGTCTTTTTTTTTTGTTCTTTGGGGGGAAAACGGACTCTGACAGTGTTGGTGCAATGCTTCATCCAATGAGCTATGCTGGGTCACAAGACTGCACAGCAACAAGCAACAAGTTATTTATTAATGAGTGTATTCCGCACAAAAAAAAAAAACACAACACTTGAGAACAGAAGTCTTTGTGGGGCTGACCTCAGCAGTAGACCGTGTGAGAACAAACCTTCTTGTCTACTAATGGGTAGAAAGTCACATTATGCTAAATGAGCAGCCGAGGGAGAAGGCTGAGGGAAAATGGCCAAGATGAAGCAGGCACTTCAGTAAGTGTAAGATCGTTCCACTTCAAAACACAAGTAGACCTAATGTTGCTATATAGGCAACTTTTCCCGTTATGGAGTGTTCTTATTTGAACCCTTTTACTGCTCTGGGCAGCTCTCTCTCTCTTTCTGTCTTGAATACGAGTTTGAGGTTTAGTGTGGAGGAAAAAAATGACTTTCATCAGACTACTGCAGTGTGATCTATATGATATTACCTGTAAAAAACGATAATAAACTACAGGTGGACAATATTTGGGCTGCCTGAAAACTTTACCAAAGTCAAAACACTGTTATGAGATCTGTTGAGTTTGGGTTTTGTGAGCCACGTTTTTTCAGAACATCCTTCACCTTTACTAGCCCAGCTAAGCTTATGTAAGACTATACTGTAAGTGTTGGTGAAAGCAACACAACGTTTGTTTGTTTGCTCTCCATGCTCTGACATAGAGATTGAATAATTGACGTTAAAGGCAGCGGTGTCATGGTGCCTGGAGAAGTGGGTATATTTGCATTTTTGGGGAATTTTTTAAGGATAAGTGGTGACATAAAGACTACTCTTGCTCACCCAAAAATGGGCCAGTACTATTTGCACATTGTCACTAAACTTATAAATACTGACCCACAGATGGTGAGACAACTTCTTGAGTATTCCTTATTCCTTCCTCCATCCACATGTGAAAATTGGACATCTATGTCATGCCTTTGCCATCCCAGGGAAGTAGAACACTACTGAAAGATAAGTGAAAGATAAGTAGGTATACTCTGTATACCTGCGCCACACCACTGCATAAAAGTAAGAGAAAAAGGCAACTACTCTTAATAATACATTCAGTTCTATAATGTGAATGAACTATTCAGTGTGGAATAAATCACTCTATGAATGGCCTACAATCTGCTCTCTGTCAGCTGGAAACTAAAGCCTTCACAACACACAAGGTTCACACATACAGTATGCGAAGCATTGGAAGAACGCTAAAACTCGTCCCTTTGAGTTTTTGGTATAAAGAATATTCCCTAAAAAAGTGTTGTGAATACAGTTTTGAAACTCTCTCAGAGGAAGTCAAATGTAGAGTCAATCAAACACTGTGGGTAAAAAGGGAATTGTTAAACCGTAGATCATGAGGGGAGGTGCGGTGGACTGAAATACCACCAACAATCTGCTGCCATACGTTTTTCTTTTGTTAAATTGTGTTGTGGTACAGGAATGTGAAATCAAAATACCACATTATTTTATATCAGCTTGTGTTTTTTTTAAATTCATTTTGTTCATGATCCTGCTTCAGGCTCATACATTTTCTGTATCTGCTTTTCTCTCCATGTTTAAGGGTCAAGACACCATTTAAGGCACCATTTAAGGCAGCATCTGAGACTATATATATATATATATATATATATATATATTAGTGCTGTCAAAATTAACGCGTTAATTTTGTCGATTAATTTTAAAGAATTAACGCGTTAAAAAAAATTAACGCAATTAACGCGGTTTTGTTTACTTCCGGTGGCGGCCGCCATTTTGGATGTGGCAAAGTAGAGCTTTGTTTCCCAGATATATTAGTGTGTGTGTGAATGGGTGTATAAGAGGCATTAACTTAAAGCCCTCACGGAGACTGCGCCCTGGGCGGTCGCCCACATTGCCCATAGCTAAAACCGGCCCTGCTTGTATTAGTTTATGGGCAAATCCTAACTAAAGGAGGGTCTATGTATATATGTCTATGATCTATCCTAACTAAAGGAGAGTCTATGTATATGTCTATGATCTATCCTAACTAAAGGAGAGTCTATGTATATGTCTATGATCTATCCTAACTAAAGGAGAGTCTATGGCGGAAAGATGGATAAGGACGGACTTTTAGGGGGAACATTTCATTTTAAAAAGTTGCCCAACGACTCCTTGTACAAAAACAAGGTAATTTGCACAGTTTGCAAAGCTGAATTTAAATTCCACAGAAGTAACACGACTTTAACATATCACCTCAAAGCAAAACACCCAGTCTACACTACAGGAGTGTGGCACTCGTCAGTATATTTCCTCATTCCGGCTTTTTTCTGTTTGCACTGTGCATATGTGCACCGTAAGCCAATAAAATGAATGAATTTAAATATACTTTCTCTGTGTTTATTCTACATTAATTTGATCATTTTACATAAATAAATATTCATTATAAGCTTCAGTCTCAGAAAAATGCATTTAATTTATTGATACATTTATTGATAGATTAATCGCGATTAATCGCAATTAATTACAGACATTTTTGCGATTAATTAGTTAATTTTTTTTAATTGATTGACAGCCCTAATATATATATATATATATATATATATATAGACTAGACTTCAAGATCAATAGGCTGTCAAAGGTCAACTGTTCAACAATTGTACTGAGGGTGAATTTTCATGGAACTCACCTGTTCAAAGTATATTAAAGGATAAGTTTATGCATAATTAACAGCGTGGCTGCTTTGACTGATTGGTAGGTCACGTTACAGGTGACTTGTAGCTACCACCACTCTCTGGGCTATAGTAAATATAGTATTGTATAAATCTGTATAGTGTTTCAGATTTTTTAAATTGTTGACTTATTTGATTATTTATTAGACATTTGATTACAGATTTCAGTACTTGAAAGCTTTAAAGTCAGTGCTGCAGACCAGTGTTTGAATTATTTTTCTGTATCACGGTTTATGGGCTGCTTTTATGTGCGCTTGTGTTCTTGTTCCCCCTCTGCATACTTGTCATTAAAACACATTTTACACTTATTTAGTTCAGTAATTGCGGCCAGAATTGGTATAATACAATACAGTACAATATACGCAGTTTTCTCCCATCAAAGTAAAGACCTCTAAATCCAGTACTGCTTGAACGCACATATGAAGTTTGATCATACATGTTTTAGTTCTGTTTGTTTTAATTATTTTGTCACTTTCATCTTCTCACACCTGCCAGGCCGTCACTGTAAATAAGAAATTGTACTAATGTCTTTCCTGGTAAAGACAATAATTAAAAAAAATAAAATGATAATGCTTATTTATTTTAATACAATAAACAGATGAGAATTTTAACTTTTATTACACCCTGTCTCAGTAACTCAATAACTAAGTACATAATGTGTAGAAAGTTTGACAATTGAATACATAACAAAAGAAGACAAACAAAGACTTTTGCTGTCTGTAAGGACAAAGTGAAAATATCTCCAGGGTTTGATTGGAGTTGTTGGCTGCTCTCAGTAGCTGATTACATTTATAGGTTAGTAATGCACCTTAGATTGTAAATGACTCACTTAAGTGAAAATGGAGATAAAATTGGAAGAAAATGAATCCACTGCAGTCTGCAAATTGCAAATACATTATTGTCCTACAGACTGAATTAACTAGTGATGAGTTTCTGTTCTCAGGATCACTTCAGTTCCTGTTATAAAAGTAACTGCACAAACTTTTAGAACAGATGCTGGCATTCAAGGTGAACTTGATGAAAACATACTGGGTGCCTGACTACAACTGGTTGTCTTCTTGAAGTAGAAGCAAACATTATGTCGAGCATATGGGAGTGAATATTATACCCAAAGCCTGAGACCCCTTCTCTCTGTTCTCTTAATAAACATGATATTCAAGCTTAGCATCACGATGCTCACTGAACCAGCTAAGCACTTGACAGCAACATCAATGCATCTCCGAGTGTATGAATATACAGTCTGGATTTATGCCTGGAGTGTTTCAACTCCTTCCCCGGATAAACTTGGCAACGGTGCCAAGCACGCTGTAAGTACGGTCCACTCTCTCAGTCATTCAGCCGGGCAGAAAGTCAGTCAGTAACTCAGTCATTCAGTCAGTGCTGGCATTAAGATTTCTCCTCACAGCGGCTGAACATACACCGGAGGTCAGATCACTGAAGCGGCCTTCGTTCTCCAACGCTTACGCCTCACATCCTGCATGTCACAGCAAAGCTCGGTGGCTGCCCAATAGATTCCAGCTGCACAGACATTCATGACCTGCACCACCTTAGACAATCAACATGGTAAGACACTGGGGGGAAGAGTACGGTCAAGAGGCAGACCGACAATTATTTCTGGCATTTGTCTAACCTTTCACGGAAAAAATCAAGTGAGTGGATGTCTGGACTACCTGAGTGGATGCTGTTGCAATCATCAGTGTTTCTAAGCAGCTAAAAGTTCAACTCAGAGAAGTGTGAAAGGAAATTCAATTGGAGTCTTAATTTCACATTTTTCCTGAAAAGAGCTGACAAGAAAGTGCTGATAAGGAAATATTGTTTCATTCACATTTTAAAGTGTACTTTCCATGACTAAATATATACCTGTGAAACTGATCCCAGAAAACTCTTTTTGGATTAAGTTATAAGTAAAGTTATAAAACTCTGCTGACAAAGTTTGAAAGATAAATAAGATTTTGGAACAAATGCCTTCCGAGGATAGATATTTCCATCTTGTCTGCATAAAACGTCTGTGTTAACTGTAAGGCAACAGAAAAAAGCCTGAATGTAATTTCATTCAGAAAGTTTGAAGGATTAGAGCTTTTTAGGTTTACGTTCTGCCTGAGCACACCAGGTCAATGGAAGCCTCTCTTTTCTTTGGAGAAAAATGACTTTCTTTAAATGACTTGTACAGTATAGATGAATACAAAAAGTAGGGCTCATTTTATTTAAAAGTCTAGTCATTTTTAGCTGGGAAAGATTAAGTACACAGGCCCTTTTTCGGCACCAGCATAGCTCCATTCACAACTAACATTCACAGCTGGGATCTGTTCAGTATTACCACCGCTATACAGCACAGCGTAACCTCTTATGTCCAAAGAGTGCAAATACTGCAATTGGATTCAAGTCAGTGTGTCAAAGTCCACCAGAGTCATGCCTCAGGTGCAGCCCTTTTCTCCACTCCACTGTCTTTTATGCACCTGGTCTGTTTTTTTGTAGGACTGGCTGTCTTTTCTGAAACATGGAATTTATATCTGAGTGTTTGTAAACCACCTATAATATTCAATCATACATTTCACATGTTAAAGATGTATTCATGGTTTTAACATACACATAGCCAACATTCTGTTGTTATATTTTGTTGTGTTTAGAACAAGGGAATAACTCCACAACAATGTATACACATGTGATAGCAATCTTTTCTATTTTGGCTCAATATAAAAATAAACCGGTGGGTAAACATATAGTCCAGTTACTGCTGACAACTGGTGTTGAATGACCAGTAACCTTCAGGACCTTCATCTTGTGTTTCAATGAACTTAGTTGGCCGTGTCACGGATGGGAAGCCAGTGAGGGATTGCATCTTTATCAAAGCTCGGAGAGACCTCAACCTCTTTAAAGCTTAAAGATGAAAGGTTCCATACTTCAACGTTTTATGGCGTTACATTTAAAGTTTAACAGATATTGGTCTTGGTCGTCTGATATTAACTTTTTTAGAGAATATATTGTAGGCAAACATGTTTGGGGTAGGCTGATTCAGACCTATTAATTATGTTCTGCTTGTGTGTGTGTGTTTCTTTTTCAATTATAGTTATTTAAAATTATTAAATCCCCAGTGAAGTTTAGAGCGCCAATGTCTTTGTGGAAAGTTTATTGTCAAATATCCAGCCCACATTACATATATTCGTCACAAGTTCTTGAAAACCACATTTGAGGGATCATTGCAAATAAACGTGTATTTACAAATAATATACAACGGCATCACCAAAAATCCAGTATTGCACTCTCAAAATGTGAGAACATATATTTGTGGTATTAAATACCAAAAACCATCTCAATATAGTTTTACATTTCTTTTTTCACGCTTGAAGCTCAAGCACTAACCGGTACTACTCAGACAATGGGTCCATGTGGGCTTAGGTCAGAGGTCTGTAATATGACATAACAACCTTACATAAGTCCTGATGGTATAGAAGTACTGTTTCTGAATACGGGCTCTGTGCATTTCTTTGTGGAATGTTCTGATACTTTTAAAGCACCTTTACCTGCTTGATAATAAAAAATATAATTCTGGGCTTCTACAATAAGATACCTTTTAATGTCAGTTTGGTGTGATAGCAAAACATATAATTATTTAATTATTATTGACAATATTTCTACTATTGAATCTCTATCAATGAAAATCTATCATTTGTCTTTTCATCAAGTTCAAAACTGACTCCTGTCATTAATTTTAATTAAACAAATAAATCCAAATATGGATGACAATCTAGCAGGAGAAGGTTTATTTTCTTTCCACAGAACCCTGGTGCCTATTTTTGTGATGGATGACAATATTATGCATTGTTTAAGAATGATTTTCTTTCCTCGTAATTCTTTAAGGAAAACACTGAGATCATTGGCAGACAGATAATACAACTGTAAGCATAAATGTGTTTCTTAAAGACAGTTCGATGTTGTGGGGTTTCAACATGCCGTTGTGGAGGAGCGGTCTGTCTAATTAGAGATTAGAGATAGATGTTCATACAACCATCAGCAGTTTTCCACAATCCAAACACGATTTATTTTTTATTTTACTGACTTGTGTACCTCTTTTCAATTTGTCAGTGAAAATGAATTCATTCCAATTAATAGTGGTTTCACAGAGCGCTCTGGTAACAAGCCGAAGCTCATAGTGGGAGACTCGCCCATCGGTGACCCCTAATGAGCCAGCAGCCTCCTGCCAGAGGAAGCCCGAGCCGCTGCACTTGTAATGAGCTGCTGTTTTGCTACAGGCCTTTCAGATGAGCCATGGAGCTGTCATTGGCACCGCAGTACACGAGCGGCTGTGGCAGATGATGCAATTCTTTGGCGACTTTAAGGACAATGCCTGCCTTTAGTGATGTGTTGCAGTTTAAATTTCAAATCAACGTTCAGAAAGTAAAAACATTTCAGGTGTTCTTTTCATATTTTTTCATACTGCGGATATCACAGTTTGAAAAGAAGCTGTTTACAGTTTAAAGGATCAGCCCCAGAGGCAAATTCTGATATTTTTGGAGGGGCCAACTTTTCATTACTGGTTAACCCATGAATGTATCTTCAATTAGAAATGTGCTGATCGGTCTTTTAAAACACAAGAGTGATCAATGAACAATCCAAAATCTAAAGTATCCATTTTATAATGACATTAAACAGAGAAAGGCAGCAAATTGTTACATTTGTACAGTGAATGAATTCACACACTTTTCATTTTCTGTCCTGTTTTCTAGTCAAATCATCAGTTTCAGCACTTGTTCACTGCATATAAACATGTATGGTGTTGGTTCTACGAGGCTATGATATACTAATAAAGTCATATCACTTAGTTTGAAAGCGTGGCCTCATGCAGTGTGTCACATGTATTAATCTGGCTGTGATGGATTAGGCAAAGGTCTGGTTTAGATAAGCACAGCCCCCTGCTGTCTCAGTCCCTTCAATGGAGCAATAACCTTCCTAAAGACTTAGTTAAAGATCTAGACTCTTCCCTATGATTTTGCTTATGGTTGCAGGATTGGATGGAAATTGGATGTGTGACTTATTACACTTCTGATGTTATCACACACACAGCCCCCCCACATGCCCTGACGCCTGTGCAGTTTGCACATTACAGCCTCCCTCAAAGTTGTGACTTGGGCTCCATCTGACACACACACACACACACACATACAGACACACGTTCAAACACTGTGCAGAGCTCGGTAAGAACAAGAGAGATAGTGCTGCTATAGTTATCAGTCCAACCACGTGGCCTTACCTGCGCGTCCCTCAACAAACCATCAGCTCAACATCACAGAAACATCACCTCTGCACTCACCTCCGCGTCAGCGCACACTGCGGGGGTCCAAACGCAGCTTTCAACTGGGGGGGAGGGTTATCTGAACAAGTGGAGCAGCTTTCTGTCTCTCCTCCTGTCTCTCTCTCTCTCTTGTCTCCTGATGGTTAGATCAGCTCGGACATCAGCTCCGACGCGCTTCGCGATCCCGAGTGACAGAGCCCGTGCAGGCGGGCTGGAAATGTCTGCAGCAGGCTGATGCTCCTCCGCGCGGCTTTTGTTTCTCCCTGCCTCCTCTCTCTCTCTCTCTCTCTCTCTCTCTCTCTCTCTCTCTCTCTCGCGTTCTGATTTATTCTTTTTGCTCTCAGCTCTCATAAAAGACAAACTTTGAGAATTTCACGGGGCATCTTGAGCTGTCGAAATTGCTGCCACATCCCTAAGGTACCGTGACTCTTGATGTTGCGCTACGGTCTGTTCTCTCCTCCGCTCCTCCCGGCAGCAGGCGTACAGGAGGGCGGTGCGACTGGATTCGTGCGCTCCAGCGGTGCATGCGTGGCACGGATGGTCAGATCCCAGGATTCACCTGTCATCACAAGACAAAGTGTACCCTATTTAAAATACAACCGAAGATGAGCTTGGCTCAAAAGGCTGCAACCCTCAAATCCAGGGGTGCTGAGACGATTTTAGGGAAGCCCATTTCTGCTCTAAGAGGGGTGCACGTTTGTCCAAGGCCACCATCCTCTGAGCAGGAAAATAAACAATTAGTGTAGAAAGCCTGTAGATGTTTTAGGGTGCTTTGGGGTTAGAGGGAGTCACTGATAAATTTTGAAAAGTTAAAGCACAGCTGCCCAAACTTTTATGACAAAAAAAAAAAAAAAATCAATCCGGACCTAATAGAGGTCTGGAGGACTTAATAGAGGTTTCATCTCATGGAGCCTTTCAAAGGGTTTTGTTGCCTTTCCTGTACTGTCGAAGGAAAGATAACAGGGAGGGTGAAATTGAACCAACCTCTATTTTTACAGAGACCTTTTAGAAACCTCACCAAGACCCTGGACCTCAGATTAAGACGCCATGTCCTTTCCTCTTTTAGTTCTTATTTTTTTTGTGAGAAAGTGATTTTCTTCTATTTCAATGAGCCTAAAATGAAAGATGGTGATAAAGGTGATACCAAACTAGCTGTAAAAGATAATGAATGTTTGTTTGTAGCATAGTTGCCAGGTATAGCCTGCTTTGCAGATAGATTTCTCACACAAACTGTAATGTGGTGCATTGTTAGAAATTCAATTAGCCAACGTGATATTAAAGTAGATAAAATCACTCCACCTGCTGCACAGCATCAAAGGGCTGTAGACACATTAATGCATTCTTAATAATGATCCATTAATGTCTCATAATTCACATGCTGAAAAAAGGCCATTTCTTATAAGTGCTTTGCTGCTCTCATCTATTTTTGCTTAAACCTGCATGAGAGCTGTGAAACAAAACAGTAAATCTGTGGGCCGTGAACAACAAAACAATGAGTTGAATGAGGCTAAAGCGCACTGCAGAGCTGAGGCAAACTGCAAAGTCAGATAATGATCATCTGTGTAATGTGAAAACGTTCGCTCATGGTGACAAAGCCATATTTGAACCATTATTCATATGTAACTGACAGGCTTCAGCAGTTTGGAGTGTGATAGAGATAGAGAAGACACTGGGATCTTTTTATGACTGACCTTTGTTTATTCTGATAAACAAATGAGGAAACAGAGCCTCTATGTCAGTTCTATAGCCTGCTCCAGCTCCTCCCCCCCAGGGGAAACAAAGGAGCCATTATCCATGGAAAACCAGGCTAAGATATATCAATATACAGTATATATACTGTAACTGCCCACTCTAACTCCTACCCAGATAATATAGAAATGAGCAAAGAGATAAATTGTAGGTGGAGCTGAGGTTGGCTGAATGAAGCCTGTTGGGTCAAACAAGTCACCTGTAACAGTTCCCACCTGTCAATCAAAGAAGCCACACTGTTAATTAGGCATAATGTAAAGCCTTAATGTAATTTAAACAGGCGAGTTCTATATAAATTCATCCTCAGTACAGTTGTCATGAACAGGGAAATTAGCTATAGAGACCAAAACTGTGCTTTGTACCAGGCTGTAAACATGTTTATTTTTGCTTATGGAAATTAACTCGTTCTGTAGCCAGCCTCAAGTGGCCGTTTGAAGAACTGCAGTTTTTGTCATTGGCTTCAATCCACAGCCGCAAAGACTGTCGCTTGGGAGGGGTTCTGAATGTTCATGTTCACATTCACATAGTCTGGAGTTTGAAAGTCTTTCCAGTCAAAAGTGAACTATATCCAGATAAACTTTGTTTATTTCAACAAGCTCAAAAGCTCTCCTTTAAGTGGACTATCACTTTGAATTGAGTTTTTTTGCATTGTGGCATTTTTACTTTTGCTTAACTATGGGCCCTGATTCACTCTTCCACGACTATACACAGATTGTCATTCCATGCAAGGATTTCACCTTGTAAACTTCAACTTCTGCAGATTTAGAAGTTTTAAAATAAATGAAGAAAAGTACTAAATGTCTAATGCGTGTTACCACAGAATTAAGCCGGCATGAACTGTACTTTGATATTGTGAGCATGAAAACCAAGACACTAATCACTTTTTCACACTAATAAGAAAGATGCAGTGTGAAAAATGTCAGTGTCTGTGTCTAATCACAAGTATTCATGGTGGGCCTATTAAGTCAAGCTTATTAGAAAATTTCAGTGAAAATGACATCGCACTACGGAGCGCAGAGAGAATAGTGTGGATAGCAGCTCATGCTCCAGTTGAGGTCATATTTGGGCTAAGCTGTTTATATGCATATTCATGTTCTAATCACAAATACCCCAGCATATATAATTAAGCTGAATACTTTGGATATTATTATGGAAGGAGAACTCGGTGTGACCACAAAAAAATAAAAAAATAAAATAACATTAAGTCGGATACCCTGGGTAATATGAGCCTATCCAAGAACGTAATCGTGATGGGAGCTTATACCAGATGGGAAATGGTGTTTTCATGCCCCAAATGGAAATGTTGAGCCTCCTGAATAATATTGGGATGTAAATGTGCATAAAAATGCCTTCATTATAACATGCAGTGTGTCATTGTTGAAGCAAACATGTATTTTAGATATTGGCAAAACACAAAGCGAGCCAGGCATTGCTGCATAATATTGTCCATCAGATTTAGTTTCATAAATTGTATCAGGGCTGCCAGTAGTAGAGAAGTTGTTGGAGAAGTTGTGGACAGCTTAGTTTGATGGCAGTAAAAGGCTGAATATTTGAGCCCTGTAAATTCATGTATTCATAATCTGATCCCAGCAGACATCTGGTGGAGGATGGGGTGCACTTACTCTGCACTTCTGTACAGTTCAGATGTTCTCTGAGTATACCTATTTTCGTTTTATGAGACTATTTTCTTACTCCACCAACAAGGTGTACTTTTGTGCATCAGATGAGGCTACAGTAAGAAGAACTTGAAGGTGTCACAGCAGCAAAGATGAAGCACGAAACTGATTCTTATTGGGGATTCACACAGGGGATGTAAGTGCCGCGGAACGGTTTTGCTCCATCCTCTGCCCAGCGTCAATTCACACCGGGCACGTGATGGCAGCGCGACGGCAGCGTAGCGAACCGGCCACATTCACGAGATCACGCGAGAATCCTGAATGTACGCAAGACCCTGCGATAAACTGTGTATAAAGAAAACAACAACAACAAACAACTGACTTTCCTTCTGGACGTGGAAGAGATTATAAAAAGCATCTGTTGTGTCATAAATGATTGTGTGTTGTTCCACTTCAACAATTAGTCTCTCATCGTTCATATTGAAACCCTTTGATCGATATTTGATCACCTGGTGCCACCGGTCATGACGTAACGTTGATGTGAAGTTGTGATAGGCTACATCATAGACATATATACATAGACGCCGCATTGAGCGAGTTGGTCGTTGGTCGCGATACGTAAACGGCGCCGCCATATTGGATAAGGCAGATCTGCCGTAAACTAATACAAGGAAATGGACTGAACTTCATAAAGCGCCTTTCTACAAAGTTCTTTAAGTTAATGTCTCTTATACACCCATTCACACACACACTAATATATCTGGGAAACAAACAGGCACCAAAAACAACGTATGTAACTTTTAAAGTGATGATTATAAATGTTTACTCCTTA